>NC_134531.1:126505981-126809012 GCF_050624435.1 Tenrec ecaudatus
GGAAGGAATAATGAGCTCCCAGTGAAGCTTTGTTGGGTTTCTGGGTTTTTTTTTTTCATCCTTAAAAGGCTTGAAAATTACCCTGGTTTCTGAGACCAGGCAGTGGCTCTGCTTTCCAGACTGGATGTTTGGACTTGTGGATTCTAGGTGGAGGTCTCTTGGCCTTTGACTTTAGCTCCATCTTCCAAACCACTAGAATGGCACCCCTGCCCTTGGTGTTGGATATCACATCTTCCAGTCCATGAGTCACAAAGTCCCGGCAGCTTCCATTTTTCTGACTCTTGAGTGTATCAACCCTACCCTCTCAGCTTTGGGCTGTGACTCTAGCCCTGTATCTCCTGGCACTTGAGTTGGTGACAAGCTGAATCTTTAAAGCCTAGGCGGTTTTAGGAGACTGTAACCCCACCTTTAGAAACGCCAGCAGCTATGGCTCCACACTTTGAGACTGCAGAGGTTATGGCTCCGTCCTTTGAGACTGAGACTGAGACAGTTCTATGCTTTCCACTCTCCTAGTCTTTTGTCTTTCTTCTCTTTCTCTTTAGCTTCTGGTTACGCATTCCTTGGTCTCGCAAAGAGACCAGTTTGGCTTCTGCCTTGCTTGAGTAAGTGTTACAAAACTCTTTAGCTCTTTTGATCATGCCAAGAGGTGCTTTACTCTGTCAGTAAGCCTCTACCTATAAACAGTCACTTGATCCATCAGTTGATAAGCCTAATTCCTTGAACAGTGTCCAAATGCACCCAAATCCTCCTCCAGGAGACCTCCTGCCAAAGGCACTTGGGTCCATGTGTTGGTTGCTACATTACCTTCCCCTACCTCCAGGTTCTGTAGATAGAGCGCTCAACCTCTCAACCAAATCTGATGCTATAGCGCCTCTCACTGCCCTTTGAGTCCTTATCACACTTGCCTTTGATGTCCAAATTTCCACCAAGTTTCTTCAAGGTACTGTAGGCTTTTACTATTCAAAAAGAAAAGAAGCCAATAAAAATTTCCCTGTCATTGAGTCGATTCAGACTCAGCAATCCTAGAGGACAGAATAGAACTGTCCTTTCAGGTTTCAGGGGCTGTAAATCCAGAAGCATAAAGCCCTGTCTTCCTCCGACAGGGCAGGTGATGTGTTTGAACCTCGGACCTTGCAGTTAGCAGCCCCGCTCATAATCTACTATGCCACCGGGGCTCCATCAGTCTATTTTTAAGGTTATAAAAATACCTGCCTACATTTTATAGCTAGCTTTGCTTTTTCCAAAGAGCTATTTCACTTTCCTCTCAAATGGATAGCCAGTTACCTTTATTTATTAAATAGACCATTTTTTTCCTCACCTACTGATTTGAAATGCCATTCTTGATTTGTAATAACCTAGAATATAAACAGGGAGGCATTTCTAGATATTTGGTTTCCTTAATCATTTTTCCTATTGCTCTAGGACCACATTCATTTAATTAATATGACTTTATAGTATGCTTTGATGTTCTGTTGAGTAAATTATTTCCTCATTCATTTTTCCACTGATTAAAATTACTCTATTCTCACATATTTGTTTTTCAAATGAATTTTAAAATGAGCTCATCACCCTTTTTGCTTTGGGGGCTTTGATTATATTAACTTCATAAATCATTTTGGTAAAGTCTTACATCTTTAAAATATTGATTTTTTTCTCATTCAGGAGTATGATGTGACTCACAAGTCTTATTTTGTCCTTTAATTGAAGTTTTTGAATACAGATTTTTCATTTTTAATTAAATATATCCTTAGAGGTGTTACAGCTTTTGAGGCTATCATTAATGAAATAATTTTGTTTTCCATGTGTCATTTTGTACTTAGTTATTGTTGGTATATAGGAAAGCATTTATATTTGAAATATATTGGTTTTTGTATTCTATTTAATATTTGACACTTTATAACGTTCTTCTGTTAGTTCTAGTGCATTTTAAGTTGATTCTGTTCTACATAGATGAGCACTTCATCTACAAATAATCTTAATTTTCTCTCTTCCTGTTCAATATCTTCTTTTACGTGTTTTATTGCATTGACTAGGGCTTCCAGCAAAATGTCAAATAATAATTGTGATAGTTATTGACATTTTTATGATGGTTCTTTCTATGATATTGAATATTATATTTGCTATGGGTTATAGTAGTTAACTTTTACCAACTTAAGGATGTTTCCTGCTATTTCTAGCCTATAAAGAATTATTAGGAGTAGGTATACTGTTTTGTTAAGTGATATTTGGTATTTGAGTACTTTTTAAAAATTATTTCTAGTCTGCTATCCTTGAGAAATACATCCACAGAGTTTTCTAATTCCATTTCTGGGATAAAAGTTGGTACTTAAAGCAGTTCATAATTAAATTTGTTGAAATGTGTTTTTACAGAAATGTGTAGTATTTATAAAGATGTTATACCAAAATTCCAGCAGAACGTTATTCTTATTATGTAAGCTGTGTGCAATTATTAGTCCCACTGTAGTAAACAGCAGTAGAGGTGGATACATCTGACCACCTCTGGCTTCCCTATTGCCCCAGGCGGGTTCAGGTATGCCTTTAGACCTGCCGCCGTCTTTGCCGCCAGTCACTCCTCTCACAGCACTCGACTTCTCTGCTGGCTTGATGAATTGTTGCAATAGCCACACCAAACTCACAAACAAGATTCACAATTAATGAGATTTTCCTTTTTTTTTTTTATATTGCTCTTGCCATCAAGTTGATTCTTTTTTTTATTAATTGTTAATATATATTTAAAACATTTTATTAGGGGCTCATACAACTCTTATCACAATCCATACATACATCAATTGTATAAAGCACATCTGTATATTCTTTGCCCTCATCATTCTCTAAGCATTTGCTCTCCACGTAAGCCCTTGGCATCAGGTCCTCTTTTATCCCCTCCCTCCCTGCTCCTCCTTCCCTCATGAGCCCTTGATAATTTATAAATTATTAGTTTGTCATATCTTGCCCTGTCTGGCGTCTCCCTTCACCCCCTTTTCTGTTGTTCATCCCTCAGGGAGGAGGTCACATGTAGATCCTTATAATCGGTTTCCTCTTTCCAACCACTCACACTCTACCTTCCTAGTATCTCCCCTCACACCCCTGGTCCTGAAGGTATCATCCGCCCTGGATTCCCTGTGCCTCCAGCTCCCATATGCACCAGTGTACATCCTCTGCTCTATCCAGACTTGCAAGGTAGAATTCGGATCATGGTAGTTGGCGGGGGAGGAAGCATTTAGGAACTGGAGGAAAGCTGTATTCTTCATGGGTGCTACATCGCACCCTGACTGACTCATCTCCTCCCCGAGACCCCTCTGCAAGGGGGTCTCCAGTGGCTGACAAATGGGCTTTGGACCTCCACTCCACAAACCACCCCCCTCTCATTCACAATGATATGATTTTTTGTTCTTTGATGCCTGATTACTGATCCTTTTGGCACCTCGTGATCGCACGGGCTGGTGTGCTTCTTCCATGTGGGCTTTGCTGCTTCTGAGCTAGATGACCGCTTTTTTACCTTCAAGCCTTTAAGACCCCAGATGCTATATCTTTTGATAGCCAGGCACCATCAGCTTTCTTCACCACATTTGCTTATTCACCCACTTTGCCTTCAGGGAAGGTGAGCATCATAGAATGCCAACTTAATAGAAGGAAGTATTCTTACAGTGAGGGAGTACTTGAGTGGAGGTCCAATGTCCTTCTCCTACCTTAATACTAAACCTATAAATATATGCACATAGATCTATTTCCCCATCCTCATATATTTGCATATGTACATGCCTTTATTTAGATATCTATAAATGCCCTTTTCCTTCTAGCTCTTTCCTCTATTTCCTTTGACTTTCCTCTTGTCCAACTATCATGCTGTCTTCATTTGGGTTTCAGTAATTCCTCTTGGCTACATTATTTTTGATCACACCCTACCAGGCCTCCTACACCCTCCTCACCACCGATTTGGCTCACTTGTTGTTCTCTTGTCCCTGGGTTTGTTAACAGCATTACCTTTCCCCTCACCTTCCCCTCTCCCATGTCCTCCGGGAACTGTCGGTTCTGTTGTTTTCTCCTCCTGATTGTTCATCCAGCCCATCTTACTTAGACAAACCTGCAGAGGTAATAACATGCACAAGACAGAGTAAAACCAAGCAACAATATACAACAAAACAACAACAACAAATCAATGACAATAAAACAAAACACAACATAAGAAAGAAAAGCTTGTAGTTAGTTCAAGGACTGTTTTTTTGACCTTAGGAGTATTTTCCAGTCCAGTCTGTTGGGGCACCATGCCCCAAAATCCACCTTCAGCATTCCCTGGGGACCACGCCACTCCGTTCCCTTGATGTTCTATTGCTCCCTCTTAGTGTTTTGCTTCGATGTGGCGGGATTGAATCATGTGCAATATCCACACTCTGTCTCCGGTGTTGTTTCCTATAGGGCTATGGGTCAGTGAGGACGCCATGTCTTATAGTGGGGCCACCCATGTGGTCCTCTCTGTGGACTGGCTGCTCTAATCAGGAACATCGTCCTCAAGGCCTGGTGGGCCAGGATGTGTTCCACTCTCTCCTCCTCCCCCTTCATCTGCTCCTGCGCGCTCCAATCAGGTATGTCCCAAAAGGGACATTTCAAGATCTATTTTGAAGTAAAATGTCTGTGATAGGATTATATCTAGGCCCATTCAAGGAAATCTAATCAATACAACTACTATTCAAATTTATGCACCAACCCTGAAAGCTAGTGCCTCAGAAATTGAGGACTTCTACCAACATCTTCAGTCTGAAATTAATCAAATATGCAATCAGAAGCATTGACAATCCTTGGTGATTGGAATGTAAATGTCGAAAGCAAAGAGGAATGAACAATAGTTGGAAAACATGACTTTGGTGGTAGAAACAAAGCTGGAGATTGCATGACAGAATTTTGCCAGACTAATGACTTATTCGTCACAAATATTTTTTCAACACACAAAGGGTGACTATACATATGGGCTTCCCTATATGGAATACTCAGAAATCAAATTGACTGCATTGTGGGAAGAGATTATGGAGAAGCTCAATATCAGAAGCTAAAACCAGCCCAGGGACTGACTGTGAAAACAGACAATTAATTGCTCATCTGTCAGTTCAGGTTAAAGCAGAAGAAAATTAAAACATGTCCACCAGAGCCAAAATAAGACCTAGAGCATATCTCACCTGGATTTTGAGAACATCTCAAGGAGGATTTGAAGCGTAAACACTAATGACAGAAGATCTGGTGAGCAATATGAGGACATCAAGAGCATCTGTCATGAAGAAAGCAAAGGGCCAGTTAAAAGAAAGCAAAGAAAGAAAAGGTCAAAGTGGATGTCACTGGAAATTCTGATACTTGCTTTTGATCCGAGTAGCTAAGGCAAGTGGAAGAAATGATGAGGTCAAACAGCAGAATATGAATTTCAAAGAGCAGCACAAAAAGATAAGGTAAACATTATAGTGAAATGTGAAAAGCATTCGAAAATAAATTTCTGGAACTAGAAAAGCAAACGGGAAGAACACGCTCAGCATATCTGAAACTGAAAGAATTCAAGAAAAAACGTCAAGCCTTGAATTTCAATTTTGAAAGATTCTATGGGAAAAATACTGAACAATGCATGAAGCATCCAAAGAAGATTGAAAGGATACATTGTCACTGGACCAAAAAGAAGAAGAGAAGTCGACATTACATTTTAGGAGGTAGCATGTGAGTAAGCACCAATGGTGTCGAAGGAAGAAGTCCAAGCTGCACTGAAAGCGTTAGCCAAAAACAAGGCTCCAGGAATTGATGGAATGTCAACTGAAAATGTTCAACCAGCTGATGAAGCACTGGAAACGCTCATCTATGCTAGGTAATTTGGAAGAGAGCTACTTGACCTACTGAATGAAAGAGATCGATTTTTGTACGCATACCAAAGAAAGGTGACTCAACAGAATGTTCAAGTTATCTAACAATGCCATTGATATCACATGCAATTAAAATTTTGCTGAAGATCATCAAACAGCAGTTGTAGCAGTGCATTGACAGAGTTCAGGTCAGGTTCAGAAGATGACATGGAAAAGGATGTCATAGCTGATGTCAGATGGATCTTGGCTGAAAGCAGAGAATGCCACAAAGATGTTCGCTTGGTGTCATTGACTGTGCTGAGACATTGGGCTGTATGGACCGTAACAAACTATGGATAACCTTGAGAAAAAAGTACAGACCACTTTGTTTGGTGCTCGTGTGGAACCTGTGTATAAATCAAGACGCACATGTATGAACAAGGACAAACTGGACCGTTTAAAATCAGGAAAGGTGTATGTCAGGGTCGTATCCTCTCACCATACTAATTCTTTTTTTTTTTTAGAGATTATTTTTTGGGTATTTATTGTGTGCCAATTCCAGGGCTACAGAGGTTATGTTTTCCTGTCCTCTCTCAGTGGCCAAGGGAAGCAAGTAGAGGACCCAGTGTGATGTGCGTCTTCAGCAACAGCTCTGATCCCACTGCCTAGGTTCACCTGTAACGCTGGGCCTCGGTTTTCTCATTTGTAAAACATGGAAAATCAGTACAAGCAACTCACTGTTGGCATTTTGGGTGTGTGGGAGTGAAGGGGATGGGTTACATACTTACATCAAAACTTGCCACCAAATAAGCAATCAAGGAATATTACCTAATATTCTGGGGATGGTCCTGTCATGGTGGTAATGCCACCACAGAATGTCATAACTGTTAGGTGCCAGCAAGCCCGCTCTGACTCATAGCAACCCCGTGTGCAAGAAGACCAGCACTGCCCGGTCCTGCCCCATCCCCACAATTATGGCTACGATTGAGCCCATTGCTGCAGCCACCTCGTCCATCCCTCTCCTGGGAAGTCTTTCTCTTTTTTCACTACTCTCTTCTTTACCAAGGCTGATGTCCTTATCTAGGTACTGGTCCTTCCTGACAACATGTTCAAAGTATGCGAGACAAAATCTCCCTATCCTTGCTTCCAAGGGGGATTCTGCCCACACACCAGACACAGTTGAATTTTTTGGGGTGGTGGTGGTAATCCATGGTATATTCAATATTCTTCATCAGCATATTCCAAGCCATCAATTCTTTCTCAGTCTTCCGTATTAGTTTTTCAGCTCTGGCACGCATATAGAGAAGCTGTGTCTAGGTCAGCACGTTCTTTGATCTCTTGACTGCTGCTTCCATGGGCATTGTTGTGGCCCCAAATACAACGAAACCCTCGACAACGCCAACCTTCTCTTCGTGGATCAGGATGTGGCTTACTGGTTCTCGTCTTAAGGTTTGAGTCTTCTTTTGTTGAGGTGTAAACCATACTGAGGGCTGTAGTCTTTGATCTTCGCTAGTAAGTGCTTCAAATGGTTTTCATTTTCTGCAGGCAAGTTTGCGTATCTTAATATTACAGGGTGTTAATGAGTCTTCCTGCAATTCTTCATAGAATCTAGATCCTCAGATTATTTGCTTAGCATGCAGACAAAAATAGACTTTGGGGCCAGGGCATGGCACCCCATGAGCCTCCACCGGAAAACACTCCTAAAAGTCAGCAAACAGACCTTGAACTATTTACAGGCTATTTTTGTCCTTGTTTTTTGTTTTATTTTATTCTGTTGCTTTGTCTTGTTTTTGTGCATATTATTATCTGTGCAGGTCTATCTAGATAAGATAAGCTGGATAAACAATCTGGAGGAGAAAATAACAGGACCCATGGTTCTTGGGGGCATGGGAGAAGGGGAGGTGGGGTAAAGGAAGTGGTGTTAACAAACTCAGGGACAAGGAAACAACAAATGACCCAAAATGCAGTGGCAAGGAAAGTGTAAGAGACCTGGTAGGGCTTGATCAAGGGCAATGTAACCAAGAGAAATTACTGAAACCTAAATTAAGGCTGAGAATGATAGTGGGAAAAGGGGAAGGTAAAAAAAAAAAAGAGGCAAAGGGCATTTCTAAATGTCTAAATAAAAGCATGTGCATATGCAAATATATTTATATATGATGATGGGGAAATAGATCTGTGTGCATCTATCTATAGGTTTAGTATTAAGGTAGCAGATGGACATTGGGTCTCTACTCAAGTACTACCTCAATGCAAGAACACTTTGTTCTATTAAACTGACATTCCATGATGTTCACCTTCCTGGCCCAATCGCTGAAGATAAAAGGGGCGCATAGCCAATGTGAAGAAAGCTGATGGTACCTGGCTATCTAAAGATACAACATCTGGGGTCTTAAAGGATTGAAGGTAAACAAGCAGCCATCTAGCTCAGAAGCAACAAAGCCCACATCACCATACTAATTCAATCAGTAAATGGATCATATAATCTGAGAAGCTGGATTATATGAAGGAAAACATGGCATCAGCATTGGAGGAAGGGTTATTAACAACCTGCAATATGCAGACGACACAACCTTGCTTGCTGCAAGTGAGGACTTGAAAGCACTTGCGGATGAAGATTAAGGGGTGCAATCTTCAGTATAAATTACAACTCAGTGTGAAGAAAATCAAAGTGCTCACAACTGGACCAATAGATTTCATGATAAATGAAGATAAAAATTAAGTTGTCAAAAATTTCGTCTTGCATGGACCCACAAGCAATGCTCATGCAAGTAGTGCCTAAGGGATCACCGCATCATTGCATTAGGGAAATATGTACACAAGAACTCCTACAAGCGTTGAGAAGGAAGGATGTTGATTTGAGGACTAAGGCACACCTGACCCAAGTCATGTTCTTTTCCTTTGCCTCATGTGCATGTGAAAGCTGGACACTGAACAAAGAAGCCTGAAGAAGAATTGATGCATTTGAATATGGAAAGTACCATGGTTTGCTGAAAGAACTAACTGATGTGTCTTGGAGGAAGTACATCTCGAAAACTCCTTAGAGCAGTGGTTCTCCACCTTCCTAATGCCGCGACCCTTTCATACAGTTCCTCATGTTGTGGTGAACCCCCAACTATAACATTATTTTCGTGCTACTTCATAACTGTGATTTTCCTACTGTTATGAATCAGGAAACCCCTGTGAGAGGGTCATTAGATCCTCAAAGAAGCCACAACCCACAGATTGAGAACCGCTGTCTTAGAGGCAAGGATAGCAAGACATTGTCTCATGTACTTTAGACATGTTTTCAGATGCCTTCTATGTTAGACAGGGTTCTCTAGAGAAACAAAACCAGAATGCTAATAGTTTTATATATAGATAGATAACATAAGAAATAAACAGCTAATTAATCTATAAAGCAGTACTAATGGCTCAGTGCAACTCACTTCTGTGAGACAGCTGTGAGACACTGGCAGTCCTTCAAGTCTTGAGGGCTGCCGGGTAGTCCTCTGTAGAGCAATTCAGGCTATCCCAGCACAGGCAGCATCAGTCAGCCAGATGACTGGGTCCAATAGCCCCCAGCTCAAGAGATGTAGATTCCAATACTGCGGTGAAGCAGGTCTTGAAGGAACCTCAAATTACAGTGGCACAGTCCACGGGTTAGGTGTCCCACAGGTAGTGTAGCTTGCAAACGAGGCACAGAACAAGTAAGGCACACTGGTCGGATAATCAAAGAGCAAGAGACAAGAAAGGTGAGGCTCACCAAGCCATTTATCTTTCCACTCTTCAATTAATCCCACATGCGTTCTTTGGCCATGTTGGCACAATAAACCTACCTAATCAGACCGTCCCTGAAATAGGGCAACATACTTGGCAAATAGAGAATCAGTGAAAAAGAGTCAGACTCTCAAGGAAGTGAATGGACAGAATGGCTGCAACAATGGGGTCAAACATAATAATTGTGAGGATAGTGTACAGCAAACAGTGTTTTATCTTTTGTACATAGGATTACCATGAGTTGGAACTGACTCTGACACATGACAACAAAAATAATAGTCAATGTCTTATTTTGTAATGCACTTTTATTAGTGTTCTTAAAAACCCTTTTATTATTTTAATATTTTATTACAAATTGGGTGAAGATTTACAGAACTCAATTTCTATTCAACAATTCTGTGTTAGTCTGGGTAGACTAGAGAAACAAATTCATAAACACGCATATGTATGTAAGGGAGAGGTTTATATACAAGAGTAATTGAACATTGAGAAAACATCTCAGTTCAGTCCAGATCAAGTCCATAAGTCTGATATTAGCCCATATGTCCAATATCTATCTATAAAATCCTCTTCAGGCTCACAAAACCCATGTAGTGAAGCCAAATGCAGGATGATCACAGGCCAGTGGGTAGAGAGTCTTTGGGTTCAGTAGCTTTGTAAGCATCTCAGTGCTGGCAGGGGTCTCTCTGTGGCTTCTCCGGCTTCAGAGATCTGGTTGCATCCATGTGTTTTATCTTCTCCAATGTCTCCCAGGGAATAGCAGAGAGAGAGAGGTGTCTTCTACCTCCAAGGAGGAAGTACCAGATTTCCCAGAATTCTCAGAAGGTCATGCCCACAAAGAAATCTCATTGACTATCTCTGGTTTAACAGTCTAGACTCCACCCCTACACCCTTAATCCTTAAATTGACACCAGATTAGGTGACTACCACAAATTGGTAACAATTTTGTTTCATGTTATTGTTTCTATACAAATAACACCATTATCCCCACTGCTTCTCTGTTTCCGGTTTCCATTCATCGATATATGAGGGGGCTTTTACAATTCATGGTAAAATGAATTAAAAGGTATGGAAATTTTCCACAAACTTCAGATTTGTTTTATATTTTTAAGTTTTAAGATATGTAAATTATATCATACAATTCAGTCTTTCAATCATATCAAGAAGAGTTGTACAATCATCACCACGCTCAGTTCCAAAACATTTGCCTCAATCTTATACTCATTAGGATCCCCAGACACAAACTTATTGAAGTCCCCTTGTATTTTATAGTGCTTATAACTGCATAGGTAGACATATCCTCTGTCAAACTTGGATATATTCATGGGTGCAATTCCATTCACTTTTCTACTTTAGTTTAGTTTGAGTGGGTATTTGTGTATCTACCCAAAGATGAGTGTTATTGGGCTGAACCTGGATTGGGAGTACAGAAATGGGTATATGATAGTATTTACCGTTAATGCTGGGGCTCCACCTAGAGCCTTCTTTTGCCTGGATCATTCTGTGCTGACCTCCCTCTTAGTCAACACGTGTCTATCCTTAATTAGTGACCCACTTTCTTTCCCCCTCTCACCTCTGGTAAACTTCAAATAATGTTTCCTTCTGAGAGTAAATCTTTTCTTGAGTTTTTGTATTTGTTCTTTTTCAATTGACCAATTTAAATCAACAGCATGTCCTCTAGGTGCATCAGTGAGGTGTTTTGCAGATGTCATTATTTTTTAATGTGTAACATTCAATTTTATGTATGTACCATAGTTTATTTACCCATTCACCCACTGCTGAGTATTTAGTAAGGTGGACTCCATCGTATTCTGAATTGTGCTACAGGGAACACGTGTGCATGTATCTGTTTATGTCACGGCTCTTGGTTTTCTAGGATAGGCACCTACTAGTAGGTTTGCTGGCTCTCTTGGCATCCTTAGTCCCAACTTTTAAAAGCAGCACCACATTGTTTTCCACAGCCGTTGCACCATTTCACAATGCCAACAACACCATGGAATTTCTTCATATCTTAGCCAGCATTTGTTTTTAAAACAATTCATTAGGTTTCCGAGGAAAAGATACTTAGCATGCCTGTCTCAGCGTGAAATCAGACTGACAAATGTGTAGGAACAACAGAAAAAAATACCTGATGCATTCCTGACTTTGGTCTCCCTCTCCATCCCCACCCCCACACTAAAACACACACACACACACACACACACACACACACACACACTCTTATTTAGAGTGTGGAGAATGGGCTGTTGTACCTCAGACTCGATGAAAAATGTAGCTGTTCTAATTATTAGCTATGAGTTTGATACTTACCCTCTGGAGGAGCTCTGGTGTTACAGTGGGTTATGAATTGGGTGACTAACTGCAAGGCTAACCATCTGAAACCACCAGCTGCTTTTTCAAGAATGCAAAGACAGAGGCTCTTGTACAGAGTTACAGTCTCAGCGACTCAACAAAGCAGTTCTACTGTCCTGTTGGACGTCCGAGTGGGAATTGACTTGATGGCTGTGGTTGTTTAGTGTCCCTTTGAAACCCCAGTTACATCGTCTGTAAGAATGGAAATGATAACATTACCACTTATGGCTGGACCGATAAACCCTCAAGAACACGCCCAGACATTGCTGCACAAAAGTAAATATACACACCTGTTAAAAAAAAACCTCCATTCAAGTGGATTCTGACTCATAATTACTCTGTATATTTTTCTAGAGGAGCCTGGGTGGAGTAGTGGGTTATGTGTTGGGCTGCTAACCACAAGGTCAGTAGTTCAAAATCAGCAGCTGCATTGTGGGAAAAAGATGAGGCCTTCAACTTCCTTTTCTTTGGAAACCCACAGGGGCAGTTCTATTCTGTCCTAATGGGTGACTATGAGTCAGAATTAACTTGATGAAAGTTTTGGTTGATAGTGTCTGAGACTGTAAATCTATAAGGGAACAGATCTTTCTCTATAAGGGAGCTCATCTTTCTTCCGAGGAGCAGCTGGTGGATTTGAGCTGCTGATCTTTCAGTAACCAACGGAATGCCTAACCCACAGCACCATCAAACCTCCTTAAAAGACTCAAAATCAAACTCAGTGCCATCGATTGAGCCGATGCTGACTCATAGTGACCCGTAGGACAGGGCAGCACTGCCCCTATGGGTTTCCAAGGCTGTTACTTTTCACAGGAGTCAAAAGCCTTGTCACCCTCCCACAGAGTGGCTGGCAGCGAGTGGTTTCAAACTGGTGACGTTGTGTTTAGCAGCTCACCAGTGACAGCAAATACGTTTGTTTGGGTTCAGCTGCCAGATCTTCATGACATTACATATTCCTGCCTTTTCTGTCCAGTTGGTAAACGGATGCACAATGTCTATACAAGCACACGAGTACAGTTATTGGCGGGTTGTTGTAAAAGGCGGCATACTATAGAAAGCACATGAAAAGCTTTATCAGCAACCCGGGGCTCAAAGATTTCATGAGTACATAATCCTGGCTTATAGGACCCCCTGCGATTTTAATCATCTATTTCCACTCACTCTGAAGTTGTTTTTGTGTCTCTGGCCATTTTCAGCCACAGCTATCAAGTATTTTCACAATAAAAAACAGAAACACTGGTTTTGGCCCTTAAGTCTTGTTGCCTGTTTTTGCACATAGGATTTCCGCATGGAATGCTCACAATTCTTGTTATGAAGAGCCATGCTATGTATTAAGCACTGAATTGTACGCCCAAAGTATATGCTGCAAATCCTAACCTCTATTCCCATTTGGATATTTGTTCTTTGTTATGTTAATGAGACAGGGTTACTAAATAGCAGCAGTTCTCCATCTGTGGGTCAAGACCCTTTTGGGGGGGTCGAACCACCCTTTCACTGGGGTCCCCCATTCATAACAGTAGCAAGATGACCGTTATGAAATAGCATGAAAATAATTTAATGGTTGGGGGTCACCATAACATGAGGAACTATATTTTTAAAAATCATTTTGATTAGGGGTTCATACAACTCTTATCACAATCCATGCATACATCAATTGTGTCAAGCACATCTGTACATTCATTGCCCTCATCATTCTCAAAACATATGCTCTCCATTTAAGCCCTTTGCATCAGGTCCTCATTTTTCCCCTCCCTTCCTGCTCCCCCCTCCCTCATGAACCCTTGATAATTTATAAATTATTATTTTGTCATATCTTTCCCTGTCTGATGTCTCCCTTCACCCCCTTTTCTGTTGTCCGTCCCCCAGGGAGGAGGTCACATGTAAATCCTTGTAATCGGTTCCCTCTTTCCAACCCACTCTTCCTCTACCTCTCCCCTCCCGCTGGTCCTGAAGGTATCATCCGGCCTGGATTCCCTGTTTCCAATTGCTATCTGTACCAGTGAACATCCTCTGGTCTAGCCAGACTTGCAAGGGAGAATTCGGATGATAGTGGGGGTGGGGTGGGAGGAAGCATTTAAGAACTAGAGGAAAGCTGTATTTTTTTCATAGGTGCTACATCGCACCTTGACTGGCTCGTCAACTCCTCTAGACCCCTCTGCAAGGGGATCTCCAGTAGCCGACATATGGGATTTGGGTCTCCACTCTGTACTCCCCGCCTCATTCACTATAATAAGATTATTTTGTTCTGATGATGCCTTATACCTGATCCCTTTGACACTTGGTGATTGCTCAAGCTGGTGTGCTTCTTCCATGTGGACTTTGTTGTTTCTGAGCTAGATGGCTGCTTGTTTACCTGCAAGCCTTTAAGACCCCAGATGCTATACCTTTTGATAGACAGGCACCATCAGTTTTCTTCACCACATTTGCTTATGCATCCATTTGTCCTCAGCAATCCTATCATGGAGGTGTGCACCCAGTGATATGATTTTTTTGTTCTTTGATGCCTGATAACTAACTGATCCCTTCGGCACCTCGTGATCGCACAGGCTGGTGTGCTTCTTCCATGTGGGCTTTGCTGCTTCAGAGCTAGATGGCCGTTTGTTTACCCTCAAGCTTTTAAGACCCCAGACGCTATATCTTTTGATAGCCAGGCACCATCAGCTTTCTTCACCACATTTGCTTATTCACCTGCTTCGTCTTCAGCGGTTGTGTCGAGAAGGTGAGCATCACAGAATGCCAATTTAATAGAAGAAAGTATTCTTGCATTGAGGGAGTACTTGAGTGGAAACCTATAAATATATGCACATAGATGTCTTTCCCCATCCTCCTATATAAATATATTTGCATATATACATGTCTTTATCTAGACCTCTGTAAATGCCCTTTGATGAGGAATTGTATTAAAGGGTCACAGCATTAGGAAGGTTGAGAACCACTGCTGTAGAGTGAAATTAGACAAGCAAGTGAGAAAGCAGAGAAGGGAGATGCCAAGTCACGTGAAGCTCTCCAGGGAGCAAAGGTCAAACATGAAATAGATAAGGAAGGACCTTCCTCTAGAGACCAGAGGGAGAAAAAGCCTCCCCCTAGAGCCCCTAGAACAGTGGTTCTCAACCTTCCTAATGCCGCAACCCTTTAATACAGCTCCTCGTGTGGTGGTGACCCCAATCTTAAAATTATTTTCGTTGATACTTCATAACTGTTATTTTGCTACTGTTATGAATCATAATGTAAAAATCTGACATGCAGGATGTATTTTCATTGTTCCAAATTGAACATAATTAAAGCATAGTGATGAATCACAAAAACAGTATGTAATTATATCTTGTGCAATATTTATTTCTAATGACAAATCAATGACATTTTGTCTTGAAGCACGGTGTAGCATGGGTAACAGTCTTCATGCTGGGCACTCATATTTGGGCGCATCTGTATGTGGGTGCACCCCCTGGAGACGAATAGAGGAGCAGCATCTCTGTTCCTAAGACCATCGGAAAATGGTCTTAGGTGACTGCTGTGACAGGGCCATTCAACCCCCAAAGGCGTAGTGTCCCACAGGTTGAGAACCGCTGGCCTAGGGTCTTAACTCATAAACTCTATAGAGTTCGCCAGGTTGGAGTACCCTTTGTTCTCCAGGAGAAACTGAGTTAAAAGCAGCTCTTTGCCTTATAGACTAATTAATGGAGCAATCTGCAGAAGGGTCACTTATTTTGGCTTGGCTGAGTGCAGTCACTTTTCACAAGTCACGTCCAAGCAAGTTTGGATGAAATGCAACCTTTAAAAGACAACTTGATAACCAAGTCACCTCAGTTGGGACACTTAATCTTTCAGGCACAGTCCAGTGCTTAGGCTCAGGCTTGCGGGGTGGGTCATGGTCCCCACCTGCGGGGTGGGGTGGGGGGCTGATGGCACAGTTGGGGGCTGTTCACCACAGGGTAGCACTAGGGGCCCAGCAGCGCTGTGGGACGATGGTGTGGCTTTCAGTTCTCGTAGATTTCCAGCCTTGAAAGCCCACAGGGATAGTTCTTCTCTGCCCTCAAGGGCCGCTGTGAGCAGAATCCGCTCTCGGGCAATGCATGAGAATGATTTAGACCCTAAGCAGGGTCACTGTGAGTGAGTGGGTCCCCACCCCTCTCTCTCAGATTAAAAAAAAATCTTTATGCAATTTAAAGGCAGTCTTTTTCACATTAAAAGCAAGGAGCTCGGCGCTTCCTTCGGCGACAGCACCCTTTAAGGCTGAGTGACAATATCAGTCCTAGATTAGAAGACTAACTGACTGTGAGGCTGCTCCTGGACTCTTGGGGTGAAGTCTTGGTAAAAGTTGAGGGGGTTCACTGGTCTGGAGACCAGCCGAGGATGGGTGGATTTCACCCAACAGAAGCAATAGCAGACGCTCCAGGATTTGCTGTTCCTACGTTGCCCTTTTGCAATGTGTTGGAGGTGATGTCTGGCAAAGGGCACACCGGGCGCCCGCCGGGCCCGGGGGCAGGGAGCGCCGCAGCGTCGGCGGCGCGCACACCCCTTTCTGCAGACTCACAGCCCGGCAGGCCCCGCCTCCTCGGGGCCCAGCTAACCGCCGCCGCCGCGCCCCAGGCCGGAACCCCGGCGCCCACGCCCGGCCCTGGCCCGCGCCTCCCGAACGCCGCGGCCGCGGCGGGGCCCACGCGCGGGGCGAGGTGCGGCCGCGGGGCCTGCGGGCCGAGCTGAGCGCACGGAGCCGGGAGGCGGGGCGGCCCGGGCGGGGCGGGGCGGGGCGGAGCGGCGGCCGCGGCCATCGGCCCGCCCCCCGCACGCCCTCCGCCGGCCGGTGGTGCGGCCATGGAGGTCTACATCCCGTCCTTTCGCTACGAGGAGAGTGATCTGGAGCGGGGATACACGGTAGGCGCGGGCTGCGGCGCCCCGAGGCCCGGGGGGCCAGCGCGTGGCTGCTGCGCTCGAGGGTCCCCGCACGCCGCCGCCCCTGCGGAGGGACGCCCGTCGCTCCGCTCCCCTCCCCTCCCCCGGCCCGGAGGCCGGGCTGCGCCCAGGCGCGGTTGTCAAGGAAACGCGCGCCCCCTCCCCGCGCGCGACTGCGGGCGCCCCCCCTTACCCGGGGTTGGGCCTCTTCCCGCCCCGGCCCTGCTCCTGCCCCGGGACCCGAGCGCCCTCAGCAGCAGATCCTGGGACTGGGCGCTGGGGTCGGCCCCCCCGGCCGCCTTGGGGGGCTGCGTTCGCTCCGGCGCAGCTGTCCCTGTGCCCAGCCAGAAGTGGCTCTGTGGCAGGTTCCCCTTGGCTTCCAAGTTCCGTGAGCGTTCACGCAAATGGAAATCAGGTTCATTTTTAAAATGAGCATGTGTAGCTACTTTTTAGCCAAAGTAAATGTGTGTATTGATTTTAGATGGTTTCCAAAGTTTTTCCCCCTAGTTCGGCAGTGTTAGGAAATGTCGAAATCAGGTTCGTATTTGTTGAGCATGGCCAGTTCCATCTCCCCAAACTGGTCACCACGGAATGGAACCGGGGGCCTGGAGATTGTGGGTAGTGGGGAGGGTGGAGACGGAGGCTGCGGCCTTTGGGTCACAAGTGAAGTAAGTACTGTATTCAACATCTTTATCTGGACAGTCATTGCTAGAGGGAGAAGTGACTCAGGCCAGGTAGCTTGGGAAGAATTTATTTCCAGGTACAGAGCAGGTAGAGTTTGGGGGAAGATGACAGGCCAGTCTGAAGGAATTATTTTTACTGCAGAGACATACATACACATGTTAAACGCCAGTTACATTAATGTGAGAACTATATTAACCTCTTTCCCCTCCCCTAAATATTGTTAGTGTTTGATGACTGCTTGGATCTTTGTGTTTCTGCAATGATGCCCAAGTCACCATTTCAAAGGAGGCCTTCGAATTAACAATAGTTATCGGCATCTATCTGTGTATCTGCATCTATCTATATAGAGATATATCTCCGGGAGCCTGTAGACTGTTACAATCAGACAGCTGGGTCCTCAGACAAGTACTTAAGAGTTTCCACCATCCCACAGGAAACTGCAACCAGGAGAAACTGCAAACAGTGGTCCTTCCACGTGTGCGATTGATTAATCCTTTCCAGTGCATGAGAGGAGCAAAGGTTGGCATTTGAGCCCGTACCTGAGTCCCTGGGAGAAGCACGTGGCAGCCGGCGTCAATAAAGAAAACCTGAGAACGGTTTAGTCTGTGTGTGGGAGCCCTGTGACTCTCCAGCGCTGTGCAAGTAACAATAGCCGCTATATGAACATAGGGTGAAGCATTCTGTATCTTCTTGAAGGAAAAGAATCCATTTAATTTGAACCTGATGAAGATTTTTTTGCTTTAGTTTTGTCTAAGTGTGTTAGACCTTCCACTTCCTCATCTGTCCCATCAATACCTTCTACAGTCACAGAGGGCTGTCTCTGGGACGGATCTTCAGGGCCCGAAGATTAAAATGACCCTGTGTTAGGCTAGGATCCTTGATCTTCAGAGAAAAGACAAAGGTGGTCTCTCTACTCCAAGCTGAAAGTAAATTACGCAGAGAGGCACACGTATTTCTTACCAATACTTCAGTCTCATTATCCGGCACGCAACATGTCATTTACCCAATTGTTCCATGCATTACTGCATCAGGACAGACAAGAATATCACTGGCCGTTACATCATGGCATAATTTTATAGGCAGGTAGTGATGTGGTCGCCCTTCCATTCGTGTTCTGATGCGATATGATCATCTTCTGTTTTTGCCTGACACTGATTTTCACATAGCAACTAGACCTGTGGAACCTAACTGTGTTGATAAATGAGGTGCGGGGTCCTCGCTTTTAAACGTCAGCGTAGATAGCTGTGTTGCCTTGTCCTAATTACTAGCAAAGGGATCTTCCACACTATGGGTGAGCCATGATTTATTTACTTAAGTCCCTGTTGATGGTCACGGACATTAATTCTCATTTTTATCAACCTTACCTAATGTTGCAATAGATATCCTTTAACATGCACGCTTATATCCACTGTTAGCACTTCTGGCCCTTTAGAAATGTTGACAGTTACTGTTCAATTGTTCTTCAAAATGTTTATGGCAGTTTATGTTCAGTGTTGAAAGTAAATTGCTTTTAAAGAGTGATCATTGCCCTTTTAACACGTAAGTGTCTACTGTGGGCTTGCATTGTGTTGTTCATGAAATTGAGAGGCAGAAGGATGTTGCTTAGGACTTTTGGGGTTCTCAGCCAGTCCAGAAGGGGCTCAGCGTAAGGCAGGGCAGCAGTCAGGTAGCCCAATTGGAACACTGGAGTCTCAAGAGTTGAGGGAGGAAGTCAGGATTAAGGCCGCATGGGTGATTTGGGGGTAGAGGTGTTCAGAAATGCTGACTTTTGGTATTTGATTTTTTGGGGGGGGGGGCCTGGGCTTGTGCATGTTAAAAAGAGGAAATGCAGAAAAAAGGCTTTCTAAATATCTAGAGTTGACACAAAATGCGCGGGGGGTGGGGAGCCCTCTCAATCAGTGTCCTTTCACTGTCATAAGACAGAGGGGAGCACTTTGTAACAAAGTTCTAACACCAACAAAAACAAAAAAACAAATCAAACGCATCAAGTTGATGCCCACTTTGTGTTTCTGAGACTCCTTAGGGGATCAGATAGCCCGTCTTCCTTCCACAGCACGGGTGCTAGGCACTGTCTCAGTCTCACACCTTCCCCAGGAAAGAACAGTTCGCTCATCAGTGTCTTGGGAAAGAACTGTGGTGGCATAGTGATTATGCATTGGGCTGCTAACCACAAGGCCAGCAGTTTGAAATTACCAGGGCCCCCACATAGGAGAAAGGTCAGGTTTTCTACTTCTGAAAAGAGTTACAGTCTCATAAACTCGCTGGGGCAATTTTGTCATGTCCCGTGGGGTCACTCTGAGTCAGGCATTGACTCCACTCGATGGCAGTCAGTTTGATTGTTAGTTTGAGTGCAAGGTAGGAATTCAACGTGTTTGCTGAATAAACAGTGAGTGATTGAATCCGAAGAGCTATGATCCTGCAGCCTGAAGCCCCACAGTGGGTTGTGTGGGATGGGAGGGCAAACTGGCGTTTAGAGAAATTTGAAGGAGTCTTGGCTGTAGTGGTTACGTGTTCACTTGCAAACCAAAGGGTCGGTGGTTCAAACTTACCAGCCATTCTTCTGGAAAGATTACAGCCCAAGAGACCCCATGGGGCCGTTCTAGTCTGCTCTGTGGAGTTACTGTGAGTTGGAATTCGGTTGAAGGCAGCATGTTTTTGTTTGTGCTAGTGGAGCTTGTGCAGAGTGCTACCAGGAAGAGAAGAGCTGAGTAGAGGGCGCAGCCTTGGGGCCACACCAGCCAGAGTATCAACTTTAACCTCAAACGCAGGAATGTCACGAGGAAGTTTTTAAGGAAGGAAGTAGCATGATTGCTTTGCACTTTAAAAGGATGCTACGTGGAGCATTACTCAGTTCAGTGACATTGCAAATGTCCCAGAAGGAAAGGAAGGCACATCCGGGGCTTGCAGAGGAAGGGAAGACTGTATACTACCTCACAGGGCCCAGTGACTCCATGGGATGAGGGTGCCAGGAACAAAATTAGAACTGGAGCAGGTTTCAAGAGGGGAGGTCTTATTTGAGACCGCTGGGATCTTCAAGGGTGGATGTGGCTGCTTCATTAAGGAATTCGGGGTAGGGCTTGCCATAGAGCTCTGGGCGTCATTCAGCATAAAAGATTAAAAACAGCATGAATGATGCCGTTCCCCAGGAAGAGCAGGCAGCGGGAGGATTCAGGGAGCGAACAGAGTACAGCCCTACGACCAGGCTGAGCAAGAAAGCCCAGAGGGAGAGAAGCGCAGCTGCAGCAGCAGCTCCGGCACCTCTGACGGAGATGCTTTTCAAGGAGGAAGGCGCCAGGTGCTGCTGAGAGGTCTGAGGTGAGGCTGGAGAACAGTCCATCGGAGCTGACTGTCATTGGGCCCTAGCCATGGAGGAGAGTCAGCTGAAGTCTGATTGCAGTAGGTGAACGGTGACGGGCAGATAAGGCAGTGTCATAACCCATCCTAGTTTCAGTAACCCCCTGCCATCCAGCTGATTCTGGTGCCCGCAGCCCCACCGGGCAAAGTAAGCTTGCTGCATGAGGTTTCCAAGACTGTGAATCTTATACTAGAGCAGTGGTTCTCAATCTTCCCAATGCCGCGACCCTTTCATACAGTTCCTCATGTTGTGATGACCCCCAGCCACAAAATTATTTTCATTGCTACTTCATAACTGTGATTTTGCTACTGTTATGAATCATTATGTAAATATCTGGCATACAGGATGTATTTTCATTGTTACAAATTGAACATCATTAATGCATAGTCATTCATTACACAAACAATATAATTATATCTTGTGAAATATTTATTTCTAATGAAAAATCGATGAGATTTTGTCTTGAAGCACGGTGTAGCATGGGTAATAGTCTCCACACCAGGTACTTGTATGTGCATGTGGCCGGACCCGCCTGGAGACAGAGGAGCGGTGTCGTGGTTCCTAAGACCATCAGAAATATGTGTTTTCCAATGGTCTTAGGTGACCCCTGAGAAAGGGTGATTTGACCTCCAGAGGGGTCGCGGCCCATAGGTTGAGAGCCGCTGTATTAGCGCTTAAATTCCGAGCATTCGGTTTACAGAAGGCTATGGGTTATGGTGGAAGCCCTGAATCCATGTTGAGTCTAGACCACAGGCTCCCAAATTTCTGTAGCCTACTGGCCCCTTTTCAGGGGAGAAAACAAATCCTTCGGCACCATTCTAGCAATAAAAACCATCTGTCCTGTAGCCCATAATCCTGGGTCCAGTGTAGGTATCTGCTTTGGCTGGGTAAATCCAGCCCTCCTACCTCCCTGGGGTGTGTGTGGTGTGTGTGTGTGGTGTTTGGGTGTGTATGTGTGGTGTGTGTGTGTGGTGTGTGCGTGCGTGGTGTGTGTGTGGTGTGTGTGTGTGTGGTGTTTGGGTGTGTATGTGTGGTGTGTGTGTGGTGTGTGTGTGGTGTGTATGTGTGGTGTGTGTGGTGTGTGTGTGGTGTGTGTGGTGTGTGTGTGTGTGTGGTGTGTGTGTGGTGTGTGTAGTGTGTGTGTGTGGTGTGTGTGGTGTGTGTGTGGTGTGTGTGTGGGTGGTGTGTGTGATGTGTGTGTGGTATGTGTGTGGTGTGTGTAGTGTGTGTGGTGTGTGTGTGGTATGTGTATGGTGTGTGTGGTGTGTGTGGTGTGTGTAGTGTGTGTGGTGTGTGTGTGTGGTATGTGTATGGTGTGTGTGGTGTGTGTGTGGTGTGTGGTGTGTGTGGTGTGTGTGTGGTGTGTGTGTGTGGGTGGTGTGTGTGTGGTGTGTGGTGTGTGTGTGTGGTGTGTGGGTGTGTGTGTGTGGTGTGTGTGTGTGGTGTGTGTGTGTGTGTGGTATGTGTGTGTGGGTGTGTGGTGTGTGTGGGGTATGTGGTGTGTGGTGTGTGGGTGTGTGGTGTGTGTGGTGTGTGTGTGGTGTGTATGGTGTGTGTGTGTGGTGTGTGTGGTGTGTGTGTGTGTGGTGTGTGTGGTGTGTGTGTGTGTGGTGTGTGTGGTGTGGTGTGTGTGGTGTGTGTGGTGTGTGTAGTGTGTGTGTGGTGTGTGTGTATGGTGTGTGTGTGTGGTGTGTGTGTGGTGTGTGTGTGTGTGTGTGGTGTGTGTGGTGTGTGTGTGTGTGGTGTGTGTGTGTGGTGTGTGTGTGGTGTGTGTGGTGTGGTGTGTGGTGTGTGTGGTGTGTGTGTGGTGTGGTGTGTGTGGTGTGTGTGGTGTGTGTGTGTGGTGTGTGTGGTGTGTGTGTGTGTGGTGTGTGTGGTGTGTGTGGTGTGTGTGTGTGTGGTGTGTGTGGTGTGGTGTGTGTGGTGTGTGTGTGTGGTGTGGTGTGTGTGGTGTGTGGTGTGGGTGTGTGTGTGGTGTGTGTGTGGTGTGGTGTGTGTGTGGTATGTGTGGTGTGTGGTGTGGTGTGTGTGTATGTGTGTGGTGTGGGTGTGTGTGGTGTGTGTGTGGTGTGGTGTGTGTGGTGTGTGTGTGTGGTGTGTGTGTGTGTGGTGTGGTGTGTGTGGTGTGTGGTGTGGTGTGTGTGTGTGGTGTGTGTGTGTGGTGTGTGTGGTGTGTGTGTGTGGTGTGTGTGGTGTGTGTGTGGTGTGTGGTGTGGTGTGTGTGGTGTGTGGTGTTGTGTGTGTGTGGTGTGTGTGTGGTGTGGTGTGTGTGTGTGGTGTGGTGTGGTGTGTGTGTGGTGTGGTGTGTGTGTGGTGTGTGTGTTGTGTGTGTGTGTGTGGTGTGTGTGTGTGGTATGTGTGTGCACGTGTATGTGTGTGATCGCTCGCTTGGGAAACCTTGGCATAGAGGGAAACCTTGGCATAGACTGAGCAGCTAGTGCAGGGGTGAGGTACCGGGGCCATCTGAATAATTCAAACTCACAGGCTGTGCTGCTCCAACAGTTAATAGTCACCGCTGACCTGCTGGCTAAGGAGCCCTGGTGCTGTAGTGCTTATGCACTGGGTTGCTAACCTCCCTGTCAGCAGCTTGAAACCACTCGCTTCCGGAGAAAGATGAAGCTTTCTACTCCTGTAAAGAGTTCCAGTCTCGGGCCCCACAGGGACAGGCCTACCTTGTGGTCTAGCGTCGCTATGAGTCAGAGTTGACTGGACGACAGAGTTTGGTGTGATTTTGCTTTAATGTGATGGCCGGAAGGGCTTCTCTTTGGTGCCCATGTGGTTTTAGCTCATGTTGACGATTTTGTGGGCCTTTTACTGTGTGCATGCCAGGCCTTCCCCATCCCTGCCCAAGACAGTTCTTTCTGACGGTGACCAGCAATATGAAAAGCTTCGCCCTGAGGCAGAGTACTTTTTAAGTGGTTTGCTGCAGCCCCCCTGGCCAGCATACAGAGGGACAGTCTTGCCCTCAGGGACATGCCTGGGCTTGCCTTTGGTGGAAATTGGCATCCTACAGCCCAGGGGTCCAGGATTGTGAGTCATACCCTAACCAGGGTGGTCCAAGGACCCCCGAACCACTGCTGTCAGCTGGTCTGATCTGCACTGGTTACCCATCCCACTCACGGTCCCTTTCTCTCCAGATTCTGGACTGTCACTAGCAGGAGGTGGTCTGCCAGAAGACATGAATTTAGCAGATTTCTCTGCTTGTCCATGCTTGATAACTAATCCTCCCAGCTGTGAATGCTCTGGATACCAGCATGGCTTCTTACTATCGGTCTCCCGCATCCAGATGGTTCTTTAAAAAAGTTACTGGCATATACTACACACGTCATACAAAATAATCGTTCGGTCCCGTTGTACGAGTTGTACAATCGTCTCCACACTCAATTTCCCAACATTCCCTTCATTCTTGGGCTCATGGTCATCAGCCCCCCACCTTCTCCCATTCCCCTGCCCAAACCCCCGAGGAACTGTCAGTGCGGACACTTTCTCCGTGGCTCTACCTGTGCTGGGTTTCATGTACAGAAAAACATGGAAAGCAAAACAGAGAGAAGAAAAAAACAAAGATGCTGCGCTCTGCAGGGCTATCACATTCCTGGTGTGTGGTAGACCCTGGAAATGGATTTTGGGCACCCATTGTCATCCATTGCCTTCTGCAGACCAGGTGTTCACAGATGAAGTTCTGATACCATTCCCTCCTTTGGGTTTGGATTTATCATTCACAAGCCCTGGATCACACAGGCTGGTGTGTTTTTTCTGTGTGGGCCCAGCTGATGCCTCACTCAGTTAGCTGCTGGTTCGAAGACAAGCCTTTTTTTTTTTTTAAATACTTTTATTGGGGGCTCTTACATCTCCCAGCACAATCCATTCATTCATCCACTGTGCCAGCACATCTGTACTTATGTTGCCATCATCATTTTCAAAACATTTTATTTCTAATTGAATCCTTGATATCAGCTCCTCATTTCCCCCTCCCTCTCCTGCCTACCCTCTCTCATGAACCCTTGATAAGTTATAGATTATTATTTTCATATCTTATATTATCCTCTGTTGTCCTCACCCACTGTTTTGTTGTTCATCTGCCTGGGAGGGAGTTATATGTTGATCCTTGTGCTTGATTTCCCCTTTCTCTCCCACACCTTCCCTTTATCCTCCTGGTATCTCTATTCTCATTGTTGGCCCTAAGGGGTTTATCTATACTGGATTTCCTGGGTTTGGGGCTCATTTCTGTAGCAATGGGCTTTGGGTCCCCACTCCCTGTGCCCCCCGCCCCCCAATTCACATTGGGTATGCTTTTGTTCTGGGTCTTAGATGTGTGATATCTGATTCTATCGATACCTCATGATCACACAGACTGGTGTGCTTCTTCCTTGTGGGCTTTGTTGCCTCTTACATAGAAGGCTGCTTATTTATCTTCAAGACCTTTAAGACTCCAGATGATACATCTTTTGATAGCCGGGCATCATAAGTTTTCTTCACTACATTTGCTTATGCACCCGCTTTGTCTTCAGTGATCATTTCTGGAAGGTGAGCATCACGGAATGCTGGATAATTAGAACAAAGTGCTCTTGTGTTGAGGGAGTACTTGAGTCGAGGCCCAATATCCATCTGCAACCTTAATTCTTAACATATAGATAAAAGTACATAGATCTATTTCCCTCTTGTTATATATATATATATGTTTACATATGCATATGCCTGTATTTAGACCTCTATCAATGTCCTTTGCCTCCTGGTTCTTTCCTCTATTTCCTTTTACTTTCCTCTTGCCCCACCATCATGTTTGGCCTTCATTCTGGTTTAGTAATTCCTTGATGCTACATTGCCCTTGATTAAGCCCCACTAGGCATCCTATGCCCTTCTCTCCATTGATTTTAGTTCATTTGTTGTTCCCTTGTCCCTGGGTTGGTTCCTCCTCACCACCACCCCTTTTCCTTTCTCCCGCCTCCCCTTCTCCCTTCTCCTGACCAGAACCATTGGCCAGTACTTTTTCGTCTCTGAATTCGTTATCCTGCCTATCTTATCTAGATAGACATGCAGAAACATTAATACGTTCAAAAACCAAGCAAAGCCAAGCAAAACAACAAAGGAAGTCAAAACCAACAACAACAAAAAAACCCAAAATAACAACAACAAAAAGAAAGCCACTGACAAAAAGGGAAAAGCCTGTAAATAGTTAAAGGTCTGTTTGTTGGCGTTTACGAGGGTTTTCCAGTCTGGTGGAGCGTCACACTCTTGTCTCCAATGTAATTTTGGTATTTCCTGGGGATTACATCACTTTGCTTCCCTTGTTGCTTTGTTCCATGCCCCTAGTGTTTCACCCCACTGTGATGGGGTTAGATTCGGCACAATTTCCACACTGTGTCTCCAGTGTTGTCCCCCATTTTGTTAGAGTTTAGTGAGGGACATTGTGGAAGACAAGCGTTTAAGATGCCAGACAATGTTCTTTTTCTTATAACCAGGCCAGATGGCTCATTTTTGTCTTGTCTTTGTCCTATTTAGATATATCTGTAAATATTCTTGAATTTGGAGTCCTTATGTCTCTAGAATGATCTTTATGAAACCAGGTAGTTTCATCTTTCTTCTGAGAAGTGGCTGCTGGATCCAAATCTTCTGTTTGTTTTTAAAAAAATTGTTCTTTTGGAGGCTCGTACAACTCTAATCACAATCTATACATATATCCATTGTGTCAAGCACATTTGTACATTTGTTGCCATCATCATTCTCAAAATATTTTCTTTCTACTTGAGCCCTTGGTATCAGTTCCTCATTTCCCCCCTCCCTTCTCACCCTCACAAACCCTTGATAATTTATAAATTATTATCATTTTCATGTCTTTCACAGTTTGATGTCTCCCTTCACCCACTTTTCTGTTGTCCATCTCCCAGGGAGAGGGTTATATATAGATCATTGTGATGGGTTCCCCTTTCCTCCCCACCTTCTCCTTACCCTTCTGGTATTGCTACTCTCATTATTGGTCTTGAGAGGGTTATCTGCCCTGGATTCCCTGTGTTTCCATTTCCTATCTGTACCAGTGTACATCCTCTGGTCTAGCTGGATTTGTAAGGTAGAATTGGGATCATGATAGTGGGCGTGGGGAGGGGGGCGGGAGAAGCATTAAAGAACTAGAGGAAAGTTGTATGTTTCATTGTTGCTACCCTGCACCCTGACTGGCTTATCTCCTTCCCACAACCCTTCTGTAAGGGGATGCCAACTTGTCTACAGATGGGCTTTGGGTCCCCACTCTGCACTGCCCCTCATTCATAATGATAGGATTTTTTTGTTCTTTGGTGCCTGATCCCATTGACACCGCATGATCACACGGGCTGGTGTGCTTCTTCCATGTGGACTTTGTTGCTTCTTATCTAGATGGCCACTTGTTTATCTTCAAGCCTTTAAGACCTCAGACATTATATCTTTTGATAGCCAGGCACTATCAGCTTTCTTCACCACACATGCTTGTGCACCTGCTTTTTCTTCAGTGATGGTGTCAGGAAGGTGAGCATCATTGAATGCCAATTTAATAGAACAAAGTTTTCTTGCATTGAAGGAGTACTTGAGTAGAGGCCCAATGTCCATCTACTACTTTAATACTAAACCTATAAATATATGCACATAGCTATATTTCCCCATCATCATATAAAAATATATTTACATATGAATACGCCTGTATTTAGACCTGTATAAATGCCCTTTGCCTCCTAGTTCTTTCTTCTATTTTCTTTTACTTTCCTTTTGTCCCACTATCATGTTCAACCTTCATTCGTGTTTCAGTATTTCCTCTTGCTTACATTGCCCTTGATCAAGCCCTATCAGGCCTCCTACACTCTCCTTGCCATCAATTTTAGATCACTTGTTGTTCCCTTGGCCCTGGGTTTGCTAACACCTACTTCCTTTCCCCCGCCTCCCCCTCTCCCATGCCCCCCCACCATCGGTCCATTGTTTTCTCCTCCAGATTGTTTGTCCCGTCTATCTTATCTACATAGACCCGCAGAGATAATAATATACACAAAAAACATGACAGAGCAAAACAAAGCAACAAAATAAAATAAAATAATAACAAAAACCAATGACAAAAAAAAGAGAAACGCTTGTAAATAGTTCAAAGTCTGTTTGTTGGCCTTTAGGAATGTTTTCTACTCATGTATGATTGGTTGCCACATCCTGGCCCCACAGTCTATTTTTGGTATTTCCTGTGGACTTAGTTGCGCTGTTCCCCGTGCTGTTCTGTTGCACACCTTCAGTGTTTCACCTCAGCGTGGTGGGGTCAGATCGGGTGTAATTCCCACACTGTGTCTCCAGTATTGTCCCCTGTAGTGCTGTGGGTCAGCGAGGGGCATTGTATTTGGTGGTGAGGCCGGTTCAGGGGATCTGAATCTTCTGGTTAACATCCCAGTGCTTAACCTGTGGTACCACCAGGACCCCATACTTTCACTATACACTAGTATTATCTATTTTAAGATAATTTTTTTTGTTAAAACAGCAAAACTTACTTTTTAAACTTAGATTAAAACCAAAGCTTGAATATATTCAGCTTTCACAGTATAATTGTTAAGGCGTGAAATTTAGTTTATCAAATCCAAATGACTGGGTGGCATGCTGATACAAATCTATCTTTCTTAGATATGCAAATCAATCACTAATTTATCAGATCACTTATGAATCTATTATGCTTTTTAGTACACGATCATACATCCATAATTATATTACTGTGATAAATACAGGATTCATTATTGCTTTATTTTTGTGTGTGCGGATTAAAATAATACCTAAAAATAGAAGAATATGAGGAGCTACATTTACATATCATTCACCCACTTTCAGTAGCTTATATTGCTTGTTGCATTCACCATCTCTCACTATCGGCCCCCCTACCCTTAGTATTTTAAAGCAGATCAAGTTGATTTTATTTGTTCATTTGTACGTGTTTCAACATGAATATCTGACAGATGCAGATTTAAAAAAATATAACCGTGATGCAAATATTGCCACCGAATGCGCAGTAGCATGGGTATTCCAGGAGCCCTGGTAGTGTGGTGGGGCAGTTAATGGCCAGGTCAGCAGCCGGAACCAGGGGAGGCTGCTCCTCCCATACAGACTTAACAGTCTTGGAATCTCACAGGGGCCATTCTTCCGCTAAGCTTGCCGTGAGTCAGGATTGACTTTGTAGCAGTGAGTGGAGCTAAAGTATCATTCTCTACCCAGCTGTTGTTACCGTTGTTTTTTTTTTAACATAACGGCAATAAATATATTGCTTCTGAATTACCACTTGTGTGCAGACGACCGGGTTGTCAATTTGTGTTTCGGAGCACAGGCGTGGGGAGGTTGAGTGAGTGTGCCTGACCACCTGAGCGGTGCTTCCTCTCTCCTCTCTCAGCCTCAGGTAGCTTCCCACCGGGTGGCATTGGCCCTATCACAGTTGCAGAATTTGTTTTTTTTCTGGTGTCCTACAATGTCCCAAAGGAGAGATAGTGGTTTTTAAGGATAACCCCCTTGCCCCCCACTTTTCCTCACAAACAAACCAACAAAAAATCCCCAAACAAACTTAACACACCTCAAACCCACTGTCCTCTTTATGGTAGTGATCCATATGGACCCTGGAGGACGGAGCCGAGCTGCCTGTGTGGGTTTGTTTGTAAGACGGTAAGCCTTTCTTTCTAAAGCTTTATTAACCATTATCTACATGTCATACAATTCAATAATTCATTCATATCTATAAAACTTGTTACAATTGCCACCATATTCAATTCCAGAACATTTTCTTCTTCCTTATACTCATTGTTATTCATGTAATTATATATATATATTTCTAATTGTGGCAAAATAATACACAACAAACTATTCTCCGATTCCACCTCTTCTACTTGTATAATTCACTGCCATTGTGTTGTATTACCATTATGGAAAGCCTTTCCAAATTATTTCACCACCACTGACGTAGACTCCATGCCTCAAAGCACCAGCTCTTTCTCCTTCACCCATAGTAACCATTGATCCAATTTGTTTTTCCTTTCTTTTGGTAAAGTAGCTTTCTTTCGTATTCACATATCATACACTTCCATGGGGAAATTGCTTTTAAAATGAGTCGTATATACATTATCACAATCAGTTCTAATGCTTCCTCCCTGCAAGACTCTAAATCGTTATGGGAGTAGAAGGCCTTATCTTCCCCCGGTGGAATTGGGTGATGGTTTCCAACTAGATTAACCAAATGTGTTAAAATAATCAGGGGGGCATCTCAAGAGTTGGGACTGGGCTCAACCTGTTACTCTCACCCAGATATGTGGGCTGTACCACTGTAGGAGAAGGGCAGAGGGTGTCAGCGAGACCAGTATCCACACTGCCTTTCACTCACGCATTATAAGGGTGGGTGGTGAAGGAGGCCTTTGTGTAGCAGAGACAGACTTGGCACAGGGGCTCATTCATGGTGACACCATAGCACGAGTAGACATTCACAATTTGTTGACTCATTAATTCAAGTCTGCATAAAATAGTTTTTGTATGCTGAAGGACAAGAAATACCATGAGAAAACCTTATTCAATATTGTTTTTCTCATCTTCAAAAGAGGATAAAACTAGTGTCTTACCTGCAATGAATGTGACTTTTCCATGAGCATTAATGTCTACCCTTTCTCTCCCTACCCTCACACCTGGTGTCCAGGTCTCTATACATCTGCTTTTCTGTAAGTGAGGTAGGTTGTACAGTACTTGTTCTTTTGTGATTGGCTCCTGCACTCAGCACAATATCTTCAAGTTCCATCCATAATGTTAGCATGTCGTCGAGACTTCATTTCTCTTACGTGGTGATTAGTATTCCATTGTACGTACTACATTTTCTTTGTCTGTCTATTGGTGGGCATTGAGGTTGTTTCTACTTTTTGGCTGTTGTGACTAGTAGTGCAATGAATATTGCTGTAGAAGTCGTTTTTCCAGTGTCTGCTTTCAAGACTTTGGGGTATATGTAGTGTTGGATTAGCCAAGAAGCAAGGTAAGCACGGGTTTGCTTCTGTTTACTCACTAATCTGTCTTCCCCAGAGCAGCTGGTGGTTTTAAACTGCTGACCTTGTGGTTTGCAGTATCATTTGTAACCCACTAGTCACCAGGGCTCCTCACAAACTCATGGAGACAGTCTGCCTGGTCTTATAGAGTCACAATTAGTTGACAGCGACTGGATGGCATAAGTGTCAGTGATCCATTGCTGGAGGGAATGCAAAATAGTACAGCCATTGTGGAAAGCATAAAACACTACCATCATCACCATCATCATCATCATCACCATCTTCATCATCTCACTTCCATCCAGTCAGTTCTAACACAGTGACTCTATATGACCCAGCAATTCTACTCTTAGGTGTATAATCCCAGGAGAGGCCTACCCATTTAAGGTGAGCATGGGCTTACTTGTGCTTACATGTTCATCTGTAGTGAACAATTTTATGTGGGTTTCATCACATCATACTGAATTATTCCATCGATGGCAGGGATAATAAATTTGAAAAGAGGTTTTGATTCTGTAGGAAAGTGCTGCAGGGATGGGAGAGGAACGGGTGCCAGCAGATGTAAAATCAGAATCTTTGTGGGGTGTTGGGGGTAACCCTCGTATGTGAATGACATGGGGACCATGCCTGAGCTCTTCTGGCTTACCTGTCGCTGTGAAGCAGAGGTAACATGCCGCTACTTCATCCTTCTTTACGAACTCCGACGCTGACCATTCCTCATGGCACTCTTTCAGTGCCGGGTGCCGTAGTGCATTGCAATAGCCTCTCAGAGCTCACAGACAACACTCACAATTTTGGAGTTTGCATAGGGAAGTTAACAGGTTATCCGTCACAAGTCAGGATCAGAAAACACTAAGGACACAGTCATAAGTCCACAGCAACACCTCTCCTCAGAAAAGCTAAGGCTCTCCTCTAGTCCTTGGCTTCGCAGCCAGGTGGTTCCTGCACCTCTGCCCGCCCAGTGCTCTGCCTTCCAGTCTCCTAGTTCTGTGCTGCACCACTGTGCTGTTCTGCCTCAGTTTCCTTACCCCGACCGCTGGTCTCAGCCTGGCTCCTTTGCTCTGTCTCATGGTCTTCATGTAGCAGCCTCTCGTCTCAGCCTTTGTCACTTTAGATCTCAAATGCCTGCACGGATAGCTCTTCTATTGCTCCTGGGACTCTTCTGTTTCTGAGAGGACTCTGATACACCGAGGATGGCTTTGATGGGAGGGATGATTTTTGTCTTTCAGCAGACCATATCTCCTAGGAAACGAGGCACATCATCTACTAAGGTGGAGCCCCCGAATATATCTTACCCTAATCCTGTAACAGAAAACTCTCCAAAGTGGAATTATAACAACAGGCAGAGGTTAGAATTCATACTACATCACATACAGCCATATGAATTGATTAATTGATACATTTCCGGTATCCTTGCCTTGTTCGTGATAATAAGGCTCCTGTTTTATTTTGAAGCAACTCTCAGACACATCTACAATTTTCAGTATGTAGGTTCAAGAGTCAGAAGTTATAACCACATCCTTATCATTCCCTTTAAAAATAATGACCTATTATCACACACTGCAATCCATTTTTACATTTCCGTAATTGTCCCAAGCATGTGCTTAAAAAAAACATCTCTTTCTTATTAAAATGAGACTGAAGCTAGATCTGTATAATTGCCTAAATATGTTTCCCATATCTCTTTTGGTCTATAACTTCATGTTCTCCTTTTTTTACCTTATACAATTATTTTGTTGAACACCCTGTGACATTTGGCCTACAGTTTCCAACACTGGGTTTGTGGATTGTATCCTTCTGATGTTATTAACATAGTCCTGAGAAGGGGCAGAGGCCTGACCATTTTGAGAGTTTTAGGGAGGGTGGGGGAAGGTGCTTGGCAAGGCTGGTTCTGATGTGTGTTTGTAATGCACGAGTCTTTTGCACACTAACGTTCCGTCATGCAGAACCCATGCTCAGGGAGTCGTGTCTCACACATGTGTCAGAGTACTCGGTGGCTGCCATCTGACTGAAGGAGGCATTGGAGCTGTGTGTCCCCTTCCTGCAGTGGAAGGTTCTTCTGATGTGTGCCTATACAAAGTTTACTTGCACCTTTCAAAGGTGATCAAAGGCAGGGCATGAAAGCTTATAGAAAGGTTTGTTTTCCTTGTTTGTTATCAGTGAACAATTAGATCTCATTGTCAGTCAAAAATTGATGACCACAGCTTCCAAACTATTGAGCCTGTGCTAATAAATGCAACAGTTGTTCATAATCTGGTGGTAAATGACCTTTAAATGCAGACGCTTGCGGAGGCAGTCCTTGGGGAACAATTTAACTTCCAAATGACACCCATGAGTACCTGTTATCATTTAAATATGCTTCCTTTGGTCAATAATAGAATAACAAATACTAGTTGGATTTCTAATGTTGATTCAGATACCAGGAAACTTGCTGAATAAATTAGTGTACATTTGATTTATATTGACCAAAATTTTTTACATTGCTGTGTTACAGGTCAAGGTGACATGCATGTAAATGTGCTGTAGAGCAGAGGTCATGCTTGACTGACATGAATGCTTACACTGTTTTTAATTAACTTTTAAATATTATCCAAAAATCCCTTCCCCGGTACCACTTAATAGGAACAGGATGGACGTTTATTTAGGGCATTTGTGGAGACCTTATTTTAAAAGTCAGTAGTCTTGACTTTCCTAGAAAAATAATAGGCGTGAATTACTGCTGCTGCATTTTATCCTTTAACTGATAGGAAAATCAGGTCTGCTTTGTCATTGGATGCTGAATTCATTGCCTGTGGTTTTCCCATGGACGGTTTTGCAGAAATGTTCTGAGGTGGCAGCGAAGAAAACAGAGTAGGGAAACAAGTCTGACGGATAGAGCAAGTCCTTTATCCAACAAAGGCACTTTCCTAGTGCTGTGAGCTGTTTCCTCGCGTGGAAGGATGTGAATTCATTTTGTCTGACGTTCATTAGTAGTCCACAGCAGCGTATGTTCTAGAGAAGCTTTAGTCGGCGCTCGATTTACCTGCTGAGAGAATATCTTCATACTTAATGCCTACTTTTACCCTGCCCTCCCTCCAAAAAATATTTGGAGGTGTTTTAGTTTCAGGGTAGAATACTTACTATTTTTGTTCCAAGTAAGGATATATACACATTCAAGCTTTTAGAATTGAACTGTACAAGATTAGTTGTTGACAATAATGTTCTTTGCCTTTAACCAAAAAGTGTTTTGAGAAAGAAGAGGCCCCTCTTGAGTTTGCTTCTGGAGCCGCTGCATGTAAACCAAAGGTGTAAGAGCGTCATCATTTCACTGTGGACTCTCGTAACGCAAACGGTGCCACCTGCCCGGGGTCGGCCTGGGATGGCGCTTTGGTCGCAGCCACGCCGTGACTGCGGCCGCGGTGTTTGCGCTCTGGCGCAGACATGCTTTATGAACACTGTCAGAGTCATATCACGGAGAGGGGCGGCAGATGTGCCACTGTGGAAAGTGCTAATCGAGAGAGAAGGAAGTGGCGATAGTAAGACGGAAAGTGGTGAGAGAATGACGAGCGCAGCGTGGCATCCAGGATGACTCATTGAACCTCAGGAGTGATTCCGCAGGCAGGCCCCTGCAGCTCCTCGTGAGCGAGCGAGCCTGCACACCGTGCGGGACCCCGCAGGCTCTGGCGGACGCCATGGGAAGACTCCTGGGTGTGGGCGCCAACCTCCAGTGCCAGGCACTCCGTGCAAAGGCAGGAGAGAAGGGTGAAGGTCGAGGACAAGGTGAGCCATAATGACCCAGGGGCAGCAGATGGTACTGGAGATGGCCCTTTCAAACACCACCCATTTGGGACTCCTGGGTCCCACCCTCAGAGCATCGTCATTGAGGTATACCTTGAGCATCAGAAGTTTTAAAGGCCCCCTGGGAGCCTACTGCCCTAAAAAATACCCCAAATCCCCAAAGCCTCTGGAGGTCATGGAGGAGGGATATTTATTCCAACAAAGCCTAGCTGTGTCGAGTCATGGTTTGCGGGGTGGGGGGTTGGGTGTTTTTTAAATTCATTTTCTCAGGTAGGACAGGTGACTTAGAAGCACAAGGTTGGCGGTTCAAGCCCACCAACTGCCTCTCAGGAGAAAGAGGAGACTCGGCTCCAGTGAGGAGTTGCCACTTTGGAAACTGTGTACAGGGCTCACTAGGCGTTAGACCCAACTCCACGGCAGTGTTTTTGTTTGTTTCATTTTTAATCCTCAGAGAGCCTTATTTAGTTGGGGCTAAGCATTGGTATAATTTTAAAGCTTTCAGTGGGATTTTAATTTTTACCTAGCAGCTGAATCTCCGGGATGCCTGGGTGAGCACTGGGGTTGGCGATTCAGAGGCACTTGGGGAGTCAAGTCGGCGACCAGCTTCTTCTTGAAACCCTACAGGAGAGTTCTGCTGTGCACACACGGGCACTCGCGAGTCAGTACCAACGGGACAGCAACTAACAAGCCTGTGGCTTGCGGGGTAGGTGGCTTACCCCGGCTTGAAAAAGATGCCCCAGATTGCAGGTGTCAGTAAGAATGTGGTAAGCCCTAGCTGTCCCCTAGCTCGTCACAGCTATGGGAGCTAGTGTTTGCACTTGTTTATAAGAGGGAGAATCTTTATATAGGATTTCTGTAGTCAGGTGGCCAATTTAGGCTTGTTTGGGATATGACAGAACTCAAGCACCAAACCCCACTGCTGTTCATCCGCTTTACCACCGAGGACCACAAAACAACAAAGTCTTTCAAGTAAACATTTGATAGAAATTCCAGCCTGGCAAAGGGACTTGGGGTCTGTGAAGTTGAATTTAGTCCCGTTTGACCTGTGTTTATTGTATCCATGAACTGTTGAGAATTGTCTCTTGTGAAAAAAATGGTCTCTTGTGTTCAGTAGGGACAATCTGTCACATCTGATTATTGCTTTAGTTGCAATGGAAAGCTATGATGCTAGAAAAGAAAGATTATTCCAGTCTCCAAAGCGCTCTCATATTAAAACTTCAGTATTACCAGGGCTTGGGGCATGGTATTTGTTTTATGGGTAGCCAATGGGCTTCTAAAGAAGCTAGTTTTATCTTTATGTCTTGCCATCATTATCTTGAGGTTGAAGCAGTGTCGTGGGAGGGCAGCAGAGTGGAAAGTGGGAGGGACGGTTGGTGTCAGGATAGGTAACGGAGGATGGGCCCTGGAGGCTCACCTCACCCCTGCCCCATGGCCATGGGAATCCAGAGGAGGTCAGGCCTGCCCATCGTCAAGCTGTTGACTGTGGGACCCGTGAACTCGAGAGCTTGAGAAAAGCTTTTGACCTCAGTCTGTTTGAGAAACTTCCAAGGAGGGCATTACTGCGTTGTGGAGTCCGACTGTTCCCCATTCTAGATTTGCGACTTGCTTATGAGGGAACTTGTGCAAGTCATTCCACTCCCAGGGCCTCATTTCCCCACGCAGCGCTCTCACGGTTCTCACGGGGACAAAGGAAGAACTTCGCGCGGTGCATCGGTTATTGTGAGAAATAATACGAATTATTTCTGATCATCACACTGTTGCCAATTGGGATTAATATACCACCACATATTTCCTATCCCGAGAGGATACACTTTTTTTTAAACCACCTTTGAATAATTCTGTGTTTAATTCACGGCTTTAGACGAATTCTTTTTAAAGGCCATATTAAAAGGCCCTTTGCTGGGCTCTCACACTAGAAACTGATACCTAAAGCGTCCCAGTCATTTCATTGGCGAGAACAAATTCAGGAAGTTGATTGTGTGGTTAAACAACCCATTGTCCATCACAGCTACTCATTGATTTCATTGTGCTTATGTGAAATTTCAGCTGCTTTTCTGTCCACTGTGCCTCTCATACCAGTGCTCTTTAGTCAAATCCTTGGATTGATTTCTCACCTTTTCTTCTTAGAAAAGGCAGCTCACCAGTCCTGAACCTGAAAGTAAATTGGTGTGAAACTGGTGCGGGGGTGGGGGTGGGGTTGCTGGACTGGCCCTAACCTGCTCTCTCTGTGCTTTTGACTTCTGACTCTTCTGCATTCCGGTTCAGCAGACAGATGCAGCCGTTTTTAACAAATGCCGTTTTAATGAAGAATGTTGTTTGTGAAGCTTGTTCTCTTGTCAGGGTTTGTCCCTGTGAGGTGCAGGTCCACACGAGCTCTGGGGGAATCTTTCTGTGGGCCACGTGATTCCACAGGCCTCCCGGGGCAGGGGAGGGAGTCTGGCAAAGATGGCTAATGAGATGGCTGCTCAGTGATCTGCTGTGAGCCAGTTTGCGTGCTGGGTACTTTGTAGGACTGGCAGGGGGACGACAGGGAGAGCCGGCAGAAGTGCCAGGAGGAGCTGTAAGAGGCGGCCGTGGATCCGTGCTGGCGAAGGCAGAGAGGTGATGACTAAGGGGGTGATGCTTATCAGCCCAAGGATTTGCTTCTTTGCATTCCTTCAAACAATGGTGCCCGAAGACCCCTGGTATACCAGGGACTATACTGGGCTCTGGGCTGCCATCGCTTTGAGCCACTTCCCTTCCTAGACTCTCAAGAAGTCACCGACCTCTCTCAAAGGGCTCTTCCTGCTCGTGAATCCTGTTTGTATAGTACCAGGTGAGTTTAATTTATCATCTTAATTATGTATTTATCTTCACAGCTCACAGTGAGTGAACCACCCCCCCCCCCTCAATCTTACAGACAAGGGGACAGACACAAGGAAATTGTCATGTCATTTTTGGGAAGTGAATGCAAACCCAGGTCTGGTGAGCTGCCCTGCTGCCCTCCCACAAGCCTGGCCACTGCCGTGCAGTCAGCTCTGACTCCTGGGTACTCTGTCGCTTCTGTGGGCCCCCGAGATGGTCACTGGGGAGTAGAGAGCCTCGGCTTCCTCCCAAGAAGTAGTTGGAGCTTTCGAAATGCTAGCCCTGGGGTTAACAGGCCACCTCATAACTACGACGCTGCCAGGGCTCCTATGAGCCCGGCTAAGCCTCAGCTAAATGGTGGTGACTAAATGGCACAGGGCCACGTCTCAGGACCCTGGCATTCATTTGGGAGGAGAGACCAGCCCCACATTAGCCCAAGCCAATTGCCTCAAGGCAGAAGTCAGGCATGCCTCTGCCTTCCATCTTTCTTTATTTCCTCCCAAGGCAGTCTTTTCTTTCTGGGTTCCATAATTCTTTGAGAGGCCACACAGAACTCACAGACAACACTCATAATTATGGGGATTTATTAGGGAAGTTAGCAGGCTACCACAAGTCAGGATCAGAAAACCTGAAGGATATGGTCATTGCTCCACAGCGGCACCTCTCCTCAGCCAGCCTATACATCTTCTCTCTCTGATCCTGTCTCTCAGTCACGTGGTCCCCCTTGGCTCCTGGTCTCCATGGGTCAGGAAACTCACCTGCTGCTGTACCTCACACCAGTGTAGTTCGGACTCCGCTCCTCTGCTTTGTCTCATGATTGCCTTATCTTGGCCCCTGCCCTCAGCAGGCATGGCCTGTGCTGCTTCTGCCCTTTCAGGTGGCGTCCTCTGCCGGTGGCCCTTCTTTCTTGATGGCCCCAGGAATTCCCTGTTTTCCTGCTTCTGAAATAGCTCTCTTAAGCACGGGGAGTGGCAGTCAACCACTCCCCTGAATTGGTATCATAGCACAGTTATGTGGTTCCGTCTAACCATTTTGTGGGTGTTTCAGAGAAGAGAGAGAGATAGAAGAGCCACATGAAGAAATTTCATTCCACCAACTATGGTGAGCCCTAGCTATTCCCCGGCTCATCATAGCTATTGTAGCTAGTGTTTGCATTTATTTATAGCAAGGAAACCTGTATAATGGATTTCTATAGAGAGGTGGCTGACTTAGGCCTGTTTGGGATGGGACAGGCTCAAACACCAAACCCCTTCTCCTCTTCATTCACTTTACCACCAAGGACCAGGAAACAACAAGCACACTACCTTTCAAGTACGCGTTTGATAGACCTTCCAGCCTGGCAAAGGATCCTGGTGCCTGTCAAGTTGAATTTAATCGCATCTGACCTGTGTTTGTTGTGTCCGTGAACAGTTTAGAGTTGTCTCTTGTGTTCAGTAGAGATAATCCGTCACAACTGATTATTGCTTTAGTTGCATCAGATGAAAGATATGATGCTAGAAAAAAAGATTACTCAAATGTGTGTCAATTTTAACTGAGGGAAAGTACTTAAGTTTTATGGGTAGCCAACAGACTTGTAAAGAAACTAGTTTTATCTCTATATTTTGCCATCTTGATCCTGAGAGCTAAGCAGTCCCATGGGCAGGCAGCAGACTAGAAGGTGTCGCCAGCTCTGGGTTTGAACTCCCTTCCCAACAGTGCAGCAGTGGCTTTCACATGCCTGTCGCTGCATTTGTCAGATGGGGAGTGTGGGCATAGAAACATGCTAGAGCGCATAAGTGAAAAGCACCCGGCACGGTGCAAGCTCTGTACTAAAAGTGGCTGCCGTGGGTCAAAGGAGGAGCGTGGTAGCTTCTCAGTTGCAGGCAGACAACACACTGGAAGTTCTTTTGTTACCCTTTGTGTGCCATCTGAGCCTCTGCCCTGGACAGTCCTGCTCCCCTGTTTAGTGCCACCTGCTCAGGGCCCATGGACTCCTGGGTAGATATGGCTGGAAGGCCATTGCAGATCGTACACTTTACACTCAGGAGACTCTACTGAAACCTGCTTTGCTGCTGCCTCCTGGGGAAGCCCTCTGTGGTGAACCAAAGGAGGAGCAGCCCTGGCGGTTAGCCAGGACCCCCGCTCAACAGTTTGGGTCTCAGGGTTCTGGTCCTGCTTCTCCCAGTGGAGTCCTACCTAGTTAATAAAAGAGCCCGCCGTCACTGATGGGGTAGCCCTGGACCGACAAAGGATTGGAGGTCTGATTGGAGTGAACCCAGTTCACTCAGTGGAGTAATTCAAGCAACAAAAGAGAGCTTTCCATTACAAGCAGTCTCTTGGTTACGAGTGAGATCTGTTCCCGGAAGTCAGATTCCTACTTGAGTTGCAACAGGTGCATGTGGAGATTCTTGTTTTGCCTTATTTGTGTGCAAGAAAAGGCTCAAAGCATCTTCAGTGGTGTAAAAGCTGCCCGTTAGCAAGTGAAGGTGAAGGTGATGAAGAATTTGTGAGCCGTAGGGGTTAATCTAACAGTTTCAAACCAGGGCAGAGTCACATCACGTTAAAGAGCAAGTACCAGGTGTCCCTGCGTCAGCTGCTGGTAGCTGTGGCATTGCCTTTAACACTGGAGAGCGAGCAGGTTGAGAAGAAACTCAGTTCGAAGGAGAGTCCCTGGCACAGTGAGTTTCAGAACTCTGAGGAAGTGTTTGTTTGTCAGCTGGAACGTCCAGTAAATGTGCAGAGTGAGAATATAGGAACCATTTTCCCATAAAGAAAACGAGGAAACAGAAGATTCAAGAACTAGCTTACTAAATAAAAAATTGGAAAGCGCGATTTGACACCTTGCAGGCATTTATATTGTCAGATCATCTGGAAGGTAGACTTAAGCACTGCTGTTGGTGAGTTGTCCACGTCTTTCTCTCCCCCTGGGCTGCTCTGGGTCAGGGGCCTGGGCTGCCACGGTAGAAGGGATCTTTATGGAAGGATGACCTGGCTGCCTCAATTTACTCTGCATTACTTTGTTCTAAGCCTGTATGAGTAGTCCCAGTGGTTTTCTTCGAGCTCTACAGAGACTCTTTAAGCATGAATATGTATAGGCAGTAAGATTTTGTGTACTTTCATTTTAACATGTACATCTACGGGTTTTTAGATGTGCTTTTTATGTATGTGCTTTATGCTGGAGAAATAGTTTCATTGGCCATTTATATGCATCTGCTTATAAAAACGATGAAATAATGATCTCTAAAAGAATCTCAGTATATTCTGAATGAGTTAATTGCTTAACTTATTTATCAGATTCTAGGAGATAGTTTCATTAAAAAACCAAAACTCACTGCCACAGGCTTGACTCGGACTCCAGGTTTAGATAAGCAAGTGGAGAGGATAGAGCTTTTGTGACGGGGTCCCCTCCTCCCCTTAAAAACAGGACCGCTTAGTGAAAGTGCATGTTTGACTATAGGATAGATTAGGTGGGTCCCTTTGAGATTCTGAGTCTTTACATCTTGGAAACGCATTCTCATCTTCTTCCTGTTGAGTAGCTGGCAGGTTTGCATAGCCCACTGCCTGCCAGGGATCCTTTGTAAAGGCAGAGAGATGTAAAAAGCATTATATGACCAGAATGGAAGAGACCAACCATTATGCTGTGGGTGGGGGATCAGTGGTGGTTAGAAGATGGAAATTGGCCAGATGGGGCAGAGCCACATTGTAGAAACCTGTGGAGGGGACACAGCCACTCAAGTCAGTTGTGACTCCCTGTAGGACAGGGCAGAAGGGCCCCTGTGGGTTTCTGTCTACAGGCGTAGAAAGCCCCATCTTTCTCCGCAGGGAAAGAGACTGGACCTGTCTACAGGCGTAGAAAGGCCATCCTTCTCCGTCTAGCAGCCGGTGGTTTCAAACTTCGCACCTCTCAGGTTGCAGCCCAGTGTGTAACCGCTCTGTCACCAGGGCTCCGGAGCAGCCACTGGTGGCAAGCTTTCAGAGTTGATCCCCTTGGGGCAGGGGATGGCAAGAGGAGGCCACATTCGAGTAGGTGAAATGTCCGAGTGCTGCCAGGACACAGGAGGGCCTGTGGAAACGAGGGTCTCATCAACGACATCGTGTTAGCATTTTCTGTAGCACCAGCCAAGGTGGATTCTGAAATCTGTGCCTCTGTAAGGTGGCACTAGAAATTCCCAAATCTGGTCACTTTGTACAGAATTTTGGATGCTCCCTTTGTTCAGATAATGCCCCAGACTCAGCTTCAGTCTGGCTTTTTCTGCCCATAAAAGGTGAGGACCCACGTCGTCATTAATAGCTGCTCCCATAGAGGAAAGAGCTTGGAGGCAAAGGGCATTTATAGAGGTCTAGATAAAGATATGTACATATGCAAATATATTTATGAGTCTGGGGAAATAGATCTATGTGCGTATATTTATAGATTTAGTATTAAGGTAGCAGAAGGACATTGGACCTCCACTCAAGTACTCCCTCGGTGCAAGAGTACTTTCTTCTATTAAAATGGCATTCTGTGATGCTCACCTTCCCGACAAAACCACTGAAGACAAAGCCAGCGAATAAACAAATGTGGTGAAGAAAGCTGATGGTGCCCGGCTATCAAAAGATATAGCATCTGGGGCCTTAAAGGCTTGAAGGTAACCAACCGGCCATCTAGCTCAGAAGCAACAAAGCCCACACGGAACAAGCACACCAGCCTGTGTGATCACAAGGTGTTGAAGGGATCAGGTAACAGGCATCATCAGAACAAAAAATCTTACCACAGTGAATGAGATGGGGATTGCGGAGCGGAGACCCAAAACCCATTTGTAGGCCACTGGACATCCCCTTATAGCAGAGTCTTGGGGAGGAGATGAGCCAGTCAGGGTGCGATGTAACAATGATGAAAAATATAACTTCTCTAGTTCCTAATTGTTCCCCCCCCACCCCAACTCTATGATGATCCCACTTCTACCTTGCAAGTCTGGCTAGACCAGAGGATGTACACTGGTACAGATAGCAACTGGAAACACAGGATGGGTGGATGATCCCTTCAGGACCAGTGGTGTGAGTGGTGATACTGGGAGGGTAGAGGGAGGTTGGGTTGGAAAGGGGGGGAACCGATGACAAGAATCTACATGTGACCTCCTCCCTGGGGGATGGACAACAGAAAAGTGGGTGAAGGGAGATGTTGGACAGGGCAAGATATGACAAAATAATAATTTATAAATTATCAAGAGTTCATGAGGGAGTGGGGAGCAGGAAGGGAGGAGGAAAAATGAGGACCTGATGCTAGGGGCTTAAGTGGAGAGCAAATGTTTTGAGAATGATGAGGGCAATGCATGTACAAATGTGCTTTACACAATTAATATATGGATGGATGGTGATAAGAGTTATATGAGCCCCTAATAAAATGATTTTTTTTAAAAAAAGACTTGATTGGGACTGTGCTGGGATGTTTGCTTGACATATAATTACTTCTTGATATAAAACTCTCTCTTACACATAAAAAAAATAGCTGCTCCCAGCTCACCTCAGGGAGCCACATGTACCCCGAGCAAAAGAATTCTTAGCTAAGGAGAGGACATCTTGACCTGGGGTGGGGAGGCTGTGCGGCTGCTGCTGGTACAGAACAAATTAGGTGATTTCCCTCCCTCCCAAGTGCCAGGTCAATGTCGGCATCTTCAGTTTGAAAGTCGTGGATGGGCCAGGCCACTGCCATTCTAGAGAAGGTAGAAAATAAGGCTGGGAAAAGGTGCCCCCTGGAATTTCAGTAGATTAAAGAAGGAAAAACTGTTGTGAACTTTGTTGCTTTATATATGGGAAGAAAACCAAGTAATGTAAACCGACAGCCACCAATTCAATTCCAGTTCATAAGGGGTTTCTGGGATAGGAACAGGCAGCCTCATCTTTGTCCCTTAGAGCAGTGGGTGAGCTTGAAATACTCAACTTGTGCTCAGCATCCCAACACCAACCCCTCAAAGCCCCTAGGATCCCTTTCATCGGGAAAAGGAGGAGAGAAACAAGAGCAACAAGGAGGGAATGCCAGGTCAAGGCATGTGCTTCTAAATAGAGCAGAGACTGAACATGGTAGGGCCCGGAGAGGAGGCACTGGTGTGAGAGCCGGAGGCTTCTGAAGGGAGAGAACCGGAAGGGGATGAAGCCTCTCGGGAGACGGCTGTCTGCTTTTGGAAGCTGCTTCTCCAGTCAGGCTGGCAGCTTTGGGCCCGTGATCCAGCCCTACCCAGGAATGACTTTAAATCAGCAGTGTCCAATAGACTATGCCCGTGCAAGTCACATTTTTTCAAAATAACAAAAAGGTAAAATTCATTCTTATATTTTATTTAATTCAGTAAATCGAGAATGCTGCCATTTTAATATGAAGTCAATATCAAATTATTCATGACACTTTACATTATTTGTTCACTGAAATCTGTGAAGTCTGTGTGTTTTACACTCGCAGGACTTGGCACTTTGGACTAGCCACCTTTCAAATGCCCACTGGCAGCGCTTGGCTAGAGCTGCCATCCCGGATGGCTTGGTTTTTTAGAGACTAGGATGTTCCGGTTCCTAGTAAAACTGGTGGTGACATAGCAATAAAGGTCCCTACCTTGGGAAGCTGGAGTCTCAAACTTTGGACAGTCGTATCTGTCAAGAACTTGTCGTTTCACTGTTAGGGCTCAGCATTGTTAGCATGAATGTTCTCCAGGCTCAGCTAACATGCGCACCTGAGGTGCCTGGTCTCGTTCCAGGTGTGGTGTATTGTGTGTGGGGTTTCCCGTCAGTAAGGGGAGCTAAGGAGCTGGGAAACCAGACTGAAGGGAGTGCAAGTCCCACATCTTGAGTTCAGATCCAAGGTCTCCGACTTAATGACTGTGAGACCTTAAGCAAGTTACTTTACCTTTGTGTGCCTCGTTTTCATATCTTCAACATGAGGACGGAAGGAGATACCAGTACTTATTTTAGGACCTCTGGTAAGGTAACGATTAAGCACTCAGGAAATGTCCAGACCCACCGAGAGCTTCACCGAAGGAACTGGGCAGAGTGCCCTGGGGCAGATCCCAGCCTAGAAAACCCTCTGGGGCAGCAGCACTCGGCCATGCGGCACCGTTCCGGTTGCACACCGGCTCGGTGGCACCGACTAGCACCGACCACAGCATTTTAGAAGGTGATGCGAAGATAGATGAGATAATATATTTAAAGTCCTTAATTCATGGTTGACATTTAATGTGTTAGCTGCTTGCGTAATCACAGTTATTACACCGACAGTAATTATTTAACAGCAGTGACGCCCGCTCGCGGCTTTCTCGATGGCATCAGTATCCTCAGTTCTTCTAACAGCGAGGAGCCTTCCTTCTTCCTCAGAATGGACCCCATAGCTCAGCTCCAAACAAACATGTCCGCTTCCTTTCCCTGAAGCCCGATTTTTGATTTTTTTGGTTAATTTTTGCTAACACCACCCCAGTTTCAATTAGGAGCAAGGTGAAATGATTCAATTGCATATTGCTACTTTGTAGTCACTTGGCAAAGTTTTCGGATTTTGAGGGAAGAAATTTTATATTCTTGTGTTGGCAGGTAGCGCCAATTCACCCTTTTGCGGGAGGGTTGGGAGGCCCATGTGATACATAGTACAACGCAGATCTTTTATAAAAAGATGGCGTTTTGTTATGATTTGAATGTATACCATGTTGCTGCCCTCTGGTTTTGTATGTGTGTGTGTGAGTGTGTGTGTGTGTTGTGTGTGTGAGTGTGTGGGTGGGGTGTGTGTGAGTGTGTGGTGTGTGTGGTGTGTGCGTGTGGTGTGTGTGTGTGGTGTGTGGTTTGTGTGTGTGTGTGGTGAGTGTGTGTGTGTGTGGTGTGTGAGTGTGTGTGTGTGATGTGTGGTTTGTGTGTGTGGTTGTGTGGTGTGTGAGTGTGTGTGTGTGTGTGTGTGTGTGTGTGTGGTGTGTGTGTGGTGTGTGGTTTGTGTGTGTGTGTGGTGTGTGTGTGAGTGTGTGTGGTGTGTGGTGAGTGTGTGTGGTGTGTGGTTGTGTGTGTGTGTGGTGTGTGTGTGGTGTGTGGTTTGTGTGTGGTGTGTGGTTTGTGTGTGTGTGGTGTGTGGTGGTGTGTGTGTGTGTGTGGTGTGTGGTTGTGTGTGGTGTGTGTGTGTGTGTGTGTGTGTGTGTGGTGTGTGTGTGTGTGTGTGTGTGTGAGTGTGTGTGTGTGTGTGTGTGTGTGTGTGTGTGTGTGTGTGTGTGTGTGTGTGTGTGTGTGTGGTGTGTGTGTGTGTGTGGTGGTGTGTGAGTGTGTGTGTGTGTGAGTGTGTGTGTGTGTGTGTGAGTGTGTGTGTGTGTGTGTGTGATGTTAAAACCAAAAGTCTTTGTTAGCCTTGTCTGTATTTCTATATTTTGAAATTTCTATATTTCACTAAACTTTATTCATTGAAATGAAAGTGCTACCAGTACAGCGCTCGAAGTTTGCCCAACATTTCACTTGTTTCCTTCCTTTAAAAAAATCATTTTATTGGGGGCTCACACAATTCTTTTTCTTCCCCTTTGTCTCCTAAATATAAAATCAGACAGACACGTTGTCAGTCTTATATTATTCTGGGAATTTCTGTAGCCCTGGAATGGAACCCGTGAGCAGTAAATCTGATAACAGGTTACGAACAGTGCATGGCTTGCACAATTCTTATCACCATCCACCCATTGTGTCAAGCACATTTGTACATTTTTTGCCATCATCATTCTCAAAACATTTGCTTTCTACTCGATCCCTTAATATCAGCTCATTTTCCCCCTCCCTCACAAACCCTTGATAAATTTATAAATTATTATTTTGTCATATCTTATACTGTCCGACTCTCCCTTCACCCACCTTTCTGTTGTCCATCCCCCAGGGAGGAGGTTATGTGTATATCCTTGTAATTGGTTCCCCGTTTCTACCCCACCCTCCCTCCACTCTCCCGGTATCACCACTCTCACCACTGGTCCTGAAGGGATCATCTGTCCTGGATTCCCTGTGTTTCCAGTTCCTATCTGTACCTATGTACATCCTCTGGTCTACCCAGATTTGTAAGGTAGAATTGGGATCATGATAGATGAGGGTGGTGGGGAGGAAGCATTTAGGAACTAGAGGAAAGTTGTATGTTTCATCGCTGCTACCCTGCACTCTGACTGGCTTGTCTCCTCCCTGGTTTCCTTCCATTGTTCATCTGTTCACCAGATCTTTCTTTGGACATTTCAAACCTTAAGCCCTAGCTCTTGAGTGCGCCTATGCATGAGGCAAGGGTCTATAACCAAATAGTTGCAAAACCCCTGCTTTGTGAGGGAGACATATGATGCGAAGTAAATTCTGCTGGATGAAATTCTATACCTGGGACTGTTGGCAAAATGTGAACAGAGAAGGCTCGTTGCAGCTCAAGAAATAAGCTAAATTATAAATAAAATGTTTAGAATATTTTATTTGAACCATTGATAATCATCATATATATTAAACAACAAAAACAAAACAACTTAAACGTCACTGCCCATGGATCAACTCCGACTCCTAGAGACCCTGTTCTTTAGGGTAGAACTCCCTGTGGGCTTCTGAGACTATAGCTCTTTATGGAGCAGAAAGCCTCAGGTTGTTGCCTCTGAACACTTTGTGGTTTCAAATGGTTAACCTTGTGATTAACACCCCCCCCGCCACCACACATATATATGTAAGTATAGATATAATATCTCTGTATGTATGTGTGTGTATGGATATCTCTATCTATCTATCTATCTATCTATCTATCTATCTATCTATCTATCTATCATCTATCTACCTGCCTACCTACCTGTCTATCTACCTATCTCTCTCCAGGTAGTAGAACTCTGTGAAATGTTATTTGAGATCAGAATTCAAATAAAGATACTGCTTTCTTCAAATTTGTTTTTTCTCTTAAAAAAGAATTAAAAATCATAAACATTTACATTGACTTATAATACAGAGAATAGTAATTCATATATTCTTTTCAGGGGCCATTTTAGAGTGGGGTGTACAGCCTTTAAAAACATCTACAAATGGAATTGAAGCGTTGAAACCGAAATGTCTAGTGTTTTTGAGATGCATGCCGTTGACATAAGGCACCTTTGTTCTAACCGTATAGAAGGTTGGGAAAACTTTCTCATTAAGAACATCTGAATGAAGAGGCTGATAGAACGAGCAGGGAGAGGGGGCAGAAGGGACGTGGAAATCTTGTAAAAGTTATCGGCCACGTGCCCTTTATTTGCTAGGGTCCAAGGATCAGTGTCCCATTTTTCAAATGAGCTTTTACAAAAACCAGATAGCTGGACCGCATCCCTGAGTGACGACACATGGACCCTCCTGCCTGCTCCAGCTCAACCCTTCTAACAGGGACTGAAGTGGATTTTTTGCCTGTAAAAGTGGAAAATGGGTCTGATAAAAATGTTAAGTCTGCAGGGCCTCTTTTTATTTATCACATCAGGGAAGAACAATGTTTTGTTGTGTTGTGGTCAACATAGAAGCCGACCTTGCTTGTTCACAAAAGCTCAAATCCTAGAGATAAAGGGGGCAAAATAATAGAGTCCAATGGAAAGAGTAGAGTGTAATTATTTGTAGCTTGTCAAGTGAAGCCCTTTCAAGCCCCAAGTGATTCAGATCTGGGAACTCTGCACAATTCTGTACACTAACCACCACCACCATCAGAGAAATCTCCCCTGGCCCGCAGACAGCACTGAAATTGCATCAGTTTGTCATGCACCGAGCACGCCAGCCTCACACAATATCATTTGGTTGCAAATGGGCCTGCCCCCAAAGCCCTGGAACACATTCCGTGGTATCTGACTCTTGGCCTGCGATTTGTCATGTCCCTGCTGCTATCAGCGTACAATAATTTTAACAGAGCCTGACGGTTCCCTGCTAGACACACAGGAAGCCTCTGGTTTGTGGGCACTGGACATGAGAAAGAGAGAGAGGGAGATTTTTCTGGGCGAAGACAACTGAAGCATGTATGGAAGAATTAGATATTATTTTTATTTCTTTCAACATTGGTTGAAGGCAATAGAGTTGTATTTCCAAATGTAAAGAAATTCACTGCATAGTGTGGAAAACATACTGTTTGTCTTTAACGTTGTTAAAATTGGTGGCTGTCTCAACTTTTAGAAATCACAGCAGTGTGGAGTTGGATACATCTAGTGGTTTTGCCTCTTGCTCCTCCAAATGCTGTCCCTGAGCCAGCAGCATCGGTGGGAGTATGCTAGGAATGCAGGCTCTCAGGCCCCGGCCCAGACCTCCAGGGTCGGAGTCTGCATTCTCACCCATACCCAGGGGACCGGTCCATATACCTGCAGGATGGAGAAGCCGAAAAACTTGGATGTCAGAAAGATCTATGTTCAGATTCCATCTTTATAACTAAGTTTGCTCCACTTTGGGCAGTTCAGTCAACTCCACTCTGCTTCAGATTTCTCCTCTGTTGAGTGGGGTTATAATTACTATGTCATATGGTTACTTTGAGGATTAAACAGAATGAAGTATGTATCCAGTGCTTGTCCTAGAGGAAGCAGACGGCAAATGAAAGAATTTACAGAGTGCCGCTCCACAGACTTTTGTCTTAAGTGAATTAAAATGTGTATCATTGTGAATTAGTTCACCGCAAGTAATACCTGCAGTACCAAGATTGGGAGTTTTATAAGATGCCCTGGAGGGGCAGACTCGTGTTGAATTCAGTGTTCCGATGCTTCTGTTTCCTCCTCCCGCAGAATATGTACGCGTGCTAACCTTTGTCCTGCACCGTCATTCCATCCCGGTGCACAGTATTTGGCAGCCGGGGACAGGGCTGGCCTTCGGGAGCAGCGTGTCAAGTGCACTAACTTTCTCCAGGCGAGTGACTCAGCCCCACGTCAGGGTGAGCTGGGTGCCGGATGGATCCAGAGACATGTTCTTGGCCTCCTGACCTCGGTCCAGCACGGACATATCTCGTGTCCTGGTCTCTGTGCCGGGCCCTCTAGTTCCACTGCGGGGCGGCTTCAGGCCTCTGCGTGTCCCTGGAAGCCTCTCACCGTGACCATGCTTTCCTGGGACTGACCCGGTAAAAATTCGAAGACAATATTAAGGGACTGATTTCAATTAGTTACTTCTTTTCTTCGTGTTGTTGTTGGTTTGTTTTTTTTCCCCTTTCATTCTTCTTTATCACAACAAGTTTTTTGTTAGTTTGTTGTTCTTTTTAGGGGGCTTTAGAGAAGAAAAATGAACTTTGCACAGTTCTCGTGGCTAAGTTTCCGAATCATGGTCTCGGCTGTGCTGATTCCTTCCTGGCTAGTGGCCTGGCACAGCCACTCCAGTTGGCACAGCCAGTTGTTTTGACTCCCTGGCTCTTTGTCCCCCTCTCTCTTGAAGAATAATATATAAAACTCAGCCCGCTGGCCTTTGACATTATGAATGGTAATATAAAAATGTAGTTAATGGGTCCTCCCCAAACACACAATTTCTTTCCAGTAAAGGAAGTGGGGTGAGGGACCAGGGAGAACTAGGAGGCGGAGAAGTTGGGGGACTGTGGGCAGAGCGGGAGAAGGCTGAGTGTAGGGGATGCTGGAGCAGATGGAAGGGCCGGGGAAAGGGAGAGCCCGAAGTGGGGACAGCCGGGGCGGGTCGAGGCGGGCGAGAGAATCAGGTCAGCCCCACAGGCTGCTTCAGGATGGGTTCAGTAGCTCCTGGGTGTTCTAAAAGGTGGGAGGTAATGGTGCTTCAATAAAGGCTCCTACTCTTGAAATTGCGTGCCGGATCTTGAGTGCACGTTATGTATGTTTCCCAGAGGTCTTCACATTTTTCTATCTGTGACCCCAAGAAAGGTTAAGAATCACTTACTTCAAATTACTACTCGAAATGGCACGCCCTATCAAAATGGAAGCTGCTTCTGACTTGTGGCGGGCTCTCTGTACGCAAAGGCTTCCGTCTTGGTTACGCACAGCCACGAATACGGTAGCAACCCTCTCTGTTCTTGAGTGAGTGACGCTGAGTTAAACCTCGAGATGTGTTTTAAAATGACCAGTGTCATACTTGGCAGAATATTGCTGTTTTATTTTTTCCCTTACGAAAATGAAATTTTCTTTGATTAATTGGTTGCTTTAGTGATGGTTAGCTTCTGCCGTAATTCTATGAACTTCTGTTAATGCTTGAGCATTACATTAGGGTGTTAATGCATCCAGTAAGCTTTCAGAACTGTCAGAAATTTATTACTCAAGATTGTCACATCATTGATTCACACATTAGGACTTTGCTTGGGTGGGTTGATAAATATGTTCTGGGATCATTTCATTGGTCCTGTAGGGGAAGCAGATTTAGTGTTGGAGCCTTAAACAGACACTGTTTGATTTACTCACTTGAATACATTAAATGTTCATTTTAACTTATGAAATTGGAATTAAGAAGTTTCAGATCAGAGAGAATTTTCTAGCCTATCCTCAGCTAAAGGGGGACTTCTGATCCCCAAGAATGAATTGGTCTTGTTTGAATTCTGAACCTTCCCTCGACTTCTTTGCTGAAATGCCCTCGATTGTTTCTTTATCTGACAAAACAATACGTTTCTTCCAGTAAAGTCCGTTTTCTGTGATCATGGCCACAGCACACGTCACCTTGAACTTCAGTAACACCAAGTAAGCAATTAAAGCAAACAGAAAAATCCCAACTCCACTGCTGTGGAGTAAGCAGTAGAGATTGTGAAAACGTTAGAGGTGAGTCTGCTGGGAGTTTCCTGAAAGGGGACCTGTGAGGAGCAACGGTCAGGCTCTCACAAGAGCTTGGCAGTTGCTGCTGAAAAACAGGTGCCAAAGACTGTTGGGTGTGGCTGCCCAGAGCGTGTGCCCATGGAAGGTGGGTACGTAGCCTTTCTGAATGAATACATATAGACTTATACACAGAAAAATCTGAAGATTTTCTGAGAAAAATCTCAGAAAAATGTATCCCCATCGCATTAAACAAAATGCATACTAATGTGACTTTTAATGATTGTAATGGGTAGGTGCATAAATTTTATTGACCCATTGGCCACTTCAGAAGCATGCTCTTGTAAATAAAAAAAGTCATATTTGAAATGAGAGTGCTTGAAAGGATTTAGAGGCAAATGAGGAAGCAGTTCATGTTTAAAAAGCAAAGGTGACGGCTATCCTTGAAAGGGATAGGGACAGTGGAAGGACAAAGGAAGGCTGGGTTTGTAGGGTTGGGGCAGAGTCTGCTAGGGGCCAGCTCCTGTATTGGGGGCTTCCCAATATTCTGTGGTAAAACTTCTTCCCTGCCTGCTGCCCTTCCCGTCCTCAAGCCCATCCTCTGGGTATCATGTGGAGCACACACCTGTTGCTTACAGCCTGGCCCGTGGTGGGCGGAGTCACACTGTCCAGTATCCTTATGACTCCTCCCCCCTTTTGTATCATTTTCCAGTGCTCATGTTCTGTGAGCAGTAGTTTCTCCCTTCCCTACTTTTCAATCTCTAGTTATCAGTCTTTGACAAGTTTTCATCTACGAAAAGCACCCATTTTTTTTAGCGTGGACTTGAAATTGTTCTTTTAAAATTGATCTCTGAGGAAGTGCTGTTAACTAATCCAGGGACAAGGGAACAACATTGGATCCAAATTGGTGGTAAGGTGGGAGTGGCAGGCCTGGTAGGGAATGATCAAGGGTAAGGCAACGTAACGAAGAGGTATAGCTGTAACCCAGGTGGGGACGGAGCATGATAGTGGGGCAGGAGGAAAGTCAAGGGAAATAGAGGAAAGAGCTAGGAGGCAAAGGAAATTTATAGAGGTCTAGACAAAGACATGTACATATGCAAATATATATATATGAGGATGGGGAAATAGATCTATGTGCTTATATTTATAGGTTTAGTATTAAGGTGGCAGAAAGACCTTGGGCCTCTACTCAAGCACTCTCTCAATACATGAATACTTTCTTCTATTAAATTGGCATTCTATGATGCTCACCCTCTCGACACAACCGCTGAAGCCAAAGCGGGTGAACAAGCAAATGTGGTGAAGAAAGTTGATGGTGCCCGGCTATCAAAAGAGATAGTGACTGGGGTCTTAAAGGCTTGAAGATAAACAAGCGGCCATCTAGCTCAGAAGCAACAAAGCCCACATGGAAGAACACAGCAGCCTGTGTGATCACATGGTTCCGAAGGACTCGGTTATCAGGCATCAAAGAACAAAAAAAATCATATGATTGAGTGCACACCTCCATGATACGATCACTGAGGACAAACGGGTGCATAAGCAAATGTGGCGAAGAAAGCTGATGATGCCCGACTGTAAAAAGAGATAGTGTCTGGGGTCTTAAAGGCTTGAAGGTGAACAAGTGGCCATCTAGCTCAGAAGCAACAAAGCCCACATGGAAGAAGCACACCAGCCTGTGTGATCACGAGGTGTCGAAGGGATCAGGTATAAGGCATCATCATAAAAAAAAAAAATCTTACCATAGTGAATGAAGAGGGAAGTGCAGAGTGGAGACCCAAAGCCCATTTGTCGGCCATTGGAGATCCCCTCACAGAGGGGTCTAGGGGAGGAAATGAGTCAGTCAGGGTGCGATGTAGCACCGATGAAGAATACAGCTTTCCTCCAGTTCCTAAATGCTTCCTCCCCCCAAACTACCATGATCTGAATTCTACCTTGCAAGTCTGGATAGAGCAGAGGATGTACATTGGTGTAGATAGGAGCTGAAAGCACAGGGAATCCAGAGTGGATGATACCTTCAGGACCAGGGGTGTGAGGGGCGATGCTGGGAGAGTAGAGGGTGAGTGGGTTGGAAAGGGGGAACCGATTACAAGGATCCACATGTGACCTCCTCCCTGGGGGACGGATAACAGAAAAGGGGGTGAAGGGAGACGCCAGACAGGGCAAGATATGACAAAATAATAATTTATAAATTATCAAGGCCTCATGAGGGAGGGGGGTGGGGGGAGGGAGGGGGCAAAAAGAGGACTTGATGCAAAGGGCTTAAGTGGAGAGCAAATGCTTTGAAAGTGATTAGGGCAAAGAATGTACAGATGTGCTTTATACAATTGATATATGTATGGATTGTGATAAGAGTTGTATGAGCCCCTAATAAAATGTTTTAAAAAATTGATCTCATGCATTTTTCTAGGACTTTGGGTGGCTTACAGACTCACACCCTACCAAGTGGCTCTACTTTTATCTGATTTCACTGATGATCAGGCAGTTAAAGAATCAGTACGTCTTGGATAAGGACTGAAGTTCGATGGTTCTGGGCTTGGGCTTGGAGTAAGAAAAAGTGCTGAGGTGTGACCGTGAGGAGGTCTCTGTCCCAAACAAGTGGTTGATCTTAGGGGTGTTAGCAGTATGGTTTTGCATGTGTGTGTTTGTGTGCGTGTGTGCGTGTGTGTGTGTGTGTGTGTGTGTGTGTGTGGCTGTAGTGTATAGGAGACACTTTAACATCCTGGTGATAGCTCAGTCTTGATTAAGGAGCCTGGTGGCACTTTGAGTTCGGCTTGGGCTGCTCTCTGCAAAGCCGATGGTTCAAGGGCAAAAAGATGAGGCCATCTGCCCCCATGAAGGCGTACAGTCTCCGAAACGCTAGTTAGGCATGCTGTGAGGTGGAACTGATTTGTTAACTTGGAAAAATGTAAACTTTTAGAAATTAATTTTTAGTAAACTACCTAGGATAGGCAGACAACATAACCTTGCCTGCTGCAGTTAGGATCAAAAGCACGCACGGGCAGCGGCCTTCAGTACGAGTTGCAACTCAATGTGCAAGAAACCCAAATTCTTCCCACTGGACCCATAGATAATGGAGAAGAGATGGAGGTGGTCAAGGATTTCATCTGACTTCGATTAACAGTCAACATTCCGTAGTCAACAAATCCAACAATGCCAATGATACAAGTGGACAAATCTGCTCCACAAGGCTCCTTAAAGTTTTGAGGAGCGAGGATGTTATTGTTCTGTTGTTGAAAAGTGCCATCTCGGTGGTTCTGACTCATAGTGACCCTGTGAACCACAAAGTGAAACACCTCCTGGTCTTGCGCCAGCCTCACATTGTTATTGGATTTCAGCCATTGTGGCAGCCACTGTGTCAGTCCATCTCATCGATGACCTTCCTCTTTTTCTCTGCCCCTCCACTTTACCAAGCATGATATCCTTCTCCAGGGTTTGGTCTCTCCTGGTAGCATGTCCGTAGTATCTGTATGTCCTGGGAACTAGAATAATCTCTTCTAGAATCACAGCAAAACTGTCACATTCAGGAACTTTAGCATTGACACGATTTTATTGCCTACAGTCTAAACTTTTCAGTTGTCCCAATAATGTCCTTCCGAGTACATTTTCCCAGTACAGGATCGACATCACACATTGTATTTAGTTGTCATGTCTTTTTAGTCTCCTTTCATTTGAAACTATTCTTCAGACTTCTTTTGTCTCTCATGAGATTGTCTTTTTTAGAAGTCAGGCCAGTTATTTTATCGACTGCTCTTCAATGTAGATTTGCCTGATGTTTCCTGATGGGTAGATTCAGGCAGTGCATTTGGGGCTCGAGTATTCCCTTGCTTGATGCTCTGTTTATCTCAAGGTACCACATCCGGAGGCACATGGATAGTGTCCATCTATCCCTAATTGACTAAGCGAGGGATCCCTGGTGGCTTACTGGTTATGCATTGGGCTGCTAACCACAAAGTCAGCAGTTTGAAACCACTTGCAAGAGAAAGATGAGACTTTCTATTCCTGTGAAGAGTTCCAGTCTCGGAAACCCACAGGGGCGGTTCTGCTTCTGTCTTGTAAGGTCACTATGAGTTGGAATCGACTCAGTGGAAGTGGTTTGGTTTTTTGTTTTGAGTTTTGACCACTTGGTTAGATGTTTCTTTTTCCATTATGGGTTTACTATTCTTACATGTTATTCTTAAGTAACACGTGGGCTGTCTTAATGACTCTTAATGGAGCCCTGGAGGTGTAGTGACTATTCATTGGGCTGTAATCCACAGGGGCCTCAGTTCAAAACCACCAGCTGCTCCTCTGCAGAAAGATAGAACTTTCTATTCTTATAAACAGTTACAGCCTTGGAAACTCTTGGGGGAATTCTGTCCTATCCTTTACAGCATCTGTGAGTCAACATTGACTTCATGTTTGTTGGGCTGTGATCCACAAGGTCCTCAGTTCGAAATCACCAGCTGCTCTTCTGGAGAAAGATAGGACTTTCTATTCCTATAAACAGTTACAGCCTTGGCAACTCTTGGGGGGAATTCCTGTCCTTTACAGCATCTGTGAGTCAACATTGACTCCATGGCAGTGGGGGTTTATTTCATTTTATTTTGAAAACTTTACCTGAATCTTGTTTTTGTAATGATGATGGCAAAATGGTGATTTTCCTGCCCTATCCATCCTCATCTGTCAGTACGAGGTTCCCTGCTCTGGGATGTGTCAAAAGTGTGTATGAGCCAGCTTCAAAAAACTCCTGGGCGTGATGTCGTTGAATGGTGGAATGTTACGCTACCTGTAAGAGCTCCCAGTAAAATGATTAAAAAGAAAAAACATTCCCGTGAAGACGCCATTATCTTGTCATTCTGATTTTTTTATTTTAACAATTTATTAGGGGCTCATAAAATTCTTATCACATTTCATACATATACATACATCAATTGTATAAAGCACATCTGTACAGTCTTTGCCCTAATCATTTTTTTCTCTTTTCTTCTTTTACATTTTATTAGGGACTCAAACAACTCTTACCACAATCCATACATATACATACATCAATTGTATAAAGCACATCCATACATTCCCTGCCCCAATCATTCTCAAAGCATTTGCTCTCCACTTAAGGCCCTTGCATCAGGTCCTCTTTTCCCCCCCCCCCCCTCCCTCCCCATTCCCCCCTCCCTCATATGCCCTTGGTAATTTATACATCGTTGTTTTGTCATATCTTGCCCTATCCGGAGTCTCCCTTCGCCCCCTTCTCTGCTGTCCCTCTCCCAGGGAAGAGGTCACATGTGGATCCTTGTAATCAGTTCCCCCTTTCCAACCCACTCACCCTCCACTCTCCCAGCATCGTCCCTCACACCCTTGGTCCTGAAGGTATCATCCACCCTGGATTCCCTGTACCTCCAACCCTCATATATACCAGTGTACAGCCTCTGTCCTATCCAGCCCTGCAAGGTAGAATTCGGATCATGGCAGTTGGGGGGAGGAAGCATCCAGGATCTGGGGGAAAGCTGTGTTCTTCATGGATACTACCTCACACCCTAAGTAACCCATCTCCTCTCCTAAACCCCTCTATGAGGGGATCTCCATTGGCCGACACTTGGGCCTTGGGTCTCCACTCTGCACTTCCCCCTTCATTTAATATGATATATATATACATATATACACGTACATATATACATATACACATATATACACATACATACACACACTTATATCTTTTTTTTTTTGCATGATGCCTTATACCTGGTCCCTTGGGCACCTCGTGATCGCACTGGCCGGTGTGCTTCTTCCATGTGGGCTTATTTGCTTCTGAGCTAGATGGCCGCTTGTTCACCTTCAAGCCTTTAAGACCCCAGACACTATCTCTTTTGATAGCCGGGCACCATCAGCTTTCTTCACCACATTTGCTTATGCACCCATTTGTCTTCAGCGATCCTATCATGGAGGTGTGCAGTCAATGATATGATTTTTTGTTCTTTGATGCCTGGTAACTGATCCCTTTGGGACCACTCGATCACACAGACTGGTGTGTTCTTCCATGTGGACTTTGTTGCTTCTGAGCTAGATGGCCGCTTGTTTATCTTCAAGCCTTTAAGACCCCAGTCACTATCTCTTTTGATAGCCGGGCACCATCAGCTTTCTTCACCACATTTACTTGTTCACCCACTTTGGCTCCAGCCGTTGTGTTGGGAGAGTGAGCATCATAGAGTTCCAATTTAATAAAAGAAGGTATTCATGCATTGAGGGAGTGTTTGAGTAGAGGCCCAAGGTCCTTCCGCCACCTTAATACTTGACCTATAAATATAGACACCTAGATCTATTTCCCCATCCTCCTATATATATTTGCATGTACATGTCTTTGTCTAGACCTCCATGAATGCCCTTTGACTCCTAGCTCTTTCCTCCATCTCCCTTGACCTTCCTTCTGCCCTACTACCATGCTTCATCGCCACCTGGGCTAGAGTATACCTCTTCTCTAAGCAACCTTACCCTTGATCATTTCCCACCAGGCCTGCCACTCCCCCTTCTCTACCATTTGGGGTCTCATGTTTTTCCCTTGTCCCTGGGTTTGTTAACACCACTTCCTTACCCCCCCTACCCCCCTACCCCAAGTCCCCCCGGAACTGTCGGTCCCGTTGTTTTTCATCCAGATAGTTCATCCAGCCTGTCCTATTCAGACAGACCTGTGGAGTCACTAACATGCACGAAAACTAGACAGAGGAAAACAAAGCAACAGTATACAACCAGACAACAAAACAAACCACTGAAAAAGAACAGAACAAAACAGTTCACAAGAGAAAAGCTTGTAGTTAGTTCAGGGATCGTTTGCTGGCCCTTAGGAGCGTTTTCCAGTCCAGTCTGTTGGGGCACCACGCCCTGGCCCCAAAGTCCACTTTCAGCATTCCCTGGGGACCTTGCCACTCCATTCCCTTGCTGTTCCGCTGCACTCCCCCAGTGATTTGCCTCGGTGTGGTGGGATCAGGTCAGGTGCAATTCCCACACTGTGTCTCCGGTGCTGTCCCCTGTATCGCCCTTAGTCACTGAGGGGCATCATGTCTCATAGTAGGGCCAGCCATGTTGTTCTCTCTGTGGACTGGCTGCTCTACTCAGGAACATCATCATCAAGGCCTGGTGGGCCAGGCTGTGCTCTACTCTCTCCTCCTGCCCCTTCATCTGCTCCCGTGTGCTCTGATCAAATATGTCCATCTCCCATAGCTGCAGAGTCAATGTCGTCCTTCATTCTGATTTTCCATGATTTTTTTAAGCCCTGACATGTATTTGCAGCCTAATCTTGAACATTATGTCCCCAGAGTTTTCCTTTCTAAAGGCATAGCTTATTATTATATTTTGTAAAGAAAAGAGCTTTAATTAGTTAAGCAGTAAATTTAATGGTACTTCATTTTGTGGGTTTTTGAACCATTAGATATCCTTTCAATAGCTTTCTTTGAAATTAAGAAATAAAATGCAAGAATGCAGAATATATGAATTTGCACCTCAAGACTGCTTTCCTTCTCTCACCTCTCTGCGGCGCTGGTTTGATATGTGCTTGTTTTCCAGACAAAGTGGGATCGTAGTGCATTTATTGTCCTGATTGAGTTTTTGAATTGGGGTTTATATCAAATAATTTTGACTTTGTGAACCCTTACCTAATACTTTTCTCATTAGGTCTTTTTTGTTCTGGTTCAAATTGTTTAAGAATGTTGACTTAAAATGCTTATTTTTATTTATTGTACAATTATATTACAGTTTATAAAATATTGATTGGCAGGGAATTTTAATAACACTCTGGGGCAAAATGTTAAATTAACAAGGCACGTTGTCAAATGGCACGGACAGAATGTGGCAAAATACACCCAGTCCATTGTACTTATCTAAGTAAATGAGTGGCCCTTTGGCAGTGATGGTTATCTCTAGAGAAAGCTTTGGTGTAGAGAGGCAAAGCAGAATTTTTGTTGTGTTTGAAACTTTTATAATGATACTATGGTCATATTTTTTAATATAATAAAATGCAGCCCATTTTTAAAAAGTCAATCAGTGTAAGTTTTATATTTTTCACAGAATTTTCAGTTGTCACTTTTCACATATAATTGGTATTCCAGCAAGAACCCATCTCCGCAAAGAAGGCCTTTCGTCGTTCTAGAGAAATATCACTGGATTGTCAAATTTAATTAAAAATTAAATTGACTCTAGTTTGATGTGTCTTACATTTAAATTCTTCTATAAAAATTTTTAAACTTTCCTTATATTCAGCTATATTATTCTTTTAATAGGCCTTTTAGGGGCTGGCCAGATAAATGAGTATTTCTGTAAGAAATGTGTTCTGCGTGTCAAATGCTGACTTATGAACACACATGTGAGAACTAACTGTGTGTAATTTAAAGACTGCCTAGAGGCCAAAAGAGTGCTGTCAGTGAAATAGGAGCTGTGTGTGTGAGGGCGAGGACACAGTATTGGGAGGTCAAAGGCATAAATCCATACGTGGGCAAGACCTCCAGACAAGATAGTGGGCCTTACAGCAAATATTTATATTTGGGTTTTTGTTTTTTTATTAATCATGACTAATTTTGAAAAATTAAACCTACAGAAAAGTTGAATGCCCAATTATAATCACCAAACTAAAAAACCAAATCCACTGCCATCAAGTCCATTCTGACTTACAGCCAACCTGTAGGACAGAATGGAACTGCTCCCCAAGTGCTTCCAAGACTGGAAATCTTACATGGGAGTAGACGGTCTCACCTGTCTCTGTCGAAACTGCCAGGGAGTTTGAACTGCAGACCTCGGGCTACCATGTCAAGTGTGGACTTCAGTGGTGGTTTAACTCACAATATTCCCTTATATTTGCTTTTTTGTTGAGCCCTTTGTACAACACAGCAAAACACTGCCTGTCCTAGTGCCCTTTCAAGTCAGTCTTTTCCTATGACTGAGTCCGCTGTTGTGCCCATGTGCCAGTCCATCTCCTGGGGAACTTCCTTTTCCATTGACCTTCGACAAACACGGTCCTCATTTGCTTTATGCTCTCCCTTTTCCTGCTCTCCAACCTTGCTCCTCCTTGCAGCTCGCTCACTCACTCACTCACTCACTGTCTCACTTACTCACTCACTCACTCACTGGCTCACTCACTCACTCACTGTCTCACTCACTCACTATCTCACTCACTGTCTCACTCACTCACTATCTCACTCACTGTCTCACTCACTCACTCACTGTCTCACTCACTCACTCACTCACTCACTGTCTCACTCACTCACTATCTCACTCACTGTCTCACTCACTCACTATCTCACTCACTCACTCACTGTCTCACTCACTCACTCACTCACTGTCTCACTCACTCACTATCTCACTCACTGTCTCACTCATTCACTCACTGTCTCACTCACTCACTCACTCACTCACTCACTCACTGTCTCACTCACTCACTATCTCACTCACTGTCTCACTCACTCACTATCTCACTCACTGTCTCACTCACTCACTGTCTCACTCACTCACTCACTCACTCACTCACTGTCTCACTCACTCACTCACTCACTGTCTCACTCACTCACTCACTCACTGTCTCACTCACTCACTCACTCACTCACTCTCTCACTCACTCACTGTCTCACTCACTCACTATCTCACTCACTGTCTCACTCACTCACTATCTCACTCACTGTCTCACTCACTCACTGTCTCACTCACTCACTCACTCACTCACTCACTGTCTCACTCACTCACTCACTCACTGTCTCACTCACTCACTCACTCACTCTCTCACTCACTCACTGTCTCACTCACATACAGTTTTTACTTGACTGAACTCTCTGAAAGCGAATTGAAAAGTTACTTTCACCCTCTAAGTTACAAGATGGTCATTCCTTTAACCCAGTGATTAATGAGATCTGAATGAGCTGTTAAAATGACGTGTAACGGTAATTTTACGCTTTTGTCGTCTCTCCCATTTGTTAGTCGGCATTCTCTAAAGAAGAACTTCCCCTCTTCGTCCTTACCTCTTCATATCTTTATAGGCTCATGAATTTTTTTAACCAACATTTTTTTCTGTTGTCATTCTTTTTTAGTGCTCAGATTATCCCTAATTTTCCCTATAGCATTCTTTTCAAAAATGATTCTTAGCTTCTTTTCAGGCCCGAGAAACCGTTTATTTCCAGTTTGACCCATGACTGATAATTTTAACTTCTCGGCAAAATCTCCCCACTGCTGGAGATTGGCAGATTCTCAGCAAGGGTCAGACCGCAGTGAACACATTAGAAACCCTGGTTCTCGACATAACCTATTTGTCTTTAATCGCCCTTCGCTGCCTTCCACCTAACAAACTGTCAGGCTAAACTGGGGAAGTAGCCATTTCCCCAAGGCACCCTTTGTCCTTTTAGTGGGAAGTAAAACCCAAGATTTGGGTGCTAGGTATGTGGCCGGGACAGTACTGCATATGGCCCCTTTGAAGTAGATTTAAGACTCCCTGCATTGAGTTGCATCATTCCAACCCATAGCCATCGTGAAGGAAAGGCACGAAGCACCCGATGGTGTTCTTGATACTGTGCATCTTTGTGGGAGCCTCGTCTTTCTCAAGTGGAGCGGCTGGTGGGGTTGAGCCACCAACATTGTTAGCTGCCATGCCTCACCCCCTGCACCACGAGGGCATATCGTAGATAGAACTGGGAAATTGTGTGTGTGTGTGAATACCTACCGCCTGTCTGCCAGTTTGCTCTACTGTGATGGATTACGTGTTGCTATGATAAATGTTATTAAGGTTTTCATAGCATCCAGCCAGTATGTTCCTTAGAGGCAAGGATGTCGAGAATCCGTCTTACATGCTTTGGACATGTCAGAAGAGACCAGTCCCTGAAGAAAGACATTATGCTTGTCAAAGTAGAGGGTCAGTGGAAAAGAGGAATTGTACACCTCCCAGCCAACTCATGCATTTGAATTGTGGTGCTGGAGAAGACTGTTGAAAGTGCCATGGACTGCTGAAAGGACAGACTGCTCCGTGTTTGAAGAAGTAAGGCCAGAGTGCTCCTTAGAGGCAAGGATGGCCAGCCTTCCTCTTACCTACTTTGGGTATATTTTCAGGAGAGACCAGTCCCTGGAGAAGGACATCATGTTTGGTAAAGTGGAAGGATGATGAAGAAGAGGAAGGCCCTCCGCAAGATGGATTGACACAGTGGCGACATCAGTGGGCCCAGGCTTTGAACAGTTGTGAGGATGGTGCAGGACTATGCAGGGTTTTGTTTTTGGGGTGCGTAGGGTCATTAGGGGTCATTACAGATCATTATCAACCTTACTTGATGGCAGCTGACAATGACATGATTGATCCTGGAAGCTCTGCCACTGGTATTTCAGTATTACCAGGGGGGCACCCATGGTAGACAGGTTTCAGTGGCACTAAGACTAAAGCAGACTAGGATGAAAGATTTAGCAATCTATTTCTGAAGTTAGCGAATGAAAACCCCTCTTGGTTACCAAAGAATATTTTCCAATATAGTGCCAGAAGATGAGAACCAAACCAAAGCCAAACCTACCACCATTGAGTTGGATCCGATTCACAAGAACCCAATATGGGCTTCTGAGAATTCTGGTTGTTGTTTTTCTTTTTAACCATTTTATTGGGGGCTCTTACAGTTCTTACAACATTACACATATTAATTTATCATTTTCTAAACATTTTCTATTTGAGCCCTTGGTATCAGATCCTCTTTCCCCCCTCCCACCCTCGTGAACCCTTGATACATTATAAATTATTAATGTTTTCATATCTTACAGCGACCACTGTCTCCCTCCACCCATGTTTCTGTTGTGGATTCTAAGTTTTTATGGGAGCAGCCAGCCTTGTTTCCCCCCCACCCACTCCAAGTTATATTGGAAAGCTCTCAACCCACACTGGCCCACAGCAATGGACTAGGGAGTAGCAGCTATTGTGAAGGTGTGCAGGACCAGGCAGCACTTGTTGCTGCCCGTGAGGGTGCCATGAGTTGGAGCCTACTCAAAGGCAGCAAACTCAGGCCAGACGTGGCTAACGGATCCCAGCACTCTAATCTCCTACTCAATCAGATCTAGCACGTGAGATACATAGCCTATTTTTAAGATAATGAAAATTTGCCCACAAGTTGACTTCTGAGGCAGAACTTACCATGTGCATATTCATGTGGTTGTTCAAACCCTTCTCTCTGGCCCAGCATGTGCAAGGCAGGTTTACTCGTAGCTGGCTAAGGCTCTATTTGCCTTCTTGGCCTCCAGGGTCATGACTGCCTGTCCATTTTTAAAGTTCAACTACTTGTAGTTTACCAGATTTTTGACAGGCGTTCTGCCCACTGTTCATATTTGTACCATTGCTTCACCCTGAGCCGGTTCTCTTTCCTATAGCAAAATTCCACAATAGGCTGCATCCCATCAGAATGGGTCTTTCTCTTATAAGTTTGCCTTGTTTCCGTGATAAACCACAGCTTATTTATACTGAGCCGCAGCTTTATTGATGCTAGGCCACAACACACTTACAAAGCACCTCACTCCTCCCAACTTTTTTTTCTTTTCGGTTTATAGGATTTTATTCAATTATCACATTATGGGACCACCCTCAACCAACATACTGACATTAGTGAGGTCTGAGGTTGAACTCTAACCACGCTTTTGACAAATACTAGTGGAACAATGAAGTAAAGCCCCAAACTCCTGTGGGGGTCAGTCCTGCAGTGCTCAGTAACTTAAAGCAGGAAAGCAGACATGTGGGCTTGCCTGCTGCTTGAGTCTTGGAGCATGGTATCAGTAGAGTGCTTTGGAATGGTATATGCCACCAAAGTGTTATTTCAGTGGGAGACACGCACACGTCTGTGTCAGAGGCCTCTGCCTGTGGGTGGATTTCCTGATCTTCCCTGCATTGCCTCATCAGTATGCCAGCAGGGGTCACTGTGCCCATTAAATGGAAGTCGAGACTGTCATTGAGAGAACTGCCAAAATGAAGCATCCTTACAGCACCCCTACCCCAGCGAGGCCGCCCAGTAGTAAGCCAGACCATTGGTATCTCCCTTTGTAAAATGTATCTGTGTAGCTTATTACGAACATATGACCGTGTTCCCTTCTTTACCCTGTCCTGCCATCTTTTCTGAGTCTCACATATTTGCGTTGGATGCATTCCTAAGAACATGTTACGTGGAAAGGGTGGGATATTTGAACTTGTTGATGTCACTCATCTGGGGTAGAAGTTTATTGCCAGAACCTTTTGGGGGAGGGGTGGGCGGTCTTTATTTAACTAGTCTGAAATACAAGAGTGCTTTTAAGTGACTACTGAAGATACAGTGGATACACTTCTGTGTGGCTCTGCGTGCTGGCTACCTGAGTATTTTTTATTATTAACATGTTAGGGTTTCTTAGATTCTCATCTTTTTAAAATCATTTTTTCTGAGTATTTTTTTAACAAATATTGTAAGGAACTATATATTTTTACTAGGCTATTCGGTTTTTGTTTTTTTGGTCTTTCCCCCCATTCTTTCTTATAATAGAAGAAACGGTGCTGATATTTCTTAACATCTTAGAGGAATTTAATTTAATTATTTGGATAGCTGAGTCTTTTTCTATGGCCTTATTTTTGTCTTCTCTGGCCTTTTGGCAGAGGAGAACCAGGTGCTTCCTTAGTCATTTATACATCGTCAGAATGATTTCTCCTATTGCTGAATGTCAGAGGGCTTCATGAAGTTCATGGAAAAATGCTGTTATCTTTGAATTCCATTGTTTCACACCGTTGTTCAAAGATAATTGTATTGCGGGCTCTCACAGCTCTTATAACAGGCCATACATCAATTGTTTCAAGCATATTTGTACAGATGTCGCCATCATTATTTACTAGACATCTACTTTCTATCGGAGCCCTTGGTATCAGCTCCTCTTTTCTTCCTCCCTCCCCTACTCCCACCCTTGTGACCCCTTGATAAATGATAAATCATTATTATTTTCATATTTTACACACTTTTTGAAGTCTCCTTTTAGATGTTAAGACTGCAGGTGTTCTAGAAAGCTGTGGATGTGGTGGTGCAGGGTGGTGAGAATTGCGGTCTGTGATTTGAGATCCTTACTTGTGCCTTTTGCTTTCAGAAAAAAGTTGTTGGCACTTTCCTGAAGAGTGGCGGGGGAGGATTGTGGGGACAGAGCATGCCTGGGAGCCACATTAGGGCACAGGTGCGCTCCTGTTGAGGTAGTATCCAGTCACCTTCAACCCCCTTCTTCCACGATGAACCAAAATCAAATCCACTGCCATCAAGTTGATTCAGGCTCATGACAAACCCTATTAGATTTACAGGAACGAATCCCTCTTCACTCCCCTTCAAATCACTAATGGGTGTGAACCACTGACCTTGTCATGAGCAGTCCACCCCACACCTGACAGGACCTCCGCTCCCCTGATAGACAAAACACAAATGGAGGTGTGGTAATTTGTTGCGTGTGTGTGTGGGGGGGAGGGGTTGATTGTAAGAAACATTACATATAGCAATTACAGTGCAGCAGTTAAATATAGACAGCAATTAAAATATTTATGATCCTTTCCATTTGTAACTTAAGTGAAAAACGATAAGAACAAACTGACGCTCATTGTCATGGAGTCACAGCTCATGGCGACCCTATCGAACAGAGTAGACCTGCTTCATGGGGTTACAGCACCGTCATCTCCATAGAAATTCCTGTAGCAGAGCTTGAACCACTGAACTTTTGGTTAACATTCAAGTGCGTCACCACTGCGCCGCTGACATTCCTTTAAATTAATAGTTCTCGAAGGAACCCCCTCCCGCATTCCTGCAGGCAGCATGGTGCAGGGCAGTGAGCCTGCAGTCAAAGGATGGGAAGGGCCACCGGGCACACGCCCAGTTATGGGTCTGCTCTGCAGGCAGAGCCCATGGCTCCTGCAGCCCGGAGTCCCCTAGACTGCAGACGGGGAACAAGTGTTTGAATATTATATATAAGGGCTTGCCTGAATCAATAGCATTTTGTTTTGTAAAAGAGAACATGAAACCTAAGTGAATATGCAAAGCGTAAGCACACATTAACTTTAATGATGGACAGAGCATCTAGTTTTAGTTGTTTGTGTCCAGCGAGTCTGTGTTTATTGCTCCGGGTGGGGCCTGGGGAAACGATCATCTTTGAAAAGTTCTGCAGGTCACTGTGTGCAGCTACTGGTCTACAGCGCTTCTTGGTACCAAGCAGCAGGTCGGGCAGCAACTGTGCTTGGTGAGACAATTTCTTTGAAAAGTGCTAGACTTGGAGGCAAAGAACCCTACGACGGTGCCCTTACTCTTTGGTGGGTAGAGGACAGTGGCAAGAGTCAGAATGTGAACGTTAGAATGAAAACATACTAACGTCTTACTGTATGTACACATCATTGTCTTTTAAATTTTTTTCAATTATTTTATTGAGGACTCTTACAGTTCTTATCACATTCATTGTGTCAAGCACATGTATACTAGGTTAACATCATCATTTTAAAATCATTTTCTTTCTACTTGAGTCTTGGTATCAGCTCATAACACACCCCCCATAAACCCTTGATAATGATAAATTATTATTTTTTTCATGTCTTACATCGACCACTGACTCCCTTCACCCACTTTTCTGTTGTCCATCCCCCTGGGGTGAGGGGGTTATATGTCTATTATCATGATAGGTTCCCCCTCTCTCCTGGGATTGCTACTCTCATTGTTGGCCCTGAAGGGTTTATCTGTCCTGGATTCCCTGTGTTGTGAGCTCTTGTCTGTGCCAGTGTGCATGAGCTGGTCTAGCGGGATTTGTAAGGTAGAATTGGGGTCATGATAGTGGTGGGGGTAAAGAAGCATTAAAGAACTAGAGGAAAGTTGTATGTTTCATTGGTGATATACTACACTCTAACTGGTTTGTCTTTTCCTTCTGTAAGGGGATGTCCAATTGTCTACAGATGGGCTTTGGGTCTCCTTCTCATTCACACTGATAAGATTTTTTGTTCTTGGTCTTTGTTGTCTGATGCCTGATAACACACTGGCTGGTGTGTTTCTTCCATGTGGGCTTTGTTGCTTCTCAGCTAGATGGCTGCTTGTTTATCTTCAAGCCTTTAAAACCATAGACCCTAGTGGTGGGGTGTCTCGGTCATGTCTGAAAGCTGCTTTTTCTTGATGGCATTTTCCTTGATTTAAAAGCTTTGCGCTGTCATTCTGCTGGAATCACTGTCACCGCTGAAAGTGCTGGTAGCCAACCTCTCCCCATGAGATCATTTGCATGAGCCCATCTCCTTGCATTTTCACTGCTACACACCCAGCCAGGGATGTGTACTTGGCTGGGGTGATGGTGACTTTGGAGTTAGTGACTTCTGTGCTAGTGATAGGCCTTTAACAACAGATGTTCTAAGGGGAGGGTTGGCAACAGTAGATTCAGTGAAGTCACTGCTTCAACTATCATAGTGTCAATAGAAACTTACCATGTGCATCAGGAAAAATAAAGTTTAATATATAATCAGTTAGCAATGCTTCTGTTGCATAATATGACGTTCTTTCAACACTTACTTGAGCATTGACTCTTTCCTGGTTGCTTAATCACAGTGATGACGCTACTCAATGAAGATCTTAGTCTGCGTAAGCTGAGTCTAGCGTTTTACGAAAGGAGCCGTGTGCAGCTGATAGCCGGGTCTCCCGGCCCTGTTTACTGCTAAGGTTCTCCATCTCATTGCTCCAATGCTGTTTGTGTCTTACTTGTACTTCAAGGTCTGCCTGGACTACACCTCTTTTGACTATGCTTCCTGTCATTTCCCTCTGGAATTCCAGAGTATTGATCATTCATCCTTTCTCTTGGGATGTGTGTTGCACATATGTTCTTGTTTTGTCTGACCCTGGCCTTTTGGGGGCAACCAAATGTCTAATGATCTCTGGCATCTGGATCCCTCCTCCATAAGTGGTCTCTTTGGAATCACTCAGTTCATTCGTCTTACTAGGTATCTGAATTTGGATGTCCTATCATACCACTGCTGACAAGTCAGTTCCCATTCATAGCCCCATAGAACAGAGTGGCACCACCCCGTAGGGTTTTGAAAGCTAAAAATCTTTTCTGCAGCTGACTAGTACACCTTTCTCCTATGGAGTGGCTGGCGGACTCTAGTAACTGGGCTTTGGCTTAGTAGCCAAGTACATTACTACTGTGCCACCAGGGGTCCTTGGGTGTCCTATAGGTATCTGAATTCAAGATTTCCAAGATGGATACATTTATTTATATTCCTTCTCCCTCCATTCCCAAAATAAACATCAAGTGATGTTCTTTGGTCCTGATCCTGAGCATCACCAGAGATCCAGGTTCCCAGCATGCAACACAAACAAAAGTACTGCCTCCTCTCCATCTGGGCATCCAACTATTTACCAGAAATATCCGTGGCCTCTGGGCCCTGCTCCCAGTCTCCTCGTTGGCTGCCCCATGTTCACATCATTCCGGGCCAAGAGCCAGAACCACCTCGCTCTTCTGCAGCTGTCTCTCCCCACTGCTCTGTCTCTGCACAACGTGCTTGGATCTGCTTTGCTGCATATTGCTGCCAATGCTTGACTGTCTACAGCCTGGAGGCAAGACTTGTGTTACTGTTGGGTTGTTTCCAATTCGTAGCCACTTGTGCATAGCAGAATGAGGTGTCGCTAGAGTCTTCAGCCACTCTTAGGTAATTGTTAGCACTTTTTAGTTTACTGTTGCAGATCAGTCTATCGCTTGGCCGGTTCTCTTTGTCTTTAGTAATCCTGATTATACCTATTCCAAAGAAAAGTGGTCCAGCAAGATGCAGAAATTATTAAACAATATCCCTGATATTATATGCGAGTAAAATTTTGCTCAAGATAATTAAAAAATGGCTGCAGCAGGACATTTATAAGGAACTGCCAGAAAGTCAGACTAGATTCAAAAGAGGACATAGAACAAGGGATAATATTGCCACTTGGCTGAACGTGGAGAATGCTGGAAAGATACTCAACCGTGTTTCCTTGACTGTGCAAAGGCATTTGATTGTATGGATCATAGCAAACGGTGGAAAACATTAAGAAGAGTGAAAACTTAATGTGCTCCCGTGGAACCTGTTGACAGCCAATAGGCAGTCAGTGGAGCCGAACAAGGAGATATTGTATATTGGACAGGGTTCTCTAGAGAGACAAACCAGATTGCTAGTAATTATATATGAATATATTTATAAAGATAGATATATAATTCAAGAAATAAACCATTAAATTATATACAGATAGATAGTACAAGAAATTAACAGTTAAATTATAAAGCAGTGAGACACTAGCAGTCCTTCAAGTTTTGAGAGCTGCCAGTTGCCAGTCCCCTGCTGTAGAGAGAGCTGGGCTATATATACCCAGGCAGCAAACAGCAAGGCAGGTCCCCAACTGTCATCAACTGTCAGTCCCCAGCTCCAGAGACGAACATTCTAATCGTGTGGGCTTAAAGGGACCTCAACTTACAGCGACACAGTCCACAGGCTAGGCATCCCACAGGTAGTGTATCCCTTTAAACTGAGGCACAGAACAAGCAAGGTGAGGCTCACCGAGCCATTTATCCCTCTGCCCTTCAGTTAATCCTACTTGTGTTTATCGGCCAGGCTGGCACAATAAACTATAGCATACTGTGTGGTGTAAAATCAGGAAAGGTGTGCCTCAGGATTGTATTCTTTCACCACCGCTTCTCAGTCTGTGCTAAGCCTGACTCTGAAAAGAATGCGTCATCAGCATTGGAGGAAGGCTCATTCGCAACTTGCAATATGCCAGTGTCACAACCTCGCTTCCTGACGTGAGAAGACCGTGAAGCACTTGCTGATGAAGAGGAAAAAACAAGCAAACACAAAGCTGCAGACTTCTTTTGGATTGCATCTCCATGTAAAGAAAACCAAAACCCTCAGAACCGGGCCGACATTATCATGCATGGAGCTAAGATTGAAGTTGTCAAAGATTTCATTTTGCTTGAATCCATAATCAGCACTCATGGAAACAGCAATCAAGAAAGCAGGCTATATCACTTTGGGACTAAGATGCGCCTGATGTGTGTGAACCATTAAGTTGCCCCTGACACGCCTGATGTGTGTGAACCATGGTATTTTATGTTGCCTCATACACATGTGAAAATTAGTCAGTGAGTGTGTTCGTCTGGGTACGTTAGAGAAACAAATCCACAGAAACTCATATGGATAAGAGAGATATTTTACATAAAGGGTAAATGCACATCAAGAAAGCATCCCAACCCAGTGCTGCACAAACCCACAAGTTCAATGTTATCCCGTGTGTCTGACACCAATCCACAAAGTCCTCCTCCATCTCACAAAAGACACACAGTGATACCAACTGCAGGTGGAAAGCTGAGTCAGTGAATGTGTAAGCATCTCGATGCTGGCAGGGGTCTCCACACGGGTACTCCAGCACCCAGGGCTGCATCGGGGTAGGTCTACGTGGCTTTTCCTCAGGGATGTCTTACAGGGAGTGAGCCTTGCTAGCTGAAGCAGGAACTGGCTAAGGCAGCTAGATGCACCCAGGTCTGACCATCAGAAAGCAAGAAACCTGAAAACTAGAAAGGTGAGGCTCACCAAGCCATTTATCTCTCTTCAAATGTGGTCTTTTTATTATTTATGTTTTTATTCTATATTTTTTCTCCTATTCTGTCTAGAAGTTTCTACTGTAACCCTGGTAAGTGTGGTCAGTAGTGGTTGCTGGGTCCCAGGGTTCTGGTCTCAGGTCAGTGGAGGCTGTGGTTCAAGTGCTCCATTGGTCTTCTGACTGTGTTCTTCTGTCTTAGATAGCCTTCAATCCTCTTTTCTCTGGATGAGAAGAGATCACTAGTTGTATCTGAGATGCTTACTCACAGCTTTTAAGATCCAACTTGCTACTCATCAAAGTAGGATATAGAGAGTTACCTTTATTGATGTGTTTGGCCAGTAGACACAGTTTCCCCCTGGAGATTATGGTCTTAAGCCCTTAAGCTTAGTGACGCAGTCCCTCAAATTGTTCAGTTCTGACAAAGTTTTCATAACTCTGACTGGCCTATGCCCTGCTGTATTCATGGAAAGGGGTGGGCCTTAAAAGTTCCATTATCTTTTAAATCCACTTTTCCATGAACCTTTCAAAGTCCCTTTGTATTTACACAATACACAAATACAGATGTAAAAATCTTCTCTGTCAAGCCTATATATACTTGTGAGATACTGCAACCCACCCTTGTTTGGCCTATATATCTACATGTGTATCCCCTTGTACACTAGTTATTTTGTTGCAGGATTGTGTATGTGATAGTACTCACCAGCGTCATGTACTGCCATTGTCTTTGCCTTGTCATGGACCCGGCCTCCTCCCTCCTCCCACATGAACGCACATCTACTACCTAGTTAGTGGTCTGGCCCTCTCTTCCCTGATCATCCCTGGTTACCTTAGAAGAACGTTTCTTTCTGAGTGTAAAATTTGTTTTAGTTTTTATAATAGTGGTCACATACAATAGTTGTCCTTTTGCAATTGATTTCTTTCACTGGGCTTGATGCTGTCCATCCATGTAATGAGGTGCTTTGTGGAAGTCATCAGTATTCTTTCATGTTTGTGATATTCTGATGTGTGAATGTTCCATGGTTTGCTTATTCATTCATTCCTCCGTTGACAGGCAAGTAGGTAGACTCTTTTTCTATTGTGAATAAGGCTGCATTGAACACGAGTGTGCATATATCTTTTCATGTCTCGGATCTTGTTTCTATAGAATATTTTCCTAGTAGTGGGATTGCTGGATCTTGTGGTATCTCTATTTCTAACTAACTCTGGAAGGAAGCATCATATAGCTTTCCACACATCATCATCACCATTTGTTGTTTTCTATTTTAAATAATGTATATCGTTGTTGCTGCAGTGAGATGTTTTCTTATTGTAGTTGTGATTTTTATGTCTCTACAGCAGTGGTTCTCAACCTGTGGGTCACAACCCCTTTGGGGGTAGAATGACCCTTTCACAGGGGTCACCCAATTCATAACCGTAGCAAAATTAAAGTTATGAAGTAGCAACGAAAATCACTTTATGGATGGGGGGGTCACCACAACATGAGGAACTGTATTAAAGGGCCATGGCATTGGGAAGGTTGAGAGCCTCTCTGTAAAGGTTAATGATCATGAGTAGTTCTTCATGCGAATGTCACCTTTGGTAAAATATCTATTCGTTAATGTTCTTAGTCCACCTTTTAATGAGATTATTTGTAGTTTTGTTGCTGGAGTATTGAAGTTTTCTATAAATTTTAGAGATTAGTCCTTTTCAAATAGGCCATTGCCAAATAGGTCATTGCCAGTCTGTAGGTCCTCTACTTGCTCTTTTGGTAAAATCCTCTGATATGCACAGTGTCTAATTGGTAGGATGGCCCAGTCATCGTGTTTTCTTCTGCTGTTTGTGTCATTTCAGTTATGTTTGATAATGTATTTGTTATGTATCAGGGCCACTGTTTGTCCCTATTTTTGTTTTAATGATCTTTGTAGGTTTAGAGCTAATATTTAAGTCTTTGATTCATTGAGCTAGTTTATGTAGTGAGCTGTGGAACCCGTTTCACTCCACAAGGACATCTATTTTTGCCAGCACCATTTGTTAAAGAGACTTTCTCTTCCTCATTAAGTGGATTTTGGCCCTTTGTCAAAGATGAGCTGTCTGTATTGGTTGGATTTACTTTAGGGTTCTCAAATCTGTTCATCATCAGTCTATGTTGTCTGTCATCATACTAATACCAGGCTATTTTGACTACCGTGGCTACATCATAGGTTCTGACATCAGGGAGGGGAGGACTCCCACATTGCTTTTCTTCTGCTTTGGCCGTGCTTTCATTATCCAGGGTCTCTCTTTTCCATAGAAAGTTGGTGATTAGTTTTTCCATCTCTTTAAAGAATGTTTATTTAATCTAGATCAGGATTTTATTATGACTATAGATCACTCAGAGTAGCATTGATATTTTCACAATGGTATTCTTCCTATCCGTGATCAAGTAGGAACACATAATGGTTAAGTATTGAGCTGCTAACCTCCCGGTCTGCAGTTTGAAACCACCAGCCACACCATGGGGTAAAGACTAGGCTTTCTACGCCTATAAAGATTCACACTCCGGGGAACTGATGGGCAGTTCACCGTTTCCTATTGGGTTGCTTTTAGTCAGAATCCACTCAATGGCAGTGAGTTTTAGCCATGACAATGTTATATAATCTTCTATTTATGTATTTTTTACAGTATTATTTTATCATCTTTATATTTTTTTTTGTTTCTCTGTTAAATGTGTAACCAACTATTATACTTTTGGTAGTTACTGTAAATGATACTATTTCCTTGGTTCCATTTTAGAGTTCTCAGTTTTGGTGTAGATCAGTGGTTCTCAACCTGTGGGTCATGACTCCTTTGGGGATCCAGCAACCCTTTCACAGGGATCGCTTAATACATCCTGCATATTAGATATTTACATTATGATTCATAACAGTAGCACAATTACAGTTATGAAGTAGCAATGAAATAATTTTATGTTCGGGGGGGGGGGTGTCACCACAACATGAGGAACTGTATTAAAGGGTCGTGGCATTAGGAAGGTTGAGAACCACTGGTGTAGAGGAATTAGATTAATTTATTACTTATTACTTCCAGTAGCCTTCTTCTTGAATCTTTATTAAGTAGCCACTATGTGCCAAATTAGGCATTGGTTACAGATTAACTCCTAGAGTCAACGACCCAGTCCCTCAAATTGTTCAGTTATGACCATGTTTTCATAACTGACTACTGTATGCCTTGCTGTACACATGGAAAGGGAAGGGCCTTCAAGAGTCAGGTATATAAAACTCACTCTCACTGTCTCCATGCCAATTCAAAGCAAGCCTATAGGGCAGATTAGAACTTCCCTGGTGATTTTCTGAGAGTAGCTATTAATTGAAGTAGAAAATCTCATCTTCCCCCCTGTGGAGCTGTTGGTGGTTTCCAACTGCTGACCTTGTAGCTCTCAGCCCAACTTGGAACCACCATGCCATCAGCGCTCCTATGTACATAATAAACAAATACATCTATATATTGCTTTAATAAACGACCCCCAAACGTCAGGTATGTACAAAGACTCAGAAGCTGCCTGGGTTGGGTGTTCCCCGCCATCAGTCAGATGACCCCATCCACACCAACCCACTTGCAACACAAGGGCGATTGAGCCCTACTCTGGGATAATGGCCTCAGTCACCTGGGCTCTCTGAGGACGGAGTCACTGTCCCCATCATTGGCTGGTTCACTATGGGTCCCACAGAGCCGCTGAATCTATTATTTCGCCAAGATCATTTTTTTAAGATGGCTGTCTCGTGCCTTATTGATATATGAGTACAGTGAAGTGGTTTGTATTGGGGGCATTTTCTGTTTCCATATCATGTAGAACATAGAACTTAGATTGACTGTTGTGGCCAGTGTCTTTGGGGAAATAGCCAGTGGCTGGGTTTCAGAGCACTTCATTTACAAGTGCCTGCCGACATTCATCAGGACCATGGCAAAAATATTTGTGATTCCTGATGGCAAAATATAAGGACTATAGCCGAAGCCTTTTATGTGGTGTGAGTTGTGATGAAATGAGAAAGCACAGAGTTTTCCTTCAAAAATCTAGCAAATTTAAATAAATATTTTCATTTAACACCTTTCTGCTTTTGTTACTTTTTTGTGTTTTTCACTTTGAGCTGGCGCTATAAATGGAAATCAGAATCTAAGCCTTGTTCAGATCCACATACACCTCTAATAGGAGGCCCGAGTAAGCTGTGTGAGTTGGGCATGGAGGAAGCATGGTCAGACTGTGTTCACTTAGCTGCCTCCGTTACATGCTTACCTGTTCTGGTGTTGTGCTGAGCCTCGAGAACCTATGGGGAGACTCGGCGTCTGTCATCATGCAGCTGTGAGAATGGCCTCACACTTGAAACATCAAGTGTGATTCCACAGAGGCTTAAGCACAGAGTTACAGGCTCCAAAGGAGAGCAGTGATATTTGTGGGGTGAGCAGGAAAGCTTCACCAATGTAGAGACTGTTTAGCCAGGATTTTGCTCAAATCCTGTTCTTTGCTTCTTCGTGTCTAGATTTCTTTCCCATTCTGTATCCCCTTCTTCACTTGCCCTCTGCCTCGGTTTTCTTCCAGCTCTCTCCTTTCCTTTCCGTCTCCTCTGTTTCTTCACCCTAATACCAGCTACCGTTTACTGAACATTTTCTTCAGGCTGGATACTAAGCCAAGCTGTTCACGGGCACACTCTCCATTAAACCTGAGAGCGATTCCCTCAGGTTTGCGTGCTGCTTGTATCCCCGCATGGATGAGGAAAGTGAGACATGCACAATAGCCGTAGTCTTTGAGTTGATTCTAACCCACAGACACTCCATGATTTAGGACAGGGTAGACAGGTTTTTTAGAACAGGGTAGAACAAACTATAGAGTTTCCAGGACTCTAATCTTTATGGAAACAAATTGCCACATTTTTCTCCCATGGAGTGGCTGCTGGGATTAGACCTTGACTTCTGGGTTAGCAGACAGCATTTAACCATAGCTTCCTGAAGTGAGACAGACGCACACACTCAGTAACTTGCTGAGGGTCACCTAGGCCAGGAACAGGATGTGAATTGAAGCCTGACAGCATGCCCCCAGCACCTGGCCATTTGATACACTCTGCTAATATTCGCTGGGCTTGGAATATGGGCCTCTTGAGCTACAAGAAATGATTTAAATGGTGCCTAGATATTAAATAGCATTGATTCTTATAAAGCTTTCTTCTAGTTTTTAATTTGGCACTGCTTTAATATCATTCTAAAAATGGAGTAGGTTTCAGGTTCAGAACATTCAGGGAGTAACATACTTAATAACATCATTTTTATTTTCTTGTATTCAAAAAATCTGTTTTAAGAAAAATGTAAAGTCCAGATAGATAAGGTAGTTGGAGCAGATGGTGGAAAGTAATGTGAGCATGCTTAATTTGGGAAGAACTGCGTATTCAAGGGAAAGATTAAGGAGTAAGAGAAAAATCAGGAGAGTTAAGTCCTAGCTTTCTTTTCTTCCTTATTTTGAATTCTTCCTGGGTGAGGAAATGGTGTGGGGGCTACATCTGACTGCCTCCAGCTTCAGTAGGGAATCAGAAGAATCTAGCTCCACACCAGTTGAAGACCAGGCGCCACAAGGCAATCCTGCTTTCTTCTCATGGCTCCGCAGGACTCCTAGACAATACGCCCTATTATTTAAAGATTTCCTCGTTAAGGAAATTAGCAAGTCAGGATCTGAAAACATTAAGGATACAGTCTGTTGCCAGGAGAATGGAATCCTCTGCATACAGACATATTGCTCTCTTTGACTGTTCAGGTGACAGTTTAACCCACTTTCCATTGGCTGCATAATGACAAGTCAGCACACGTCTGGAAGAGGCGCATTAAGTTGGATGGGTTCCGAATGCTCTTACTCCTCAGGAAGAAGAAAGAGAAAGGCAGAAAGGCAGCAACCGGAAAAGAACTTCCAGCTTCTTGCGCTTTCCTACTTCGGTGAATTGAAAATGCTTAAATAAATAGGGTTCTTCTAGCCCGGATTTTTTTTTTTTTAACTATATCTCCAGTTGTCCACCACCACCCCTGACCATAACACAAGAATCAAAGAGAGACCCAGCTAAACTTTTTTACACAGTGATATAAAAGTTTTAAAGCCACTGCGATCCTGAGTAGTGAAGACTCACTGAATTGTAATTCCTGCGTTCTGTCTTTTTCTCTCCCAGGCCGGCACAATTAGGCTTTGGTAAGATTGAGATTTCAGTGTCTCTTGGTGAATTTGTCAGGACAGCGTCACCAGTAGTTTGCAAGCACACACGAACAAATCAGGTTAGCAATACATTGATACCAGCACCAATGGCTTGTGCTCATCACCACAGAGACAAAGCAGTCGGGAGAGCGGCTTGGTGCTGTAAGCACAAGTGGCATGATATAATGAAGTTGTATTCCATTAAGCGCCTGTGTGCAGGGGAGCAAAATGTCACCACCTGAACGTGGCTGCGTCTCTGTGATACAGCCTCATCTGTTCCGTCAACTAGTTTTGCTCTGATCAATAAGCAGTTTTCTGTGGCCTTTCACTGCTGTCAGATGTCATTGAGTGATGTAAATGCACGTCAGAAACTAGAAACTTGACAGCTCCCCCAGAGTGGGAAGGGAGAGGAGAGGGAAATCGCTGCTGTGGACATGGTTGACAGCTGACGTCTCCTTGGGTAACTGATTGGGTGCTGTGGCAGCCAGCACCACTGCCATGTGAACACGGGGAGAAAGGATCCGATCTGTGTCATCTCCAGAGCAGCTGTTTTCAAATCATTTAAGAGGAAAATGACGACTCGTCAGTGGTAGCATACTGGTGGTGTAGGTTGATTTTGTAGACTGTACCAAACACCGTGAGTTGCTGACTTTTTCACTAAGACCAACAGAGGAAAGGAACAGAATTTTACTCCTTTCCCCCAAATCCCCTCCCGAAACAAACTTTAAAAGCTTTTGTCAGTCTAGAACGAGATGTAGCCAAAAACGAAGGCCGTAGTAACAGTATGCACCCAGCAGATACTATATAGCAATACGGAGAAGAGGCAGCTCCTTATGTCCCTGTATGGGAAGGTTGCCAAGATCCCCCGCTGAGTGAAAAAAGCAGAGGTAGAGCGGCTATGTGTGTAAAGTGTGCTCTTTTTGTGGGCCAGGAAGGAAGGGAGGGAGGGAGGGAGGGACTGTTAACAGTGAGTCCCTGGACCGGACTGCAGAGTTGTTGGGTTATGAGGGAGACTTTCACTCCATGTTGTCTTGTGTCTTTCATTTTAAAACCATATTACTTATTCAATACATTATAAAGAGATTCTTCTACCACCCCATGAAATTGCCTAAATACTTGAAAAGATGTGTAGTAGCTAGTATGTAAACAGAGGATATGTATTCTCAGGGCATTCTGGCTAAATTCTTCATTACTAAACTAAAAAAAAGCATTCAGATATCTGTGAATGAAATCTCATTAAATACCAGTTAAAAGGATTATCATGTCAGATAGTTCATTGAATAAAATTCCAGGGCACTTAGGTCACTCACAAAAAGAACAATAGTTATTATCTATTGATGGCTTGTTATGTGTTAGATGCCATATGTGCTTTATATATATTAACTTATTTAAATCCTCTCAGTATTATTGCCTCTAATAGAGGCCCCCCATAAAAAGGTTCTCAGTGATTTTTGTAGGCCACATAGCTAGTAGGTGGTCAGGCGGGAATCTGAACCTAGGTATTCAGCCTATCAAGAAAAACGGAGGGTGTGAGTCTTAAAGTGGAAACATCAGATGCCGAGGATGTATGGGCGGACAGTCACCGTAGATCGCCATGCCAACAGGAGCAGCGTGTAGTGCTAATCTGGGAGTTCCTTAGGGGAGGGAGCATGCCTCTTTGGGGCTTCTCACACCCCAGCTCAGAGCTTGACCCACAGAAAGCACATGAAAAGTGTTTGCTGACAGGCAGATCCTATGGTCGAGACAAGATTACATGACATTGATGTGCTTATCGCTCACAAACGACCTAATGGCATCATGCTTTCTAGCGGATGCTTTTCACTAATGAGGAATGTGCTCATGAGGCCAAAGTGGAGCACGAGCTTGAGTTCAAGGCAGAAAGATAGCAGTTTATTCTAAAAATAGTGCGCCATCACTTTACTATTAGGAGTAACTGCGGTGAAGGGAGAAGATTAGGGAGTTAAGAAAATCACCAGAGATAACACTTACTTTCCGAATGGGAAACTTAATCGAAAAAGCCCAATAAAGCAAAGCTACGTTAGAACCTTAATCGTTCTGTTCTCATCTTCAGGGTTGGAAGCCCTCTTTGCTTTGTTTCCAGTTGTCTCGGGACCTTGGTCTCTCTTGGAGGCTAAGACGCTGGTCGAGGCTAGTGCCCAGGCAGCTCTTCGGTTGGCGGCCATCTTCCTCACCGCTGTTGCTTTCAGTTTTCAAAGGTTCCCTTCCTGTTTGTCTCAGGGCCAAGTTTACAAACATGTGGGGAGGGATTCAAAATTAAGACCATTCCTACTGCTTTCTCCAGGGCCCACTCTAGGGAAAGAGAGAGGGGGTTTAGAGAGGGAGGGTCTGGAAGAAAATGGAGACAGGGTTTGAGGAATTCAGGAGACTACAGAGTAGATGGCTCTTGACCACCTTTCTGTTTCATCAGATGGAGTTGGAGGTAAGCAGGGTAGGTGGATATCTGGTAAACTCCACTTCAGATATCACCGGTCCATTCCTCACTCTCCCTCAGACTGTCTGACAGTACATTTTCTACACGTAAACATACAAGGTGCTTCCACGAAGCATGGATAGGCTCCGAGAAATACATGTATTTCCTGTATATCTCGTCACCCTGTCCCACTCACGGGTCCCTGGCAGGTTCTTCTTTCTCAAACTTCAAAAATTAGACCACCAGCCCAGTCATTACAGTTTTTATTGGAACTCAGACTGATCATTTCAACAGGTGAGTGTAACCAGTATTACTCTTTTCAATATTATTAGAATCATACGTTGTACATTCCACATTGTATTAGTGGATGTTGGCAGCTGTTTCTCCTCATTTTAGTTGTACTTCGTCAGCACAGAGGGTCTCAGTAGCCCTGTCCTTAACATTAAGGTCAGTTATACTTTGAAGAGGAAGCTCTAACTAAGCGATAATCTGAAGTCCTTCCAATCTGTAGACTGGACCTACCCATCCCATGTCATAAAATGAGGCCAACTGCTCCCATAAAGATACACAGCCTCCGAAGGAAACCCTACAGCAGCGGTTCTCAGCCTGTGGGTTGCGACCCCTTTTGGAGGAAGGGGGTGTCGCACGACGCTTTCACAGGGGTTGCCCGATTAATAACAGTAGCAAAATTACAATTAGGAATTAGCAACGAAAATAAATTTATGGTTGGGGAGGGGTCCCCACAGCATGAGAAAGTGTACTAAAGGAGTGGGTTAGGAGGGTTTAGAACCACTGCCCTACAGTGCTGTTAGGTGCTATTGAGTCATTTCCCACTTGTAGCAACCTTACCTACAACAGAGCAAACTCACGGATGATTGCTATAAAGTTGGAGTCAACTATTGATAATGGAATTATTGCTGCTGTTTGCTTTCAGCTGGAGAAGAAAATCCCAGCACTATACAGACAGTGTTCCACTGCTGTTCATAACGTGTTCAGTGGCTACTTTTTCAGAAGTAGACCACCACTTCCTAAGACCACCTCATTGTCTAGAAGCTTTGCTGAATTTTTCATCATGAGGGACCCTGCTGGTATTTGAAATACAGGAGACTTTGCTTCAAACATTACAGCAAAAAGCAAGCCAATATGGCAATTTTTAATGGGCTTATAACGATGCAATTTGGTGGTTATGTGATTATCCCTCATGAGTGATTAGCTACTATATAACAATAAGACGATTAAGATTGGTCTACAACACCCTTAATTCCATCACAACTCGGAACCAACAATGTGAGAAGGTTTCTGCGAGTGATAGCCTTTTCTTCTACAAGAACTAAAAGGAGAGAAAGAAAAGCAGAGACAGAGGAACTTATTACCACTAAGAGAGCAGAGCAGAGTGGCCTCTGGACTCGGGGTCCCTGCACTGTGCAACCCCTTTGTCAAGGCAGATGGAGCTCCCACACAAAGCCTGGCCTGCCAATGTTGAAAGGAGACAAGGGCCTCTCCACAGACGCTGTAGAACTGCACCCGGAAGTTGGACTTTTACCCCCTGAATGCTGAGAGAATAAATTTCTGTTTGTGAAAGCCACCCACCTGTGGTATTTCTGTTAGGGCTCCACTAGATCACCACGACGTATTATTATCTCAGCGGTGATCCTGGTATTCTGTATCAGTTTCTGGTCCTCAGGCGTGTTGTGATTTTCTCTGCCATCTAAACCAGCACAGCAGTCTTGTTATCCACAGGGAAGGGAGAAGACCCTTTGGTGACAGAGGGGTGTGTGTGTGTGAGTGTGTGTGTGTACATAGACATAAAGATATAATTTTATTGATTGGTTGATGGATTTCTCCCGATTATGGATATTATTTATTTAAATAATTTATTGAGGCTCTTACAGATCTTATCACAATCCACACGTCCACCCATTGTGTCAAGCACATTTGTACATATATTGCCATCATCATTTTTAAAACATTTTCTTTCTACTTGAGCCCTTGGTATCAGCTCAGCCCCCTAACCCCACTCCATGAACCCTTGATAATTTATGAATTATTCTTTTTTTCATGTCTCACACAGACCAATGGCTCCCTTCATCCACTTTTCTGTTGTTCGTCCCCCTAGGGGGGGGGTTATGTATAGATCATTGTGATCTGTTCTCCCTTTCTCCCCTCACCTGCCCCTTACTCTCCTGGTATCGTTACTCATTATTGGTCCTGAGGGTTTTATCTGTCCTGGATTCCCTATGTTGTGAGCTCTTATCTGTACCAGTGTACATGCTCTAGTCTAGCTGGATTTTTAAAGTAGAGTTTGGGTCATAATATTTGTGGGGGGGATAAAGAACTAAAGGAAAGTTGTGTGTTCCATAAGTGCTATATGTTGTACCCTGACTGGCTCATCTCTTCCTTATGACCCTTCTATGAGGGGGATGTCCAGGAGTCTACAATGGGTCTCCACTCTGCCTTCCCCCTTATTCACATTGATATGATTTTTTGTTCTAGGTCTTTGATGCCTGGTATTTGTTCCCATTGACACCTCATGAACACACAGGCTCTTCTGCTTCCTCCATGTGAGCTTTGTTGCTTCTCAGTTAGATGGCCATTTGTTTATCTTCAAACCTTTAAGGCCCCAGACACTATATCTTTTGATAGCTGGGCACCATCAGCTTTCTTCACCACATGTATGCACTCATTTTGTCTTCAGCAATCGTGTCGGGAAGGTGAGCATCACAGAATGACAGGTTATTAGAACAAAGTGGTCTTGTATTCAGGTAATACTTGAGTAAATGCCCAATGTCCCTCTGCTACGTTAATATTTAACATATAAATATATGTACATAGACCTATTTCCTTATATATAAATATATTTACACATGTACATGCCTGTATTTAAACCTCTGTAAATGTCCTTTGCCTCCTCCTTCTTTCCTCTATTTTCTTTTGCTTTCCTCTTGTCCAGCGACCCTGTTCAACCTTCATTCGGGTTTCAGTAATTTTTCTCAGCTACATTGCACTCAATTAGGCCCCACCAGGCCCTCCTCGCCATCGATTTTAGATCATTTGTTATTCCCTTGTCCCTGGGTTTGTTGGTACCTCCCTTCTTTTTCCCTGCCTCCCCCTCTCCCATGTCCCCCTGGAACTGTTGGTCCTCTTGTTTTCTCCTCCGGATTGTTAATCTCATCTGTCTGATCTAGAAAGACATGCAAAAAACAGTCATAAGGACAAAAACAAAACACAGCAAATCAAAACAATAAAAAATAAAACAGCAACAAGAACAACAAAACCAGCAGCAGATTTAAAAAGCCTATAAGTAGCTCAAGGTCTATTTGTTGACCTTTAGAAGTATTTTCTGGTCCAGTCTAATGGGGTGGCACACCCTGGCCCCAATGTTTTGGTATTCCTCAGGGACTTCATTGCTTTGCTCCCCTTGCTGTTCTGTTGCACGCCCTTAGTGTTTTACCTCAGTGTAGTGGGGTCAGATCGGGTGAAATTCCCACAGTGTTTCTCCAGTGTTGCCCCTGTAGGGCTATGGGTCAGGGAGGGATGTCGTGTCTCATAGTGGGGCTGGCCATATGGTCTTCTCTGTGGATTGGCTGCTCTGAGCAGGGATATCATCCTCAAGGCTTGGTGGGCCAGGATGTGCTTCACTCTCTCTTCCTCCCCCTTCATTTGCTCCCGTGTGCTCTGATCAGACATGTCCCTCTCCCTGAGCTGTAGCTTCAGTGCTGTCCTATGAAGTAAATTCTTCTGGGGGGAGGGGCGGCTCTCCATGTAGTTGGGATTGGGGCTGGCCCCTCAGATGTCTCTACTGGTTCCCTGCTTCATGCTGGTGTGTTGCATTCACATCTTGGAGCACCAGGTTGAATTCTCCCCTTGGGTGTGTCAGTGCCCTGTTCCCCTGCTACCCATATCTCCTTTTTTATTTTCCCCTCTCATTTTTAGTTGGCTGCCATATGTATCCCTGGATTTGTTCTAGCCTCTGCCATACTACCTAGTCATCACCCCAGGAATGTTTATATACAGTAGCTTTTTCTGTATGCCCCTTTTGCATTTTTTTGCCTTACCTCAGCAGACTCATGTTACGCTTCTCCTTTTTTGCTTGACTTACTTAGCTTAGCATAATTTCCTCCAATCCTTCCAACGCTTCATGCGTTCATCACTGCTTTGTAGCACTGTGTAGTACTCCATTGTAGGTATGTACCACAGTTTTTAAATCCATTCATCTGTTGATGGAAATTTGGGTTGTTTACAACTCCTTGCAAGTGTGAACTGTGATGTGATGAACATTGGAGCACAGATGTTTGGCCATGGTGTTTTTCTTGCCTCTTCTGGGTAGGGGGTTCCTGGATTGTATGGTAGCTCAATTTCCATCTGTTTTAGATATCGCCAAATTGATTTCTATAATGGCTGTATATACCTACAGCAGTGGATGAGAGTTCCTATCTCACCACAGCCCCTCCAACACTTGTTGCTTTCTGATTTTTTGAATTGGGCTATCTTTGAGGGTGTTAGGTGGTACCTCATAGTTCTTTTAATTGCATTCCTCATGGCTAATGATCAGGAACATATTCTCATGTTTATTGGCCATTCTGATTTCTGCCCTTGTAAAACTTCTGTTCAGGTACTTTACCCACCTTCTCAGTGGGCAATTCATTATTTTTCTTTTTGGAAGCTAGCAGAGTATTATAGATTTTAGGAATAAGGCCTTTGTCTGATGTATCATTGCTAAAGATGTTTTCCCAGTCTGTGGGTTTTCTTATTCTCTTGGTGAATTCTTTCGATGTACGCAGGTGTTTTATCTTCAGTATATCCCACTTGTCAATTTGTGACTCATCTGTATTTGTGTCCTTCCCTATTTCTGATAGCTTATGTACTCCTTGCACCAAAGTTCTCAGGTTGGTCCCAATTCCCTTATTGATGGTCATAATAGTTTGGGTTTTTACCTCGAGGTCTGTGATCTACCTTGAGTTTATTCTTGTGCATGCAGTGAAATAAGGGTCTTGCTTCATTTTTCTGCAGGTAGATGGCCTTTTTTCCAGCACCACTTATTGAAGAGGGCACCTGCTTCCCATTTGATATTTTAAGGGCCCTTATCAAAGATCAGTTATTTGTATGCTGATGATATTATTTCTGGGTTTTTAGTTCTTTTGCATTGGTCTGAGTATCGCTCATTATACGAATATCATGTGGTTTTGACCACTGTGGCTGTATAATATGTGCTAAAGTCAGGTAAAGCAAGCCCTCCCACTGTGTCCTTCTTGAGGAGTTCTCTGCTAATTCTGGGCTTCTTTGCTCTCCATATAAAATTGCTAATCAGTTTTTCCACTTCTATGAAGAAAGAAGAAGGTAATTGTATCGTGATTGCATTAAATTTATATAGTGCCTTTGGCAGAACTGATATCTTTACTATATTGAGTCTTCCAATCCACAAGCATGGGATATTCTTCCATTTGCTGAGGTCACTCTTGGTTTCTTGTAATGGTGTTCTGTAGTTTTCCTCATATAAATCTTTTTTCCTTTAGTCAGTTATATCCCTAGATATTTCAATTTGTGTTTGGCTATTGTGAAGGGTATCACCTTTTTGATCCCCTCTTCTGTGGTCTTATCTGATGTGTATAAGCGGTCCGATAGACTTCTATTTGTTGATCTTGTATCCTGCCATGCTGCCATATTCCTCTATTGGTTCCAGTACTCCCCTTGTGGAACTTTAGAGATTTTCCAAATATTAAATCATATCATCTGAAAAATAATGATAGGTTTACCTCTTCCTTCCCCAAGCGAATACCTTTGATGTCTTTTTCTTTGCCTTATGCTGTTAGCTGAAACCTCCAGTACAATGTCACATAAGAGTGGGGACAAGGGGCGAATGTCTGTCCCATTTCTCAGCGGGATTGTGTGTGTCTTTTCTCCATTGACTACCATATTGGCTGTTGGATTTTCATATATAGCTTGTATTATCTTGAAGAATTACCTTCCATTCCTATCTTCTTGAGAGTCTTAAACAGGAATTGGTGTTGGATGCTGTCAAAAGCTTTTTCTGCATATATCAATATTATCATGTGGTTCTTACAGTTTTTCATGTCCGTGTGGCAATGTGGCATCTCAGAGAGCTATGTATTGAAGTCACCTACTATAATTTTTAAGGCTGATAATAATGGTCTTTCGTATGTTGAACCATCCCTGGTATGAATCCCATTTAGTCATGGTGAATTATGTTTTTTATACTTTTATATTGTATTGGCCAGTATTTTGTTAAAGGATTTTTGCATCAATGTTCATGAAGAATATTGGTCTCTAGTTCTCAATTTTTGTGGGATCCCTGCCTGGTGTTGGTATCAGAGTTGTACTCGCTTCATAGGAAGATTTAGGGACTTTGATGTCTTTTTCTATGTTCTGGAAGAGTTTGTGTAGGATTAGTGTCAGTTCTTCCCAGAATAATTGGTAGAATTCTCCTGTGAAACCATCTGGTTCGGGGATTTTTTGTTGTTGTTGGTAATCCCTTGATAACCTTGTCTATTTCTTCTCTTGCTATGGGTCTGTTGAGATTCTTGACACCCATCGGGGATAGTTTTAGGGAGGGATTGTTTTTCTAAGAATTTGTCCAAGTTGTCCACGTTATTGAATTCATTCCTTCGTAGTACTGTGTAATTATCCTTTGATTTCATTAGGGTCAGTTGTAATGCCCCCTCTTCCGTCTCTCATCCTTGCTATTAAAATTTGTTCCCTCCTTTCTTTGGTTAAGTTTGCCATTGGTCTGTCGATTCTTTGACCCTTTCAAAGAACCAACTTTTTGCAGCATTAATCTTTCTCATAGTTTTCTTATTTTCCTTCTCCTGAATCTCAGCCCAGATTTTTATTATTTCTTTTCTTTTGCTATTAGTAGGAGTCCTGTTGAGTCTGATCTAGTTGCTGTAAATTTTGTGCCAGCATATTAATCATAAGTCTCTCTTCCTTTTTCATGTGTGCATGTGTCGTTATGAAACTTCCTCTGATAACTGCTTTTACTGTGTCCCATAAATTTTGGTATGTCGTGTTCTCATTCTCATTGGTTTCTAGAAATGTCCTAATTTCATCTCTGATCTGGGCCAGTACGCACTCCTTTTGCAAGAGTTATTCATCCTCCAATTGTTTGCTCTTATTTTCTTCATTTTCCTTTTGTTGATTTCCAGCATGATATCAATGTGCATAAATTTATGCAGATTTGCTTTATGCCCCAGCATGTGTTCTATGTTCAAATATGTGCCGTGTGGGCTTGAAAAGAACGTGACTTTTTTTATATTTGGATGAAAAGCTCTGTCAATATCTTTCAGGTCAAATTGTCTAATTGTAGTGTTTATATCTCTAGCCTCCTTGTTGAGTTTCTTTCCCTGTGATCTGTATTTCTCAGATAGTGGTGGATTGAAGTCATCTACTATAATTGTTGAGGCTGTGAGTTCTTTTTTCATCTTTTGTAGTGTTTGGTTGATGTGTTCAGAGGGTCTCTTGTTCAGGGAATATATGTTTAAAATGCTTAGTGGTTCTTTGTCTACCGTTCCCTGGAGCATTATATAGTGTGCCTCGTCATCTCTTTTTATGGTTTACACTTTGATGTCAATATTTTATCCAAAATTAGGATTGCAATCCCTGCTTTTTATTTGAATTGCTGTATCTTGGTATGCTTTTCTCCGTTGTTTGATTCTCAGCCTATTTTTGTCTTTAGTCTTGAGATGTGTCTCCTGTAGGCAGCAGGTTAATGGGTTGTGTTTTCAAAACCAGTCTGCTAGCCTCAGTATTTTCATGCTTGAGTTCAGTTCTTTGATATTCAGGGTTATTATCTCCATCTGTGGACTCTGTGATATCATCTTATACCTTTTGTCTTGGATATTTTCCTACCTCTCTTTCTTATCAGTGTGTTTTTTGCGTGTGTCTTTCATTCTTGATACTCTTGGGGGATGTTTTCTCTTTGTTTCCTTCTAGGTGGGATTGTTCTATGTGGCAGTCTCTTATTTGTGCTCGGTGAAAGCTGTTCTTTACTCATACTGGGTCGTCAAGGATCTTTTGTAGGGCTCGGTTTCTTTTTAACATTTTCTTTGATTTTTTTTCTTGTCTGGGGAGACTTTTATTTCATCTGTATTGATAGATAATTTGGCTAAGTAGAGTATTTTTGGGTTTGTGTTATTTTCCTTCAATTTTTGGAATATGTTACTCTACTCTCTCCTCTTTTTCATAGTGTCTGTGCATATTCTTATTTAAGTCTGAGCATTTTCTTCTTTCGGAACCTTTAAATGTTGTTTTTGTTTTTTTCCTAGCTGCTCTCATAATTTTCTCCTTTTCCTCAAAGTTAGATAGTCTAACCACTATTTGCCTTGGCAACTTTTGGGAATGCAGTCTAGCTGTTGTTCTTTCAGCCTCCTGAATGGTTGCCTGGTTTTCATTCATTAACCTGGGGAAGTTTTCCTCCAAGAATTCTCTCACGATTGTTGCAGATGACTTATTTATCGTATTTTCCTACAATAATCCAATCATTCTGATGTTCCTATTCATAACATCAGACATAGCTCTTAGATTTTCTTCAGTTTCTCTGATGAGCTTATTAGATTTTTGTTCACATTTGTTAAAGTCTGCTTGACTGTCCTCCAAGTCACTGGTGCAGTTCTCTGCATTTTCCATTCGATTGGCAAAGTCCGGGAGTCTGCTACTGTTTTTTTTTTTTATCTCATCCCTAAGCTCTTGTATTTCCCTTTGGTATGTGGACTTTACCTCCCCTATCATTTTATCCATTTTCTGTATTGTTTCTCTCATATCCTGTAGGACTCTAAACAGCATTCTAAAAATTTCTTTCTGTAGCAGACCAATAAGTGCTTCTATGTATGTCTTTAGGTTCAGCTCATCTTCTGTCATTGCCTTTTGTTTCTCCTGTTTTTTTCTTTCATTGAGGTCATTGTAGCTGATGCTGTTTGCTTTGCATTGTTTTAGAGGAGCCAGCTGCCACTTTCCAGGGGTTCGAAGGGCACTACCTCTCTCTGGGATACTTATAGCAATGCTTCTTCAAACTTCCTGCAGCTAATTTCACTATGGAATTGGCCTACCACTTTATCCTCCTATGGCTTCACTCTTTCCCTAGTCAATCAGTATTCTGTTATTTGGAAGGCAGTTTGGATGGTCCTCTCAGGGGACGCTGGATGGGTTGTCGTGGACTCATTAGCATAGTGCTGTACTGGGTTATCTCACAAGAAGCCATGATGGTGTGGCCCATGGAAGCTCGGGGCACCGCAGAGGGCGTTCAGGGGTGCCCACAGCAACGGGAGTGCTACAGAATGCAGGTGGGTTGCCTGCTTTGGTGTAGAGCACTGAAAATGGTGGGTGCAATTGCCTTTGTCAGGTAGACCACTGTGGAGGTTAGGCAGAGGTTCCTGTAGCATCTTGGAATGTTGGTGAGTATTGGCAGAGCTCTACTACGGTAGGTGGGAGGGAGTTCTCTCAGTCACTGTGGGACCACAGAGGATGGATAGGAACTCCCCCAGTCATGCACGCAGGATTTCCCAGAATAAGTTGGGCAGGATATCCCCTGGTGGAGGGTGGATGGGCTTTCTCCAGTCTCAGGTTATGCTGCAGAGTGTGGAGTGCTCCCTGTTGGGTGGAGGGCAGTTGTAAATGCCCTAGGCTAAGGGGGTGGTCTGGAGGTCGGCAGTGGGGTGTGAGAGAAAAGGGAAGAAGAAAAAAATTTAAAAATACCTTAAGCTGTTGAGACGGGGCCGGGAGGGGCATAGAAAAAAAGAGAGGGAAACAAAGTAATAATATAGCTGAGCCCTGATCCCTGACCATGGGGCTGTAGGGGTTTAATCCATGCCCTGAGGTGGTGGCAAGCTATGTCTGTGTTTGTATATATAAAGCCCCTGCACTGATTCAAAATGATCCTGGCTCCTGTCGAGAGTGGCAGGGCGAAGGTCAAACCCTTGGCCAAAAGCCCCAAGTTCCTCAAAACCTAGTGGATCTGTGCCTACTTATCTTTATAATGCTCCTTCTGCAACGTGGCAGTGTTGAATTTCCCTCTTAGTAACTCTGTTGGGCTGGTTTCTGTGCAGTCCTTCTGGTATGTGTTCCTCAGTCAGCATCTTCCCAGAAGTCACCCACCATCTGCTTTCTTCACCACATTTTGTATTCATTGATATGTTGGGAAGGTGAGCATCACAGAATGCCAGGTTAATTGAACAAAGTGTTCTTGTGTTTAGGGAGTACTTGAGTGGAGTCCCAATGCCCATCTGCTTCTTTAAAAGTTAACATATAAAAATATATGTACATAGACTTGTATCCTTATCATTATATATTATCATATTTACATATGTACATGCCTATATTTATACCTCCATAAATGTATTTTGCCTCCCAGTTCTCTCCTCTATTTCCATTTACTTTCCTCTTTGGTGACAGAATTTTTAAAAGGTTTTCATAATTTTAATTTTTAAATGCCACTTCCTCTTTAAATCTTTAAAGTTTTCTGTTTATTACTTGACTAAGCTCATTTTATGATTCATTGAGTGTAATCATAAAATATTAAGTGGAAATGTTAAAAATGTAAACTCTTTGATGTGAAGGGAAATTTGGAGAAGATTCCAGTAGACATTTCCTCTTTATTTAGGCTTCTGCCAAGTTTTTCTTTCTCTATAAGGTTACCACCATACATCCAGGTGCCAAGCCAAAATTTTGAGAGCTGCCCTCAATTCCTCCCTGTATCGCATCTTCATGTTTAAACGCCCACACAAAGTTAATGTCGATTCTAGCCCTTAAACATCTTTTTTAATTTTCCTACTTCTGTCTACCCCACCCCTATCATGACTTCCCAGCTGCGTGACCCAGGTCTCCCCCATCCTCTCTGAGTCCAGTGAATAGTTAGCACTGAGTAGATTCTGGCAGTGACTCCCTGTGTGTGGAATAGAACTGACCCACAGGGTTTGCAAAGCTGTGGAAGCAGATCACCATGCTGTGCTTCTGAGGCATCTCCGGCATGGTTGAGTCACCAACCTTTTGGAAAAGTAGTCCAGTGTTTAACCATTTGAGATACCTAGGCTCTCTAGAATCCATTAGTTTGCAGTCAATGATTTTTCACAATGTTCGTGTGATTATAACAGCTCCTCATTGTAACTCTTGTGTGGTTTAATATGACCTTTGAAGCCGAGCAGGATCTAGCTCCCGTCTACCTTAGCAGCAATGCTCAGCCCACTCCCTTCTACTAAGTGTGAGTCTCACAGCCTCAGTTCCTCAAGTGAGGCTGTTCTTTTTGTTAAAGAAATCTTTTTATCCTCTCCTCCACTCTCTCTTAGGGTCCCCATTGTCCTCTCACCTGCACTTTCTCAGAGACATATTCCTGAGCAAGTTCTCCCATTTCATGTGGCCTCTGGCCCTAGTTCTTTATGACATCTTAAACACTGTTCATTAAACCATTAGTTGACTGTCTCCCCAGTGCATGCTTTCCAACATTGTTGTTCAGTGCTGTCACACTGGTTTCCACTCCTAGCCACTCTCTGTGCAACTGATGGAAACTGCTCACCCCTGCACCCTCCTCACACATGTCCTGATGTTTGAACCCATCGTTGCAGCCACTGTGTCAGTCCATCTTGTTGAGTCCATCTTTGGTGCTGACCCTCCACTTTACCAACATGATGCTCTTCTCTCAGGACCTCCTGGTGACGGTTTGGTACTGGACTGACTGTCTCCAAAGAGACCTGGATCACGGCCACACGTTCCCAGCTCTCCTCGTGGAGCTGCTTCTTCTTGGTGCCTTTCCTTTGGCTCGCTCTTAATGTTCATCCCAGGAGGCTTGCTTTATTCAATTCGATTTTGAATGCTCACCAACTTTTACAACTTTAAAGTGACTTTTTCATATCATAATTATCCTTTTATATTTCAAAGCTTTACGTCTGAGACTTGGTCTTGGTGCATCTTTAGAAAATGACATATCTTTGAATAGTATATGTGAGGCCTTTGTAGTGAACATTCTGGGTCTTGAATTCCTAGTTATTTCTATGGCTTAATAACACCCTTGCCCTTATTGACTCATTTTAAATAAAAAGGGTATCTACTTAGCAGAAACAGACAGTCTCTGATGGCCAAATACTACCTCTGACCAGGAACTGAGTTGACTATCGTGTCGTCACTCATGCAAGCAGCCTGGAATCTATCAGGCCCTTCTTATCTGGTGAGTGATTTGGGATATGGGTTGTTATGTGTGCATGGCAAACTTTGAAGTATTTTTCCTCACTTTTAGGCTGTATGGAAAATTTATTAGCTGCCTTAATTTTGTTCTCAATTAAAAATCAACTAAAAAGGATCAGCATGATCCCTCTCCTCATTTATTTCTGTGTAAATTCACAGAGATGTCTCTCTGTGCTCCTCAAATGTCATAGGGGCAGACCGCTTCTATTGCTTGTTTAAGGAGAAGGCCATCTCATCGGACAACCCCCTCCTTGAAATGCAGCATCCAGAGCTGAGCACAGTATACCTTTAGAAGGTGATTTGGTGTGGGCTCTAGCTCATGGGCGTTTCGCTTCGTTTAGTGTGAAAGAACGAGGTATTTCATTTGATTTTGTTTTTATCTTTGTTCAGCTTGCAATTTGGTCTCCATGCCTCCATAAAGGAGAGCGTAAGGAAGCATTCTGATGTATGTTTAAGTTTGCAGAAGTTTCTTTAGATGACGGTGGCTCTAGTGATGCCACATATTTAGGCCTTTGTGCATTGACCTTGCCCTAAATCCATCAGCACAGATTCTAGAAATTATAAAGGGAAATTCTTCACATGTCAACTAAACTGATAAAGGGTAGAATCCGATATGGTTCTTGTGGCATGATAGAGTTCAAGATAATTAACTGATAATATTTTGAATGTAGCTGGCAAATTAAGGGACATTATTAAAAGGCAATGGAGACATTTCTGGAGAATAATAATAAAAAATCTCAAGGGCAAAGTCATGTTGGGCTGTATTCAATGATTAATGTACCTTGTTGATCTGCTAAATGATATCACTTGTATTGGACCTCTTGTGAGCTGCTACATAATACAACCATACTGAGTTGAGGATTATTAAATGATTATTACTCCTCTATTAGGAGACCCTGGGTGACACAGGTGGTTAAGTGCTAGCTGCTACCTGAAAAGTTGGTGACTTGATTCCAGCCAGGGGTGCCTCAGAAGAAAGGGCTGGCACACTTCTATATTGACTTTCCAAAGATCAAAACCCTTGAACCCTACAGTGTACAGTTCCAGTCTGACACACACAGGAATTGACTCAATAACAACCAGTTAACGTGACTCTTAAATTTCTCAAGAGGCATTTTGACTTCAGGACAGTGGCTTCATTCATTAGGCCTCAGCCTCATATGAAGAGACTACATACTGAATACGCTGCTATTTGCCTATTATTCGAAAGCCACATAATTATACTTTTGTTGATTACCAAAGAAATTACATCCCTTGTTTATGTGTACTGATATTCCTAAAGAAAATTTTAATGGTAATTTGGCTTATATCATTGGGAGAGCACTTTTACACTTTGTTAGGAGTCTTATAATTCATATATCTTATTCTGTCTTGTGTCTAGTACAGAGTCTAGCTTAGGTTATGGGTATAATCAGTACTTCATAGACTTTGACAGGTAAAAAGGTACTACTTGGTGGCCTTCTAACTGAGCACCCTCATATATTTTCAGAAATAAAAAGGACCTAAGTCACACAGGCATGAAGAAAGAGCAGACAAATAATGGCCCTTTTGAAATGTAGTTTCCTACTTCCTAGAATATACTACTGATCTGTGTTTGGATAAAGTTTTAAATGAGGATTAAAATGTGTGACTTAGAGGAGATGCTTTACATACTGTTTTAAATAAGTCTACTATACATATACAAATTCAAGGATGTATGTGTTTAATCAGCAGAAACATTTGTTTTACACTCTTAGTGGAATTACAACTTTTTGTCGCTTATTAAGACTTCAGAGATACAAACCAGTAGCTCAGTAATTGCTTTCTTGAATCTGCCTGTAATAATTACATTTAGTAAAGCTGTATCGAAAATTAGAAAGGCAGAGACTAATGGAAAACTAGATTTTTCACTGAATTAGAAAGCAAGACAATCCATATATTGACAACACTTCAAGTTGAAACAGATCAGGAAAACGGTTTTGGACTGTTTGCGGAGAGAGGCAGACCTGGGCCTGATGGGCAGAGGCATCCGCATTTATGGGAGCAGAGAAACTCCAAGAGATTTCATGTAAATTGGCGTGTTGAGAGGAGAGAGTCCAGGTCTGATTTAGGTACTAGTCATTTTAATCGCTTAAAGCCTGAAATTTCTCCTTGGCACGAACAAAGAAGTGGAAAATAAAGAATGTGGTAATGAAGTGGAAATATCTTTAAACAAGACCAAAAAAGCACAAAACTCATTTGGAGGTCATCCGGAAGGACACTGAGCAGGAAACTGGCAGAAGGACTTTATCTGACTTTGCCTCTGATACTTGATCTGGAGTTTGGTGAGGAGCTTTGATTTTAGGACCAGCATGAACATTGTTAGAACATTCAGGAGGAAGATTTTAATGACTACTTTTTCAGGCCCCGAAGTCAAGGCACCTGTTGTTGTTGAGAACATGACCGAGTTAACTTTTGTCTGTATGTACAATTCCGTGTCACCGATTGCATGTTTTGAGCTGTACGACCACGTCCACCCTCTTTTCCTGACGACTCCTCCCTCACTAACATAAACTCACTGGTTCTTATGGAGTCTTTTGAATTGCTGTTGTCAATTCGATCTTATGTAAGTAGATCGTAAAAGAGCATAATGCTCAAGGCACACTGGTTTTCTAGTTACACGATGGTGTCGTTTATAAATTTTTAAAAAATCATTTTATTAGGGGCTCATACAACTCTTATCACAATCCATGCATACATCAATTGTATAAAACACATTTGTACATTCGTTACCCTTATCATTCTCAAAACATTTGATCTACGTGTAAGCCCCTGGCATCAGCTCCTCATTTCCCCCCCTCCCTCCCCGCTCCCATCTCCCTCATGAACACTTGATAATTTATAAATTATTATTTTGTCATATCTCACACTGTTCAACGTCTCCCTTCACCCACTTTTCTATTGTCCATTCCCTGGGAGGAGGATATATGTAGATGCCTATAAATGGTACCCCCTTTCTACCCCACCCTCCCTCCACCCTCTCGCTATTCTCACCACTGGTCCTGAAGGGATCATCTCTCCTGGATTCCCTGTGTTTCCCGTTCCTATCCATACTAGTGCACATGCTCTGCTCTAGCCAGATTTGAAAGGTAGAATTGGGATCATGATAGTGGGGTTGGAGGGTGGGGCAGAAGGATTTAAGAACTAGAGGAAAGTTGTATGTTTCATCGTTGCTAAGCTGCACCCTGACTGGCTTGTCTCCTCCCTGCAACCCTTCCTTAAGGGAATGTTATGGCGTAGTTTTATGAGGGCTTCAAGATAACATTTTTTGGTTTAAAGATTAGTTCGGGGAATGCCTTTTACCCAATCTCATGGTGCCAGGAAGTCAAGAGCATAAGAATTGAAAGTCATATGTGCATTTTCTCCCTTTTGACGAGGACATTTCTGTATAACATTTGGAAAAAAGGTTCAGTAATGGTAAGTGGGCACCATCCCATTCTTTTGGTGCTGTGGCAAAGGAGGCAGATGTTCATGGAAACAATTAGCCACACCTTCCATATCCTCTTCCAGTCCTCCCTGCCTCTCCTTCTTCTGTTGCTCCAGATGAATCGCAGTGAATTGTTGTGCATTTGGGGGGCCGCTTCAAGCGTTTCAGATCCCAGGCACTGTACAATGAACTAGAAAGTAGTTCAGAAGTACTAAACAGACCATTAGGCCAATTAACTACGATCATGAAACCGTGATTTTACACATTCAAACAAGGAACCAAATCCCAGACCCAGCAGCTACTTTTGCTACTTTTTATGCTTATTGTAAATCTGTTGTAACTTTTGCCAATTCAGTTTTTACAGATGTAAAATTTATTGACAGCTGTTAGGGTGATAGACTGTGCAAACCTGCTCCCCAATGCCATTTCCCTCTTACTACTGCCTTCCATTTCCCTATTACTACTGCCTTCCATTTCCCTATTACTGCTGCCTTGAATTTCTCTATTACCACTGCCTTCCATTTCCCTCTTACTACTGCCTTCCATTTCCCTCTTACTACTGCCTTCCATTTCCCTATTACTACTGCCTTCCATTTCCCTATTACTGCTGCCTTGAATTTCTCTATTACTACTGCCTTCCATTTCCCTCTTACTACTGCCTTCCATTTCCCTATTACTACTGCCTTCCATTTCCCTCTTACTACTGCCTTCCATTTCTCTATTACTACTGCCTTCCATTTCCCTATTACTGCTGCCTTGAATTTCTCTATTACTACTGCCTTCCATTTCCCTCTTACTACTGCCTTCCATTACTCTCTTACTACTGCCTTCCATTTCCCTCTTACTCTACTGCCTTCCATTTCCCTCTTACTCTACTGCCTTCCATTTCCCTCTTACTACTACCTTCCGTTTCCCTCTTACTACTACCTTCCATTTCCCTCTTACTACTGCCTTCCATTTCCCTCTTACTCTACTGCCTTCCATTTCCCTATTACTACTGCCTTCCATTTCCCTCTTACTACTGCCTTCCATTTCCCTATTACTACTGCCTTCCATTTCCCTTTTACTGCTGCCTTGAATTTCTCTATTACTACTAACCTTCCATTTCCCTATTACTACTGCCTTCCATTTCCCTCTTACTACTGCCTTCCATTTCCCTATTACTACTGCCTTCCATTTCCCTTTTACTGCTGCCTTGAATTTCTCTATTACTACTAACCTTCCATTTCCCTATTACTACTACCTTCCATTTCCCTCTTACTACTGCCTTCCATTTCCCTCTTACTACTGCCTTCCATTTCCCTATTACTACTGCCTTCCATTTCCCTTTTACTGCTGCCTTGAATTTCTCTATTACTACTAACCTTCCATTTCCCTATTACTACTGCCTTCCATTTCCCTCTTACTACTGCCTTCCATTTCCCTATTACTACTGCCTTCCATTTCCCTTTTACTGCTGCCTTGAATTTCTCTATTACTACTAACCTTCCATTTCCCTATTACTACTGCCTTCCATTTCCCTCTTACTACTGCCTTCCATTTCCCTATTACTACTGCCTTCCATTTCCCTTTTACTGCTGCCTTGAATTTCTCTATTACTACTAACCTTCCATTTCCCTATTACTACTGCCTTCCTTTTCCCTATTACTACTACCTTCCATTTACCTCTTACTACTACCTTCCGTTTCCCTATTACTACTGCCTTCCATTTCTCTATTACTACTAACCTTCCGTTTCTCTATTATTACTACTGCCTTCCATTTCCCTATTACTGCTGCCTTCCATTTCTCTATTACTACTGCCTTCCATTTCTCTATTATTACTACTGCCTTCCATTTCCCTCTTACTACTGCCTTCCCTTTCCCTATTACTGCTGCCTTCCATTTCTCTATTACTACTGCCTTCCACTTCTCCCTCCTCGCTCATCTTAGCAACCACTAAGAACTTTGGTGACTATCCACTTGCTTTTTTCTTGGCTTTTTAGTTAGGCAAGGCCATATGATAGCTGCCCTTTTATAATTGACTTATTTTGCTCACTGTAATAACTTCAAGCTTTATTCATACTGTAACATGTGTCACGATTTCCATTTCTCCTGCTGAGACAGTTGCTTTGTGCATATGTCCCGCCACATCTTGTTTGTTCATCCCTCTCTCAGTGGGCCGTTTCCACCTTTTGACTTTGTGAATAGTACTGCAATGAACGTTAGTGTACCCATCACTTCTGGAATCTCTGCTTTTAAGCCTTTTGGATATATAGGTCGAATCAACATAGTTTTTTTTATTTCATGATGCACACCAATGAGATACTAATAATAGATTAATTCAGGGGTATGATATTAATGTTTTAAAATACCTGACATCTTCATCAGTGTTTATGCACATTAGCAAAAGATAGGCCAGGTAGCGTGATGACATGCCAGCTCCTCTTCCAACTGTAGACTCTGGCAACACAAGGGCCCAATAAACCCTTCTCTAATTATGGATGTGCAAAGATAAATACCTTTCTAAAAACACTTGTTTTTAAGATTCACATTTTTGTTACTATCGTAATTGAATCCTCCCAATAATGACTTTTTGGCCCTGTCTATCTCTTCCCTAGAATGAGTGTTGAGTGTTCACCCATGCCATTGGCAGTGGGACATTTTATGTGTCTCTGAGAGACAAGAGGAACCAACTGAGAATGGGAGTCCTTGATTATGTAGGTATAACCTAGCTTTTTTGCATTCCCATTCAGGCCAAGGGAGAGAAGGGCTGAGCATTTTGGAGGAGGAAAAGCTAGTGGGATAAAACAGTCTGAGGCTGAGCCTTTTGAGAATTACTGTCTAGCCCAAACTATCTAGGTTTTCTTTCGATAGATCTCTCTGATTTCCTAGCTTGAATTCCTCACAGGGTAGATTAATGAGGAGGTCATCCTATCTTTCTTTTTCTTTTTTTTAAAAACTAATCATTTTATTGAGGGTCTCACAAATCTTATAACAATCTATCATTCAGTAGTATTAAGCACACTTATAACAATCTATCATTCAGTAGTATTAAGCACACTTGTACGTATGTTGCCATCAACATTTACAAAACAATTTATTTTTACTTGAGCTGTTGATATCAACGCTTTTCGCCCCTCCCTAACCCCCTCCTACCCTCCTGAATCCTTGATCAATTATATATATATATATATATATATATATATATATATATATATATATATATATATATATATATATATATAAAACTGTGTCCTAAACAGTCCATTGTCTCCTTTCACCCACCTTTCTGTTATTCGTCCCCCTGGGGGGAGCTATATATTCAACATTGTGATGGGTTCCTCCTTTCTCCCTTCCCATCCTCCACCAGCCCTGTACCCTCATGATATCGCCACTCCCACTCCTGTTCCTGAGGGTTTTATCTGTCCTGAATTCCATGTGTCAAGAACTCTTATCTGTACCAATATGTATTTTCTGGTCTAGCCGGATTTGTAAGGTAGAACTGAGTCATGGTAATGGTGGGGAGGAAGCATTCAGGAACTAGAGGAATGATGTGTGCTTCATCAGTGCTATACTGCACCCTGGTTGAATCGTCCTTTCGTTGTAACACCCCTGTGGGGGGATGTCCAATTTGCTACAGATGGGCTTTGGGTCTCCACTCCAACCCCTCTCATTCACATAGATAAAATTTTTTATCTATGTCTCTTGATACCTGATACCTACTCCCGTCAACACCTCATGATCACACAGGATGGTGTGCTTCTTCTTTGTGGGCTCCTTTGTTTCCTTGCTAGATGGCTGCTTGTTTAACAAGCTTTTAAGACCCCCAGATGCTACATCTTTTGATAGCCAGGCACCATCTACTTTTTTCACCACATTTGCTCATGCACTTTGTCTTCAGCGATCATGTTGGGAAGATGAGTATCAAAGAGTGCCAGGTTATTAGAACAAAGTGTTGTTGTGTTAAGGGAGGTCTTGAGTGGAGGCCCAAAGTCCGTCTGCTATCTTAATACTTAACATATAACTATATATACATTGGCTTCTATCCCTTTCATTATAAATTAACATGTTTACATATATATACACCTATAGCTATACTTCTATAAATAGCTTTTGCCTCCTACTTCTTTCCTCTACTTCATTTTACCTTCCTACTATCACACTATCATGCTCATCCTCCATTCGGCTCTCAGTTTGCACTTGATCATACCCCACCAGGCATTATACACCCTCCTTACCATCCATTTTAGATCTCTTGTTCCCTTACCTATGGGTTTGTCGGCTCCCACTCACCCTCTCCCATTGTCTCCTGGAACTGCCTGTCCTGTTGTTTTCTCCTCAGGATTGTTCAGCCTGCCTATCTTATATAGATAGACATAGGGCAAAAGGAAACCAGCAAAACCAAACAAATACACAGAAACTCAATAGATAGTTCCAGGTCTGTCTGCCGACCCTTACATGTGTTTTCCGATCAAGTCTGGGCCATCCAGTCTTGAGAACTGAATTTAACGTTTAGTTAAGAGGTATATAGACTAAGACAACTAATTGAACAAACCTAATGCTGACAATAACAGGATGGAAAGGTAAGTAAAGTGTGAACAAGTTAGCAATTGTTCTCCTGTACCAGGGTGTTTTTGACTACTGTGGCTGGACAGTAGGTTTTGACGTGGGGGAGGGAAGACCTGCAGCTTGGTTGTTCTTCGGAAGTGCTTTGCTTATCCTGGGTCTGTTTCCTTTCCATAGAAAGTCGGTGACAAGCTTCCCCAGCGCATATGCAGTGATGCTGAGCTCTCGGTGGGCGTTGCATTATATTTATGCATCGCTTTGGATTGTAGTTGTTAGGTGCAGTCTAGTTAGTTCTAACTCTTTGCAGCCCTGTCTGCAACGGAAGGAAACGCTCCCTGGTCCCACAGCAGGCTCATAATTGTTATGCTGGAGCCTATTCCTGGAGCTGTTGTTTCAACCCTTCTCTTCAAAGGTCTTTCCTCTTTTTCTGTCCTCTATTTTACCAAGCCTGATGTCCTTTTCCAGAGACTGATCTCTCTTGATAACATGTCTAAAGTACATTAGTTTAAGGAAAAGGAACATTCTGGCTGTACTTCTTCCAAAACATTTATGTTTGTACCTTTGGCAGTCCATGATACTTGGAATGTTTACTAGCACTGTAGAAATTCTTCTTTGGTCTTCCTTATTTAGTGTCTAATGATCCCATGCATACGTAGCTATTGAAAATACCATATCTCGGGTCCCAAGTACCTTAGTCTTCAAAGTAATGTCTTTGCTCTTCAACACTTAAAAGAGATCTTGTGCAGCTGATTTGTCCAATTTCATGTATCTTATGATTTCTGCTTCCACCATGAGCGTTGATTATGGATCCAAGCCAGATGAAATCCTTGACAACTTTAGATTTTTTTCTTCTTTATCATAATGTTACCTGCTATTCCAGTTGTTCTGGAAGAGTTTGTTTAGGATTGGTGTCAGTTCTTCCCTGAATAATTGGTAGAATTCGCCTGTGAAGACATCTGGTTCGGGGAATTTTTTTGTTGTTGGTAATCCCTTGATAACCTTGTCTATTTCTTCTATTGCTATGGGTATGTGTGGGCTTATATTCGAGTATATACGGTATGCTATTTTTTAAATCACTTTATTGGGTGCTTTACAGCTCTTACCATCATACATCCATTATGACAAGCACATTTGTATATATGTAGCTATCATTGTTTTCAAAACATTTCTTTCTGCTTGAGCCCTTGTTATCAGCTCCTCATTTCCCCCCTTCCTCACCCTCTGTCCCTCATGAACCTTTGATAATTTATAAAAATATTTGCCCCCCATATCCTTTGTTTTATTTATATGGGGGGTTCCATTGTTGATTATTCTAATGTTGAACCATCTTTGCATACATAATATAAATTCCACTTGATTATCATGGTTTTTTGGTTGTTATTTTTGATACTTCATTTATTCTGTTGGCTAGACTTTTGTGGAGAGATTCTGACTCTGTGTTCATAAGTGGTGTCAGGTACCATCAAGTGGTCTGACTCACAGCCACCCATGCGCAGTGAGGTGACACAGCCCCGTCAGCCCTGCACAGTCCTCACAGTTGTTGTGCGTGAGCCACTGTTGCAGTCACAGGGATATCGGTCTGTCATTTTCTATCGGATCATGTCTTTGCCTGGTTTCACTGCCAGGTCATCTTTACTAGAGAAAATGAATTGGGGGATTTGTGGCTTTCTTTTCTATGTCCTTGAATAGTTTGAGTAAAATTGATATCAAATCATCTCTGAACCTTTGGTTGAATTTCCTAGACATTTTTTAGTTGGGAATTTTTGAATGACCTGATATATTTCTTCCTTTGTTTTATGGCTGTTCGTATTTTCTACATTATTCTGTATTGGTTTAGGTAGGTAGTGTCTTTTTAAGAATTTATCAATTTCTTCTTGGTTTTCAATTTTGGGGGAGTATAGTCCTTCATAGTATTATTATTATCTTTATATTTCATTTGGCTCTATTGTGCTGTTGCCCATTGCATTTCTTATTTGTGATATCTGCACATTTTCCTTTGTTATATCTTCTAGTGGTTTGTCAAATTTGTTACTCCTTTCAAAGAACAAACCTCTTATCAATTTTTTTATTGTTTTACTGCTTTCTCATTCATTGATTTCCATCATAATCTTTATTGTTTCCTTTGTTCTGGTGACTGAGGTTTACTTGGTTGCTCTCGTTCTAGCAGTTGGAGATGCTGGACTAAGGTATTTTGTTGTTTTTTCTTTATGATGTCTGTGTTTATTGCTGAACGCTGCCCTCCAAGTACTGCTTTTGCTGTAGCCCAACAGTTTTGGTGTGTTGTATTTTCATGTTCACTTGTTTCTATGAATTTTTAATTTTCATTCCTTTTTCCCTTCAACTAAACCAAAACTACATTCACAGCCTTAGAACCAATGCTAACTCATAACGCTCTATAAAACTACTACTGGACTTTCTTTCTGTTAGAATGTATTACATCTATACGATTTCCTGTATTTTCTTTATAATTGTTTTCATTGTTGAATTATTTGTCTGCCTCTCTAGTTTCAGTCTTAAAAGTTTGTTTGACTTTGAGTACTACTTTGCTTTAAGTGGGTTGATTTCTGGTTAATGTATGCTGTTGTTGCTAATTCTCTGTGCAAAGAAATCCCATTAGTAATTTTTATAAGGTTGGATATGAGATTGTTGGCTAGCAGGGTTTTTTTCTTTCAGAATTTCGTACATGTCATTGCATTACCTCCTGGCCTGCGTGGTTTCTGCTGCAAGGTTCTGCTGAGCCTTTTCTCACTGGTTTCCATTTGTAAGAAGCTTCCCCCGCCCCCAAGTTGCTCTTGGCATTATTTCTTTATCTTAGATATTGTAAAGCTTATGATCTATCATGGTGATTTTCTTTTAGCTTCTTGAATTTTTTTTTCCTTTTCAAGATATTAGAGAAATTGTCTTCCAATAATTGTGGGCTAATTTCTATGTTTTTCATCATTGTTATTTCTGTTCTAGAATGCCTGTCAGGAGTAGATTGTTCTTGATAATGTCTGACATCATTTTTAATCTTCCTTCTGTGGGTTGTTCTCATGGTTTTAGAATCGAGAAATTTGCTCTCATGTTCTCTGATATGACTTTCTAGTGTTTCAGTTCTATTTTAATTTTTCTGATATCTGAGTATTAATTTTATGGGTATCAACTTATCGCTTTTTATGGCTTTTAATTTTTTCAGATTACACCAGTAGTGCTTTCCTGAGTTCTTTTCATTCCCCGTAGCTGTCTTGATTTTCTCAGTCTGTTGAAAGTGCCTACCTTCAGGTAATTCCAATGCCTTTCCGTCTTTGGTTCAGTGTATAGGTCACCTGTTTGCACTGTCCTGTCTTGCTTGTTTTGTCTGCATTAAGATTGACTGTTGTCTCAGAAACACAAATAGACAGTCCTGCCCTGTCCTGTAGGGTCGCTATGAACCAGCATAGAGTCGGGGGCACTAAATGTTGTTGTTGTCCCCAATACATTGTGTCAATTTTGCATTTGTTTCTATTTACTTATTTCCTAATGGGGTGGGTGCTGAGCGTTGTCCACTGCTGGATGCATGAGGGTGACTGGGTCATCTTGGGAGCGTTATCTCTGTCAAGTGAAGTCAGAAAGGAAAATTAAAAACCACACAAGAACAAGAACACAAATACACATGCAAAAATCTAGCCAACAACGAAATGAGTGGAACACATAGACACATAAACCGGAACAAGCAACTGTGTTCTATTTCTCAGTCATCAGTGCATGTGTATCAAGTCCCAGCTAGGCTGTGCACAGTACGGTTGCAGCCGTGGGGTGCATGAGGGTAGAGGTTAGTGACTTTTCTGGTACAGGAAGATGTGGGGAGTTAGCTGGCCCTCCTTGGGTCCTGTATCTCTCTGTTAGTGATTTAAAACGTCAAATGACAAAGCTACACATACATATAACAACAAAGCCCAATTGGTACTGGGCAGAACGTTCGGAGTTACAGTGGCGCAAGAAGCAATGTGATTTGCACACAGAGAGCGGATGTTTGGAGACCAAATGAAATCACTCCTGGTTTAGACCTTAGTTCTCAGGACAAGACTTCCTCAAAACTTTCAAGATGGCAGGTTACTTTTCGTCCATGGGTGCTTCTTTGGTTAGAAATACCAGCAGGCATTTCACAGTTGTACTATTTGTCTTTTCACACAAACAGACTGGCGAGAACACGGAAAGTGCTGATGTCCAGGTGATGTAGATGATTTGATTCTGGTTGTATAATACACTCTTCTGTGAGGTGAACTTTGAAGAAGGGTTTTTTCTCCCTGCCTTCCCTTCTCTAGGGAGCAGCCTTAGAATGTTCAGATGCTGGCTGCTTGTATTTAGCACGGGCTTGTGGGAATAGTATAAATTAGAGCTTGCACTTTCGCTTACTCCCTTCTGAGACTGCATATGTCACGTTACTAAGGGAAAGTGATTCCTACAAACAAAAACATTTGTAAAATGATTATATTTTTGCAAGCCAACACCTTTTCTTAAATTCATTGTTTTCTCCTCTAAAGCAGTTGGATGAATTAAGTGATTATGATAGATCATGTAACGAGGAGAATCTCTTTGTTTAAGGTGAAAGAGATCAATGCAAGGAGCTCTTGGAATGGCCTTTTTCTCCTCTGCAGCCCCTTATATATGGGTTTAAAATGCTGATTCTACATGAAGAATGACAGTGATTCATGCCAAGGCCTGCATTGCCAGACACTTCTCTCTGAGAATCTTTGAAGTGGATGTGTGTGCTGTAGATTTTGAAAGGGTAATAATTAGTTTAATACAGAAATTTAGTGCGAATATTTTTGTTAAAAGCAGTATTTAAGCAGTCATGTAGCAGAAACATTTGAAAACTAGATTAATGCAAAAATAATGCTAGATTGATGTAAATTAAAGTATACATCTAAGGTAAGTACACAATCACCTGTAATACAGCTTCCTCTTCTGCAGCCACCATCTTCTCGGTGCTGCCATGCTTGTCCACCTTGAGCGACCTTGCTGGCCTTTGAAACACAGGTGGTGGGGCTCCCAGCATCTCAGCCACGGTCGAGTCACCTCAGCCTGACAAAATGACAAGTGGTGGCGATTCCAAGGGATTTGAAAGAGCCCCCTATGAGTGCCAATTCCAGAGAAAAACGATTGAACGGACTATGGACACTATTGAACAGACTGGTGAATATCACAAAAGCACACTCTTGCTGAGGATAATTCAGAAACAACCGCGGCCATCCATCTACAGGAAGCTGCCAGAAATTCAAGCTGGGCTTAGGAGAGCGTGAGAAAGGAAGGCGCATCATTGCTGCTGATGTCAGAAGGAGCCTAACTGAAAGCAAAATCCACCAGAAATCCGTTTGCTTATTGAGCTTGGTGAGACTTCATCTCATGTACTTTGGACATGTTATTGGGAGAGACAAGTCCCCTGGAAGTGGGCTGTTCAACCTGGGCACTGCCACCATGCTCCAGAACTGGTAGACACGGAACAAACAAACCCTACTTCTAAAACTGGAAGGAAACCTCATGGAGCTTTGGTTAAGCACTTAGCCGTTTACCAAAAAGTCAGCAGTTTGACCCTATGTATTAGTCTGTGTACTAATCCACAGAAACAAATCCACAGAAACGCATGTGTATAAGAGAGAGAGTTTTATATAAAGGGTAAGTGCACATCAAGAAAACATCCCAACCCAGTGCTGCCCAAGTCCACAAGTCCAACATTGGCCCATATGTCCGACACCAATCCACAAAGTCCTCCTCCATCTCACAAAACACAGGCAGTGATGCCGACTGCAGGAGGAAAGCCAAGTCAGTGAATGCGTAAGCATCTTAGCACTGGCAGGGGTCTCCACACAGCTGCTCCAGCACTCATGGCTGCATCGGGGTAGGTTACCAATTTCTTCATAATTACCAAAAATTAATTCTTCTATTTAAAGCAGTGGAACCACGGTGCCTTAGTGGTTACACGAGGTCAGCCATTCAAATCCACCAGCTACTCCACAGGACAAAGACAAGGCATGCTACTCCCACAAAGAGTTACAATCTGGAAACCCACAGGAGCAGTTCTACCCAGTTCTATAAGTTTGCTATGAGTTGGCATTGACTCATTGGCAGTGAGTTTGGTTTTGAGTTTTATTTTAAAACATCTTTAAAAGGACCAAGATATCTATTATCCAATACATTAAGTAGACACTGTTTTGTCGGTTGTACTATACTAACAAAGTATTAGCACTAAGAGATTTCCCCAAGTTAGTAAGTAACCCAAACTGGACTCACAGCCTTTGAGTTGATTCTGATTCACAGCGACCCTCTAGGACAGAGAAGAAGGCCCTTGACTCTCAGTGCAGTGTTCCAAGGCTGAGGGTCATTACCAAGGGGGATGCCATGCAACAGTCGGTGGCTTTCAGCTAGCAGCTGAGCTGCTTTCGTCGTTGCTCAGTTAGTTAGTACTAGAGATAAATTTTACTTAACTATTTCATTCTTGCAAACAAGGTTATAAGAAAAAATTACATAGCTCTTATATATCGCATCTGTCTTCCAGAATGTTCAATTGTTGAATATAATATGTGACTTATTGTCCAAACAACTCAGGGAAACAAACAGCCAGCAGCAAATTTATTCACATTTTATAGAAAGTCTAAGTCACAGTGATATGACACTGAGACTAGTGGAATCCTAAGTAGCCAATCGCCCTATATGACCTAATGTATGTGAGTGCATTTGTTCCTCACACTAAAGTGATTGATTGGTGTTGTGGTATACAAATGAGGCCTAGGAGGAGAAGAAAAATGAAGTGTGTCCTTATATTCAAGTAATTGATCAGTCAAGGAGCTACAGCTAAATTTACTGAGAGCTAGACTCTAGACTGTACATTAAAAAAATCATTTTATTAGGGGCACATACAACTCTTATCACAATCCAGTCTTCTCCCTGGGTGCCGGACAACAGAAAAGTGGGTGAAGGGAGACGTCAGACAGGGTAAGATATGACAAAATAATAATTTATACATTATCAAGGGCTCATGAGGGAGGGAGGAGTGGGAAGGGAGGGGGGAAAATGAGGAGCTGATGCCAGGGGCTTAAGTGGAGAGCAAATATTTTGAGAATGATAAGGGCAATGAATGGATTGTACATTTATAAATCTATAAATATAAATAAACACAAGAAGACATTTTATAACTAGAGCGATCGCAAACATTGAACAGGTATTTTGTCATCAGTAGAGCGTCTGAAAGTGATGCGCCTAGGTAGACATGTCCCAACCTCACATCGCATGTTGTTGTTGTTGTTAGGTGTCATCAAGTCAATCCCATCTCGTAGTGAAACACTGCGCGGTCCTCCCCTGCCAACCTCCTAGTTGTTACATTTGAGCCCGTTGCTATAACTTCTGTGTCCATGTATGTCCTCCACAGCCTTCCCCCCACCCCTGCCCCCCGATAATCTTCTGTTTTACTCGGCTCGATGTCCTTTTGCAAGGACTGATGCAACATGTTCAAAATCATGAGATGCCTTCTTCACGTCCGAGGAGCATTTTGACTGTACTTCTTTCAGGACAGAAGGAAAAATAAAGCTCGTCTTTTACCTTCCAGAACCAGAAGTTAGCGGAACAGATGCTGATGTAACTGAAACAAAATGACTGACTAGCGTACCCAACCTCCGTTTCGTAATGCTTAAACCACTGACCGTGTCTCTTGTCTCTCCACTTTGAAAGAGGAATTCTCTTGACCCCATTCCTGCATTCTCCACACACTCAATTTTCACTGCACTTTATTGTCATAAAATTTTTTAATGAACTTTTTAACTTTTTTCCCCCATTTCATCATTTATGTAGATGTTGAAGCACTCACAACTAGGCTTCTACAAGCCAATGACCACTGACAAATTATTTCTCCCACAGAACTATAACCACAAATTCCCAGACACTATAAATATATGGGTGAACTAACACTAATACACAACACCATTTTATCAATTATATAATAAAGCAAATTATCTAGTATCCAAATATTAAGTTACACAGCTCAAAAGACATAAAAAAGTCGAGTCTGCTCAATTCATCAGCAGAAACCTATTATTTATTTGCTTATTTTCAGGAGTTGGAAAAAAGGGTGGAGGGGAGGGAATCACACTGCAAATAAAAATTGGTAAGCAGCATCCAATTGATATGAAAAGCCAATTTCAGAGATTTTTATCATTGCAAATTGTTTTAGCTACAACAAAACATCTCTGCCTTAAGCAATATTTGCTAAATTAAAGAGCATAGTCTATATGTTCTGCACAAGATAAAGGCAACATTTTACTAAAAAGGTTTAACAGCCCCTCCCATCCCGCTCTTTTTTCAGGTCCGTCCTCACAGGTTGCATCTACAGTGCAAATGTTAAATTAACTGCCAGGCTTTTCTCTTTGGCTTGTATGGAGACAGCAAAGACATGTGCTTCTGTACAGTGTCATTTGTTTTCACAATGAAGGTTCTCCATAAAGCACACAATGGTATTAAAGACATTACGGACCCGGAAAGATCTGGAAACAGTCCAAAAACCAATGGTTGTGCAAACCTGAAGAATCTGGTAGGAGCGTGCCAGATGGAGACAGAAAGTGAACCGGCAGATAGCCATGTCAGGGCCGACGTTCAGTATTGGAAACGACTGAAGAAATAAGCCGTATGAGGTCGCTAGAGTATTCAGAGTTCCTGGGATTTCTTCTCTGAGTGCTGCATGAGCCTCAAAGTGCACAAACATTGTCCCGGGTATTGTGGCTCCTAACCTCACTGAAGTTTTCTTGTGTGTTGGTAAGCTCTGGAATGGGAATAGGTTTAACCCAGTGCTGCCTGGCTGCAGCACAGGTCAGTTGGCACCGATAATAAGCACGTTATAAAATGTTGAACAGTAAGATACTTTTGCCAAGTGTCCAGAGAAGTTGATCTTAATGCAGACACGGAGGTTGCAAATTCTGTCACACGTGTAGCCTGGTAAGTTGCTTTCAGTACTCCGTGGAAGCTTTCCCAGACTTAATCACCACTCTAACGTGTTGGTAAATATGCACGACAAATCCGGTCCCACCTCAAGTCCCACTTCCACAGCAACACCATTAGGCACCTGGCAAAGGCGGCTGCTGTGCTGGCGGTGGCAGGGACACCAGGCTCTACCATGCAGGGAGTGGTTCTGAAGGGGAACTTTTTAACTTTCTATTGCTTCCTTTTAACAACATGTATATCTTTCTTAATCTACCAACTTCGGGCTAAAAATGGTTGTAGCATTATTCAGTATAGTGTCTGTCCATAGATGAGTGGGTAAGCAAAATGTAGTACATGGGGGGGGGGGGCTTCAAAGGTTGTGGGGAATGGCCTTATCTTCCCCTTCCATTTTTCTATGGAATTCGTGAAGCCCCTTGCTGTACACTGGGCTGCAGGGAAGGACATTGCTCTTGAGTCGGTTTTGATTCTCCTCGGGCAGAGCAGGGCTGCCCCGGCGGGCTTTCTGGGTTGTAACATGCATATTTATACATACTGCCATGGCTTTGCGCTGTGACTCATGAGTCTGAAGCACTGGCCTTTTTGGTGAGCTGCCGAGTGACGATGCTCTGTGCCCCAGTGTGTCCCATACACCTACACGCAAACGCTGCTGGCTGTGGTCTGGTGCATGTTTCCATGTACCCTGGGTGCCTCGAAGACTCCTTGATAATGGGCCCCGTGCACGAATGGACACGTTTTATCATTTCACCAACATGAAATGTACTGAGACAAAAGATGCGTGTGGTTACTGGGGACTGAAGAAAGGGGTGAATGGTGATGAAGTTTATAAAAAAAAGTTCCAAATACCACAACCAAGTTTTACAATGCAGTATTCCCACTACTGATCAAATTAAGTGTGACGTGATTTGGCGTAGCTTATAGGAGCTGTGGTGGCATAGTGGTTATTTTTTGGGCTGCTAACTACAAGATCAGCAGTTCAAAATCACCAGCCACTCCATAGGAGAAAGGCGGGGTGTAATGTCTTACAGTCTCAGAAACTCACAAGGCCAGTTCCACCCTGTTCCGTAGGGTCGCTGTAAGTCTGCATCAACTCGATAGCTGTGAATTTGCATTGTTTTATAGAATAAACAAGGAGCAGTGGTGTGTCTTTAGGTAAACATTGGATTGCTAATTGAAAGGTTGGTGGTTCAAAGTCGCCAACCACTCTGTGGGACAAAGAAGAGGCTGGCTGTTCCCGTAAACATTTACAGACCCTCAGAAACCCTATAGAGGGTTTGAATCAACTTGATGGTAGTATCATTTTTATTTTTTATGTAATGACCAGAAAAGAAGCTAAGTGACATTCTTGAAATATTCTGCATAGAACAATACAGAATTCATTATTTATAAGGATATATATATGCAATATTTCCTTCTCTATGGTTCCAAACATCCTTCATGACTACGCACTGAAAAATACAAACACATGTAAGGACAATGGAAATATTGTACTCATTTTCAGAATCAGTCTGTAAAGCATAGAAGATGATTATTTTTATAGACCTGACAGCGAATATTTTAAACTTTGTAAGTTTTAAAAGCATAGTGGAGATAAGGGTGAAGTGGGGAGGATTCCGTGAAAGGAAGTCTATAGAGTGTGGATATTTTTCAACTTACATAATAACATGTTAGCCAAAGGAGACTGAGACAATTAGCGGATCAAGGAAGAGGTTCAAGTTAAGAAAGTAACCAGTGGAAATGGGTACAGAGTTATTCAGTAGGGGCAATTATTTAGAAACGGTTTTTTTCTTTTAAGGAGTGGTTTATTTCAGGTGTGTTAGTCTGGGTACTTTGAAGAAACAAATCCAAAGAAACCCATCTATAAGAGAGAGTTTTATATAAAGGTTAAGTGCGCATCAAGAAAACATCCCAACCCAGTGCTACCAAGCCCACAAGTCCAACATTAACCCATTAACCCATATGTCCAACATCAATCCACAAAGTCGTCCTCCATCTCACAAAACAAATGCAATGATGCCGACTGCAGGAGGAAAGCCGAATCAATGAGTGTGAAGCATCTCAGAGCTGGCAGGGGTCTCCACACAGCTGCTCCAGCACCCAGGGCTGCATCGGGGATAGTCCATGTGGCTTCTCCTTATGGATGTCTTGCAGGAAGTCAGCCTTGCAGCCTGAAGCAGGGAACTGCTAAGGTAGCTGCACCCTGGTGGGACCATCAGAAAGCAGACCAGAGAACTGGAAAGGCAAGGGTCACTAAGCCATTTATCCCTCCACCCTTCAATTAACCCCATATGTGTTTATCTGCCAGGTTGGCACAATAAGCTAACTAACTCATTCAGGTAATAATATTTCTCCTTAATAGCATTTTTAAAGCCTGCCAGTGAGACGCTTTCAGAAGTGTGGGGGGAAAGGTAATAGCTGTGTAAGCCTGCTCTTCTGAATTCAAGTCCTATAGAGCACCCTTCCTCATGCCGCGACCCTCTAATACAGCTCCTCGTGTTGTGGTGACCCCAAACCGTAAATTGATTTTTGTTGCTACTTCATCACTGTCTTTTTGCTACTGTTATGAATCGGGCGGCCCCTGTGAAAGGGTCGCTGGACCCCCAGGTTGAGAAACGCTGCTGTAGAGGGTTTCCAAGGCCGTAAGTCTTGAACGGAGCACACAGCCCCCTCTTTCTCCCGAGGGCTCTCGTGGGTGTGCCGCCATCGCCCAGCACTTCCTGGAGGAACCTCCCAGCGGCTCCCAGCAGAAAGGTGAGGCTGTCTGCGACTCTGAGATTTAAAGTCTCCGAAACCCAAGGGGCATTTCTAATCTGCCCTGTAGGGCTGATAGGAATCAGAATAGACTCAGTAAGGATGGGTAAATGGGTATAAGCAGTTTATACAATACTGCAAGTAGTATAATGTTTCCTATATTATCAGTGTGGTATCGTAAAGGAAATGCCACGTGTGAGGCTCAGAACTAATAACAAAATAAATATAATAATTTTGAACTGTAAGTATACTTAATAATATCATAGTGACTGTTTATAGTTAGAGACCATCTTTCCCTAAAAAAAAAAAAAGCATCTTCTGAATTAATATACTTAAATAAAAGCCTGGCCTACAGTAGACATTCAATAAATGGTTCTCTTAGAGATTTAACTTTTTATAGTATAAGAACTTTATTTACTTTTATTGGTTATTTCTTAAGTAGAAGCATAATCTCTGGTATATTGATTTCAAGCTCAGTGTTCATAGGTTATGTATCATTTTCTGATTAAGCAATGATTAAAACATGTGACAGGGCTACAAAAAGTTTGTGGGAAGATAGAATTAAAGGATAAGATAATTTTTCCATGAATCTTTTGAAGGCCCCTCATATATAAAAGTTGCATTTTGAGTCGATAGTTTCCCTTTACATATTTTTCTGATTCTCTGAATAGCACTTTTTCTTAGGTGTAACTCGGTGACCTTATGTGCCGCAGAATGAAACACTGTGTGACCTGTGCTGTATGGTCATTGCTCTGTTTGAGGCCATTGTTGCAGCCCCTGTGTCACTCTGTGTCATCAAGGGTCTTCCTTTTGCTGTCCCTCCACGTCACCAAGGATGATGTCATGCTTCAATAACCTCTGTGTAACAGTGACCAAATTGTTTAGAACAGCAGACTGAAAGCTGTGCTTGAATATGAAATTCCTTCATCGTTGGCAGGCATTTAAGTTATTGATCAGACACTTTACTAGTTACAGAAAAATGCCTTCTTTTGGTAAAGTGTGAGTTCCTGAAAGGTAAATGCTATTTCAATCAGCATATGGCTTTATCCTTCCTTACCTTCAGTTATTTTATGTCTTAGATATGTTTCTTAAAAAATTAATGTAAACCCATAATGTGAAGTGTTTCTTCATTGACTTCCAGTACAGTTTAGAGATGTTATCATAAGGAGAAAAATTTGGCTCCAACGTGTAGTTAAAAAATCCCATTAAGAATCTGAGTCTTTCCCTTTAAAGTAGCATTTAAAACTTATTAAACAAAATATTTTTATAGAAATGAAAATAAATATACTTGTCTACTCTTTTTCAAAGGGCCCCTGGTGGTGTAGTGGGTTAAGCATTGGGCTGGTAATACAGTACAGGGATGGCAGTTCAGACCCAACAGCTTCTCTGAAGGAGAAAGAAGAGGCTGTCTGCTCCTATAAAGATTTACCAGAAAACACTCCTAACGGTCAACAAACAGGCCTTGAACTATGTATAGGCTTTTCTTTTTTATAGTCATTGTTTTTTGTTGTTGATTTGTTTTTCTCTGTCTTGTTTTTGTGCGCATTATTATCTCTGCAGGTCTATCTAGATAGGATAGGCTGGCTAAACAATCTGGAGGAGAAAACAACAGGACCAATAACAGTTTCTGGGGGACATGGGGGAGTGGAAAGTGGGGGAAAGGGTGTCAGCAAACCCAGGGACAAGGGAACAACATGTGATCCAAAATCAGTGGCAAGGAGGGTGTGAGAGGCCTGGTAGGGCTTAATCCAGCACAATGTAACTGAGAGGAATTACCGAAACCCAAATGAAGGCTGAGCATGATAGTGGGACAAGTGGAAAGCAAAGGAGGTAGAAGAAAGAACTAGGAGGCAAAAGGCATTTAGAGAGGTCTAAATACAGGCGTGCAAACATATGTAAATATTTATGAGGCTGTGGAAATAGATCTATGTGCATATATTTATAGGTTTAACATTAAGGTAGTAGGTGGATATCGGGCCTCCATTCAAGCACTCCCTCAATACATGAACACTTTGTTCCAATCAACTGGCATCTCATAATGCTCACCTTCCTGACACGATTGATCACTGAAGGCAAATGGTTGCATAAGCAAATGTGGTGAAGAAAGCTGATGGTGCCCAGCTATCAAAAGATATAGTGTCTGGGGTCTAAAAGGCTTGAAGGTAAACAAGCGAGCATCTAGCTCAGAAGCAACAAAGCCCACATGGAAGAAGCACACCAGCCTGTGTGATCATGAGATGTTGAAGGGATCAGGTATCAAAGAACAAAACATCATACCATTGAGAATGAGGGAGAAGGCAGAGTAGAGACCCAAAAATGTTTACCTCCAGATTATGCCCTTTTATCGCCTCTCTGAATGGGAGGCCTTCACTAGACTGCTCTGTCTAAACCAGCACTTTTACTGAGCTCTGTTTCCTTACCCTGCAGTATTATTCTTGAGACCACTAAGTATTTCCTGATCTCATGACATTTGTTTGTATGTTACAGACTGCCTTCCTTACTCAATAGCTTGTAAGTGTCGTGAAGACTGAGCTCTTATCTATTTGGATCACTTTGAAATTCCTAGGGCCTAGAACATCTCCCAGGTTTATTGTAGGCCCTTGGTATTGTTATTGTTGGGTGCTGAGAGTTGGTTCCCACTCATAGTGACTGTTTGCATAATAGCACGGAACATGAGTTGGTCTTGCACCATCCTCATGGACGTTGTATGTTTCAACCCATTGTTGTATCCACCATAACAATCCATTTCTCTGAGTGTCTTGTTCCTTTTTGTTGCCTTTCTAAATTACTAAGCATGCGGTCCTTTTCTGGGGACTGGTCTCCCCTGATAACATATCTGAAGTACTTGTGCTTTGTTAAAGACAGATTTGTTCATTCTTCCGGCAATCTGTGTACACTCCGCGTTCTTTCACAACACCATAATTGAACGCATCAGCTTTTCTCCTTCCTTATTCATTGCCCTGCTTTCAAATGCATATGAGGTGATTGAAAATACCATGGCTCGGGACTGGCACACTTTAATCATTGCCTTTAAATACTTTTAAGAGGTCTTTTGCACCAGATTTTCCAAATGCAAGTATCTATGGCATGGGTGAGTGCCAGTGACTGTGCTTCTAGACATTGCCCTCATGCTGCCACCACTATGTGCCAGGATAGCAGGGCAACAGCAGCAAAAGCCTAAAGTACTCTGGGCAGCAGCACAGTGCGTCAGAAAATCAAACTACAAGCTTTTAAAAGAGAAGAAGTCCGGTATGCCGGCATGACGTTCTAGAACATGGAATTTGTTAAATTGACTCCTTTTCTTTCTTCACTTTGCCGTGGGAATTCTGATTAACCAACTTGCCTTCTTTTCAAGATACTGTCCCAGAACTTAGAAGAAAAAACATCTTCTTATTAGGGATACACTATTCATTTTCCATGACAACCTAGTGAAAGTATTAGAAGTGAAATGTATTGTCTTTGTTAAACCAAGGGAATTGTGTGTGTGTATCTGTTTATGTACTCTTCCCCCCCCCCCCCAAAAAAAAAAACACAACAAAACACACCCTGGCCTCCTCTAGTGAATGCAGTACTTCTTTAGGGCTTGTGACAAGTCACCGCGGAGTTTAGTGATGGAGCTGGCTGGTTGACTAAAAGGATGACATGTCACGAGGCAGCTGCTGAGTGGCTGTGCTTCTTACCTGTGGTCTTGGGGGGTGACCCAGTAGATTGAATTCCACCTTCTCCCTCTTCTACAGCTTCAGCAGCAAATGTGCCAATTAAGTTGGTGATTTGTGTGTGTGTGAGTGTGTGTGTGTGTGTGTGTGAGAGAGTCTCATAACTCAACCCAGACCACAAATTCATGGTTTCATACAGCTCAGCCGATGGTAGCTACTTTCATTGCCATCACATTGTCCTGATTTAGATCTGGGACCTACCACTAAAAAGGGGGCTGTGAATTTTATTAATGAAGCTTCCAAGTTGAATCTGGGTTTCTCTTATAGGTGCTTCTCAGGGTATTTTCCTGATTCTTTTTCTGACGGAGTCTTTGAAGAAGAATAACTTCTTTGGTGCATTCGTAAACAGATTTTCTTACTCTAAAAAAATTAAGTCATAGTTTGAAGTATATGCCTGTTTCTAGAAGAAAATGCTTTCACTGATTTGCCAAATAAAAGGGTTTATTGCACAGGATTTTTTAAAAAGCTACAAATATTACATTGGTAGCAAAATTACCATTTATTACATGGAAGCAGGCATCTTCTTAAATGAAATCATGGCATGAGGAGGATTTTGTTTCTGATTCAAAAAGGCCCCAAAGTACAGCCACATTTTAGTCTGGGTCTATTTGAAGTGAAGGCATGTAACCCTGTGTGTCATATCATAAAGTGAAGTTGTTAATTTTAGGGAACACTACATATGCATGACTTGGGCTCTTGGTAGTATCCTATGTCAGCGCCCTCCCCTGTGGTTTTTGTCCAAAGAGACCTGGAGCCTGGAAATCAGGCTTGCTCTTCCACAGGTTTTGTCAACTCTTGCTCAGCACAACAGGAGCCGTATGTGGGCACTCGGAAGTGACAGGGCACCTTCTCCTCACTACTTGCCAGGTCCCCAGCCCCCAGCTCACTTGGGCATTGTTCCTGTTTTCATGAGCATCTCACCATATTTCTTGTCCCTTGCTCCCATTTTTGACCCACTGACCTAAGAATCAAGAAGATGTCATGTGAGTGCCTACTAATTAGTGCACCCAGAGAGCCTTTGCATCTGGCCTTTCAGCCTCGTGGAGGTGGGAGCAGAGGCTGTCACTCATCATACAGGGCAAGGAACCTTCCCTGCCTTTCCCTAGGTTTGCCCACGGCCCAAGAAGCCAGCTGAGACTAGAGATGAATATGCAGCGTAGGAGGAAATTAACCTCCACGGCACGGCTGTTTGCATGCGTGTCGTACAGACGACGGTACTGCCAACACTGAACTCCTACCACAGTGGGAGCCCCACGTGCCTGAATTCTTTTGCCAGAGCCTGCCTGTCGCCTCGTGTTTTTATTGTCCTCATTAGGTGCAGTCGTCCTCGTTATGTGAAGTACGACTTTTAAGTGAGGGAGATTTGATTAAAAAGTTACGGAGCCTTGCACTGTTCTCCGTTGCTTTTAGACAGCGCTTGCTGAGCACACTGCAGTTTGTTAGTGAGCATGTGCTTCGACTGCTCATTAATCAGGCCTGTTGGGCCAGGGTCTCCTGAGCCTCCTGGGTTTGGGGGATCAGCTACTGTAATTAAAGGGATGAAATATATCATGGTCACAAACTTACCGCATCAGACAATTGAGGGCTTTAAACTGGTGGAATTAATCTTTTACCTTTTTTCCCCCTTAGGTGTTTAAGATAGAAGTGCTAATGAACGGAAGAAAACATTTTGTTGAAAAGAGGTACAGTGAATTCCATGCCTTACACAAAAAGGTAATTATATATTTCTCTTTTTCTGTGTATGGTGACTGAGACAACTTTCCGACAGCTTTCTTTTGTCCTCTGGCATTTCTTTGAATAGTAATAGTACCTTCTTTGTCATGAAGGTCAATTTGGGTTTCAAATTTGCCTCTTAAAGGTGTGTTTTCTGGTTTAGTCGGTTTTCACTGGAGCACTTACGCATACAAGTATGTCAGACGTGAGACAGGGGCTGTTTGCGGTGCGCCACTTGGGGTGTTGTGGGTCCAGAAAGAATAAAGTGGCCCCGGTCTTGTTTTACTATGAAATACGTGTACTGATTTTACAAGGAAAATAATGAGTGGTAATTTTACAGGAAGAATTTTTTCAAACTCAACTTGTTACTTGAAAACGATAATGTCCATCTGCATGCTTGCTCACGGGCTGGTTGGTTCCGTAAAGGCTCACTCCACAAGACCGCTATTACCGCTCCAGTATCATTTTAACTAACGTCTCAGAGAAAATTAACAGTAATGCAAAAGGAAAATCTGAGCATTTCGGGGGAGATTGTCAATGAGAAAGAAGGAGAGCGAATGCATTTCGTTTTCCACCAACTTTAACTCTTTTGTTTTCTATACCTTATTTGTGGAGTGCTCCTAACGTGTTGCCATGCGGCTGAATTGGCCAGCTGACAGTGACTCTCTGAAGACTAGTGCACTCACTAGGGCTGTCTCACTAAAACAAGAACCCTAACGTCAGGACCCCCCCAGCATCATGATAAATAGAGAAGAGATCGAAGCTGTCAAGGATTTCATTGTACTTGGATCCACAATACAACATTTGGGGAACAGAAGCCAACAAATCAAACCACATATTGCATTAGGCAAATCTGTTGCAAAAGACTTACTTGATGCTTTGAAGAGCAAAGATGCCACTTTGAAGAATAAGGTGCCCTTGAAGGATAAGGTGCACTTGAAGAATAAGCTAATGGTCTTTTCAATGAGGATGGAAGACTGAAGAAGAAGAGATGCCTTTGAATTATGGTTTTGGAGAAGAATGTGGAATAGATCGTGGCCTGCCAGGGGAATGAACAGATCTGTTCTAGACGAAGTTCAGCTGGAGTGCTCCTTAGAAGAGAGATTGTTAAGACTTTGTCTCCCGTACTTTGGACATGCTGTCAGGACATCGTGCTTGGGAGAGAGTCAGAGGTAAAGGGGAGACCCTTGACAAGATGGATTACCACAATGGCTGCAACCATGGGCTCAAAATTAGCAATTGTGAAGATGGTATAGGACCATGCAGTGCTTTGTTCTGTTTTAGATAGAAGATTTTGTACTCGACCGCACCTAATAACATCTTAACTAGAACTACCTCATGCAATTGCTCACGAGAAACTTGCTTGACCCAATATTACTATTTGCTCCTTTTACATACATATATAAAGTCTGAAATAATTCAATTTTTCACTTCTGGAAAGATCCCAAGTGTGTGTAGTAGATGTCTTAGATATTTAAAGCTACTCGTTGTTGCATAAAGGTCACAGTGGGCGCTTTAGCAAACAGAAATTAATTTTTTCACAGGTTAGGAGGCTAGGAGGCTGAATTTAGGGTGCAGGCTGTAAGGGAAGGCATTCTCTCTCTCCAAGCTCTCGAAGAAGGTCCTTGTCTCTTTCGAGCTTCTTGTCCCGACCAGTCTTCCTGTGATTTGGCATCTCGCTTCCCCCATCCTCTCTGTGTCTCTGGCTTGCTTGTTTAATCTCTTTTATATCTCCAAGGAGAGTGTCTTAAAACACACCCTGCACTCACTCGTCTCATTAGCCTGACAGAGAAACACACTGCCAAGGATTTACAGCACATATTTTTTAGGGGGATACAATGTATTCTTCAACAGTGCATTAAGAAAAACGGTAGTTCTTCTCATTTTATTTTTTTAAATAAGGACTGAAAAATACATTTCTAACCCCTGTTTTTCTAATTGGATTATAGACATCCCGAACTTTCTGGAAGATTTCAGTCTGTACATGTGATAGTTTGCTTAGTCTCTATTCAACGTTCTTTAGCATTTTTTTTTCTATTAAGGTTTTACATATTTTAGTCAGGAGACTGGAGAATTGAGTAAACATTTTCTTTTAAAGGGGAGGCCTAAGTTAGATTCATGTTTTTTCTATTTGGCAGAGGATAAGTTACATCTAATTCTTCAATACCATTGTGTTAAGTCTGGATTTACTTCCTAAAGCCGAAGTGCAGGTGAGTATAGACCCTCCTTCCACCCACGCAGGGGCTACCACAGCTAAAGCCTAGCGAACAGAGCACAAACATAGGGTCGGAGTCCCCCTTTCACCTGGGCGAGCTCAGAGTCCCTCATTTGTTGGTCTGGGGAGGAAGCGTGGATTCTAGAGAGGCTTCCACTGTGTACCAGCATTGCTATTCAAGCCAGCACCCCACCCCCTTCGCCGCCTGTGGTGACCAGGGTCTGACCTTGGCAGCCTGTCATGTGGAAGCCCTTCTTCCTAACCTCCTAGGTCAGCACCCAGCATACGGTGACCCCTGCACAGCCCAGCTGTTCTCTCCAGGAGGCACAGCTGGGAGAGCACCAATTAGGCACACCCTCAGCAAGGGCTGTTTGTGCTTCTTAGGAGTGTGGGGTCTGAGGTGCATCCTGCGTAAGTCTCTACCACCATTTACCGTATATTCTCGAGTATAAGCTGACCCGAATATCAGCCGAGGCACCTAATTTTACCACAAAAACTGCATTTAAAAGGTGCTGAGAAAACTAGGCTTATACTCGAGTATTTTGCATTTTCTTCTGCAAAAGAGGACCCTCTCTTCAGTGATTGTAGGCAGTTCTTAGATATTCAAGTGTGTAAAACTTTCCTAGCTGTGTGAGGATTCACTCTTCCTTCCGTTTTTGCATTCTGATGGTAGCTTACTATTTTCCTGATCGACATTTTAGAGTTACAGTCGTCTCAAGTCTCTCAACTTTGCATTTTTCACCTGCATTGTTAAATTATTTGAGGTATATTTATAGGGAGGAAAAACACCACAAAACAACCCACTGTCATTGAGCTGATGCCAACTCAGAGGTAAAATCATCTGTGGAGCAGTTTTATTTTGGCAACAGTGTCTGATCTTATTGTACCGGCTAGGTCGGTGTTAGAAGTCTCCTTTTCTTACCTCCATGTAACTGACTTGGGAGCAATGGGTAACTAGGTGCCTCGATTATAGCATTACATGTTAAGAAGGATTGAAGTGGACACTAAATTTAATCCGAGTGTGCAAACCTTGGGATTGCTGCTACTGTTTTGTAACCTTACCCTGTACTACCGTTCTTCATATTTGAACTTTGTGGCTTGCCGTCAATGTTACATTTTTACATTTCCCTTTCAATGCAATTAAATATAGGCTCATTTAACTTTCTCGAAATTCTAAATTTTTTGTACAATATATCTAATTTGTTCCCGTACTAGTTTTGCATCTTCTTTGTCCTTGCTAAAAGTGTTAACAGACAAATAGATAATTAAACATCTATATTTAAATATTAGATAGATAAATTCATGGCTCTTGTTCATGTGCTGCAGACACAAAACTTTCCTTGCAGGATTGCCAAGGCATTTTGTGGCAGAAACACAAATTCTTGACCAATGTAGCTGTTATTTGGTTGTCTAAAAAAAGCCCTTGATGATTGTTATTTATCCCAAATGTTTGTAACTGTTGATATTAAAATATGGAAACAATATCCAAATCATTCATGCTTGTTAAAATTTCATTCTGTTTTTTTGTAAGAAAAATTAAAAACTTAAAGGACTTTGCCTTCCTTGTGTATGCATTTTTTCCCTTCAATTTATTTTATTAGAAAGTTGAACCTTATAGAGAGTTTTGGGGGAATATGTTACCTAAACATATTTTTACTATCCTAATACAATTTTCTTCTCTTTCGTTGATCAACATTGAATATGTATACAAATACCTACCGGTATATATATTTGTATATATTGACTTATTGCCATTTTTAATGTATGTTTTTTTAAGTTTGCTCAGGACTTATAATCCCTTTATTGAATTGTCTACGTATATGTTTTGTCATTTATCTGCTAAGGTCTCTAGTGTTTTTTCACCTTAGTTGTGTAGCCTGTTTAAGGAACAAAATGCTATCCATTGATGAAAATGCTTCTCATTGAGCTCTTAGATTTTTTATTTGGGTGATTTTTAAAATTTCAATTTATATACATTAAAATTTTTTTACATTTAAATTTTTTGTATTGTCTGTTAACTTTTACCTCTTTTGATTTCATAGATGATTGGTCATTTCTTCCAGTGTTTTTAATACTCTGATTATATTTTGTGATAAATTTTCTTATTGGTATTTTTCACACACTGAACTTTGAATCACCTTACTCAGCAGGGAGATTATATATATAATTTTATTGGGGGCTCTTACAGCTCTTATCCATCAATTATCTCAAACACATATGTGCATAATATGTTTCCATCATCATTTTCAAAACATTTTCTTTCTACTTGAGCCTTGATATCAGCTCCTCTTTTTTCCCTCCCTCCCCCACCTTCTTACCCTTTTGACCCCTTGATAAATTATAAATTATTATTATTTTTATATCTTAAATTGTTTGCTGTCTCCCTTCACCCACATTTCTGTTGTTTGCTCCCCATGGGGGTGGTGTTACATATCGATCATTGTGATCAGTTTCCCCTTTCTCTCCCTTTCTCTCCACCTTCCCCCTACCCTCATGGTATGGCTCATCCCATTATTGTTCCTGAGGGGTTTATCTGTCCTGGATTCCCTGTGTCAAGAGCTCTTATTTGTACCAGTGTACATGCTCTGGTCTAGCTGGGTTTGTATGGTAGAACTGGGGTCATGATTGTGGTGGTGCGGGGGGGAAGGCATTAAAGAACTGGAGCAGTGGTTCGCAACTTTGCTGATGCCACAACCCTTTAATACAGGTCCTCATGTTGTGGTGACCCCCAACCATAAAGTTATTTTTGTTGCTACTTCATCACTGTAATTTTGCTACTGTTATAAATCGGGCGACCCCTGTGAAAGGGTCATTTGACACCCCCCCAAAGGGGTCACGACCCACAGGTTGAGAACCGCTTGAACTAGAGGAATGTGTGTTTTGTTGGTGCTATACTGCACCCTGGCAACTCAGCAGGTTTTTTTTTTTATTAAAATGCTGACTCCTGAACATAGCCCTCTCTCTCTATGGGATCAGAATCTTTATGACAGGGCTCAGTAATCTGCATTTTAGGCACACATCCCTGATTTTAATATCGGTAGAACTTTGAGAATTCTGATTCTGTAATCATTTAAAAACTATATTTTAGTCATGGACTACCTTTTCCGCTCCCTCCTCTCAACAAACAAACAGATTTCCTTAAAGGCTTTAAACGTTTTAGATTTCCTTAAAGGCTTTAAGAGATCTCTCACCTTCCACACGCAGAATGTCATCAAATCCTATTGACCCTTCTCGAAACTTCTGGAACTTGTGCCGTTTATTTTTCCATTTGAACTTTCATCATCCCAGTCCAGCCGTGTGTTTCTATGTGAGACTTACTCGATGGTTTCCAATCCATGTCTTCTTACCCATCTCTGCTGTAGACCAGTGTTCCTAAAGCATCTGCTGTTCCCATTTTCTTGTAAAATTTACTAAGCAGGTTCATATTTTGTACCACATCCTGGCTTTCAAGGTCAGTAGTCATTAAAAACCAAGCAAAAACCCCACAAACTGACTGCCATCAAGTCAGTTTTGACTCATGACAAAACTGCCCTGTGAGTTTCTGAGACTGCCACACTGCTTCTGCAAAGTGGCTGGTGGTTTTAAACTGTTGACCTCAAGATTAGCAGCCCAACGCATAACCACTATGGCAATCCTCATAGGCCCTCGATTAATTTCTTATGACTGCTGTAACAAATTGCCCCCCACCTCATTTAATTTTACAGCTCTGGAAGTCAGAAATCTAAAACGGGCCAATAGGACCATGTTGTCTCTGAAACATCGGGAGAGACTCCCTCTCCTTGCCTTTTCCAGATTCTGGAGGCTGCGTGCTTTCCTGACTCCTCCCCTTGCAGAGTCAGCGATTCATTAGCCCAACCTCAGAAGAGATTTCCCTCCCCTGACTTTGACCCTCTGGCCTCACTCTGCTAGGGTCCCTTGTGATGCCATTGGGCCTCTGTGGACATGCCAGGATATCCTTCCCATTCCCAGACGTACGGCCTCATCACAGCCACAAAGTCCCCTTGCCACCCAGGTAATAGATTCACAAGGTTTAGGACATCTTTTTTTTTTTAAATACTTTTATTGGGGGCGCTTACATCTCTCAGGACATCTTTGAAGGACCATTATTTCGTTTACCACACACCACTTTTAAAGCAATTTTGTTCCGCACTGTTTGCTCTATAAGAAAACTGCAGTGACAGCCAAGCCAGTCTCCCCTAAAACATTTGCTGCCTCTCTGTCCTTTATGTGCTGACTGCCCTGTCATCTGATTCCTTCAGCCAAATCAAGACATTTCAAGTTCTCCTTCCATGTAGCTTGCATTATTTCCGAATATGTGTTCTCGGAACTACTGTTTCATGTAGAGCTTGCCCCTTAATATTCTTTCGGGTGTTTTTGATATTTAAAAAAACATAGTTCATAGTTGTCTCTAAGTTTTGTCTAACCAGAAGATATTCTTTTTTTTTTCTTTTAAGTAGGGACTCTGTCTTGTTTGTATCTGCTGTACTTTCTGGTAGAGTGTGAAGCACCTATTAAATATTAAGTATTTGGCAAGTGGGTTGTTTGGAGTACATCGGGCATGTTTCTGAATTACTGGAGGAATGTTTTCTGTTGGAAAGAACCGTTTCTGTGTTGGAATTGAAGTTCGCCGGGAGTGTGACCTCAGGTTATACTTGTCCTGATGCCTTTGTAGCTCCTCTTATGTCAGTCCTAGATGGAAAACCAAACAAACCCCAAATTAGAAAAACCCCACATCACTGAAGTAAAAACAAACCCCACAGAGTATCTGGCTGGGGTTTTGTGTTTAAGAGTCATAGGGTGTCCTGTGTGGGGTCAGCTTTAAGGCTGGAACTCTGTCCTCCCGTCCCCAGCTCACGTGTTCACACCTCCCTACAGCCAAATAACTTACCCTTTTAAGCGGTGGCCCTTGAAATCAACTTTATCTCCACAGACCAAAAGACGAGTATATGGAGAGACAATCCTGCCCTGCACTGCCAACTGCTGCGCTTACTTTCCATGCCTGGCTAGCTGTTTCCAGTCAGCTCCGCTCCCTCTTCACTGGTCCTAATGGTTGGTGCTGGGTCAGTTTTAAATGAATGGTTTTCATTTTTGTTATTACCAACTTTGAGCTTAAGTGAAACATTGCATTCTCAGTGCTTTAATGAAGCACACATTTTAGAAGGGCCAGGGACCTGCAGCTGGGGTCAGACTGAGAGCACTGCCTTGGACATTCATTCTCTGCAGGAAACCCTGAGGGATTAGGGCTCAGAATCTGGGGTCCAAGAGTGCCTTTCCCCCAATGTCCCATGACTCAATTCTGTGTTTTCTCTCCATGCTCTCTCATCGTTTTAGGGGAAACAATCCCTGCTGTGGAAAACAGTGACTATAACCAGTAGCTACAGTCCCAGGTCCGTATGGAATAAGCTGTGTCAACTCTTCTTTTTTTAAAATTCATTTTTCTGAGGGTTCCTACAGCTCGTATCACAATCCATCCATCCATCCATCCATTGTGTCAAGCATATTTGTACATGTTGTCATCATCATTTTCAAAATATTTTCTTTCTACTCGAACCCTTGGTATCAGCTCATTTTCTCCTCCCCCTCCCTCCCTCCCTCATGAACCCTTGATAATTTTTTTTTTTAATTGATGTCTCCCTTCACTCACTTTTCTTTTGTCCATCCTCCCGGGAGGTGGTTATGTCAATCATTGGCTGGTTTTCCCTTTCTCCCCACGCCTTCCCCTCCCCCCGTGTACACTCTTCTAACGGTGTAAGAGAGGGAACGAGCTGCTCACGCCAGGAAAGGGGCTTGTGTTCGTGGGTTCGTGGAATCGGGCAATGGTACGTGGCCAGACCCAGTCTGGCCAGGACAGTTAATCATCGGATGACGTGGCAGAGGAGGATTTATCTTGTAAGCAGCTGAGCCCTTCTGGAAACATATTGTCTCTCCTCATCTAAAGCAATCCATTACTCACCTGCAAGTGCTGTCACGGACCCCAGCAGCTAGACTGACCGCCTTCCGTGGCACTCTGGACATAAGTAAGCAGGAAAAGTATTTTCACTGCTGGATCTTGAAGATTTTTTTTTAAAGAGCCCCATAATGGAGGTGATTTTCTATTCTGAACCATAAGGAACATTGTGGTCTTATTTTTAAAGGAAGGGTTTGTTTTAAATTATTGTTATTATTAAATGGAAACTTGGTGAGCTTGTTACCACCGACTCATTTAGCAGTTGGGCTCTTGCTCTCGTTTGAGCAGTCTCTCAGCCTGCAGAGGTGAGTCGGCACCTGTCCCCTCAGAGGAGTGATACACGCCGTCTCTCAAGTTCCCTGTCAGTACTGGATCGTTCTCTCTAACATATGAACATGTATTTCCCATCACGAAATGTGAAACCTCTATGAGCTCACGCTTTCCGCCAGGTTCACCCCGTTGTTCTCCTCCGCATTTGGTGCGACTCCTTGAACCAGGAGTGTCTACTTGCCGCCCCATTCGCTCTTCTCTCAGCAGGTGTACTTTCCCGCAGCGTTTGACACGGTCCAATTGGCGGCTCTTGAAACGCTCTTGACTGAACGGACTGTGAACGTTACTGATTTACCACCACCACCATCTCCACCACCACCACCACCACCTCCACCACCGCCACCACCACCCCCACCCACACCACCACCACCCCACCACCACCACCACCCCCACCCACACCACCACCACCCACGCCCACCACCACCATCTCCACCCCCCCACCATCTCCACCCCCCCACCATCTCCACCTCCACCATCTCCACCAACCACCACCACCCCTACCCCCACCACCACCATCACCATCTCCACCCCCACCCTCACACCCCCCACCACCATCTCCACTACCCCCACCACCACACCACCGCCGCCACCACCACCTCCACCACCACCACCTCCACCACCACCATCTCCACCCCCACCCCCACCCACACCACCATCTCCACCACCACCACCATCTCCACCACCACCACCATCTCCACCACCACCACCACCTCCACCACCACCTCCACCCCCACCACCACCATCTCCACTACCCCCACCCCCACACCACCACCACCACCACCACCACCTCCACCACCACACCAGCGCCGCCACCACCACCTCCACCATCACCACCTCCACCACCACCATCTCTACCACCACCATCTCCACCCCCACCCACACCCATACCACTACCCCCACCCCCACCACCCCCCGACTGCCCTGCTTCTCTGTCCTGCCTCTCCACGTTGGATGGCTCAGACTCTGACCATTTGTATTCATTTTCTATTGCTGATAACAAATTAACACACACTTTGTGATTTAAAACAACACAACACAAATTTATTTTCCTATGGTTTCCATGGACCGGGAGCCCATGCTAAGGTGTCAGCTGTGGAAATTAAAAACTATTGGCTGGAACGGGGATCTCAGAGGAGACTCGAAGTCTCCTTCTGCGATCATCTGGACCAGTGGTTCTCAACTTATGGGTTGTGACCCCTTTGGGGATCAAGCCACCCTTTCACAGGGGTCACCCAATTCATGACAGTAGCAAAATTAGTTATGAAGTAGCAACGAAAATAATTTTATGGTTGGGAGTCACCACAACATGAGGAACTTATGAAAGGGTCACGGCATTAGGAAGGTTGAGAACCACTGATGTAGGCAGAGTTCAGTGAGGCTTTGAATGGTACTTTCCAGTTTTGACTGCTGGTGGAGAATTTGCATATCGACCCCAGATACAGTGAATCAGAATCTTCTTGTTAGATTCCCAGGTCATCCTTACAGCCACGTGGGGATTCGTCTGTGAGATCCCTTGTGTATCTTGTTACAGATTTTGATTCACTACATCTGGGGTGGAAATGCAACTCCTCAGCAGGTGAACTGCTGTGGGCCCGTTAGAAATCCTGGACTTCCATTTCTGTCAGCTGTAGGATTAGCCATGTGTCTCACTGCTCCAGAGCAGAGGTGTCTTCCAGCCCTAGGCTGCACTCCGGTACTAGGAGGGCGGACATCTCTCTCAACACAGCGGCTTCTTCAAAACCAGCAGTTGGCTAGGATGGTGTCTTATATAGCCAGCTATGAACAATGTCATTTTATTTAGTTTTGCCCATAAATTTATATAGAAAGACTTCCAAGCAGAATTTCATTGTATTGATTGATTTGAAAAATTATAAATTGATTTTCTTTCTTTGTAATTTACTTAATAGACTTTGTATTTTTTTAGAAAGATAACTAAGTAGTTCTGATCTCAAATACCTGATGAGCTACAACAACAACTACCAAAAACATAAAATACTTACCTTGAAATCTTTATGTGTAGGACAATACAATATATCATGAAATCTTTATGTGTAGGACAATACAATATATCATGAAATCTTTATGTGTAGGACAATACAATATATCATGAAATCTTTATGTGTAGGGCAATACAATATATCAAGGGTTTGGGTACAAAACTTTGTAGTATTTCATTTCTCTATATTATGTTTGGAAATGGTACTTTCTTTTATTGACTCCTCCCCCAAGCTTCATCTTTATAATTAAGAGACATGTTCTGTTTTTTATTTGCAGCTTAAGAAATGTATAAAAACTCCAGAAATCCCTTCTAAACATGTTAGAAACTGGGTCCCAAAAGTCTTGGAACAACGTCGACAAGGTTTGGAAACCTATTTACAGGTAAGATGTAAAAAAACTAAAAACATAACAAAAGTGCAGTCTGTATGAAACCAATATAGTGTTTCCTCTACTGAGGTTTCCAGGGCTCTTGTTCCTGAATCCATAATTGTTGAAAAGGGAGGGAAAGCATTCTGTAGGCTTCCTCTTAGTGATATATTTACGCACTCTCCCAGGAGAAAGGTGCTAAGAGTTTGTTCTGGGCTTCAGATGCTTTTTAAAAGGTTGCCGCAGGACCAGATGGTGCTGCTTCCTTTTGTGCATAAAGTCAATATGGGTCTGAGCCGACGGGACAGCACCTAACATCAGGAGCTTCAGTTGATATAATGCAGCACAACCAACTATATGCCTCAGTGTTTTTTCTCAGAACTTTCAGATGTGATGGGAAATATATCAAGCAACTTAAAATGAAGTTTAAAATTATAAATAAATTGTGGGTTCTTTTAGATTTAATTAAGCTAACTTAAGTTCTTTGATCTTTCAATAATTTTAATATAAAAAAGTTATGAGAATCTGAAATTTAAGTATATATAAAGGTGAAAAAATGAATGGAAGGTTTATCCATTTTTAAAATTCAACTCTTTAAGTGTCAGGTTCTCTGAGTTTGGAATAAGAGAGGTATGGAGGTGTCCAGGTGACTAGTAACATTATCATTGCTATCATGGAATTCCAAGAGGACCATATAAAGGAAGGACCAGGAGGGGCAAGCCTGTGTTCAGCCAGTGTGCTTGCTTGTTCCACTGGGAGGCTAAAGGATGAGAGTGGCCAGATCTTGGCTGTCAGGAAAGGGAACTGCTGGGTCTTCACTGAAGAGGCGCAGACTGACTGTGATGGTCTATGCATCTAAGGCACCGTTCATCAAAGAAAGAGGCAACCTGAACTGTGGTCCTCCTTTGATATCATCTTACGCTCTGTAGACATTGACCCCAGTGTAGATTCTATGGACTGTATGAAGCCAATATAGTGTTTCCTCTACAGAGATTTTCATTCCTGAATCCATACTGATTGACAGTTAAGGATAAGCTGTCTCTATAGACTCAGACTTAAGGATATATTCAAAGGACTCACCCAGTAGAAAGACGGTAAGTCTCTTCCTGGCTTCAGGTGCTTTCAAAAGTGGTTCTGGTCTTCACAGTGCTCAAGAGGAAAGCCAACAAACTGGGGGGTCGCTGGGAATATCTGTGGTGGGAGGAAGGCGCTCTCCAGATTTGCTCTTCTGCTTGGGACACGATAGCGGGATGCTGTACTGCCTTACCCTAAGGGGCAGGGGCTGCAAGCAGATGGGGACACAAAGTCACAAGAATGTGTGTGACCTTGTTCCTTGAGGCTTCTTATGTAGAGACTTCCATAGCTTTGGGCAACACTAAAGAGAAAATTTGAAAAAAGTAAAATAAAACAACGAGACTTCAGAAATTATATGTTCTGGATAGAAACACAAATTCTCTATAATTAAGCAGAATAAGTAAACAATGCATTCTCATTTGTAAGTCAGAGTTTCCACAGATACTGTGTATCTTCAAAGTGCAGCGTTGAAGAAAGCTTTGCACCACCCCTCCCCCCGCCATATTTGACACATGACTTCCATTACCACCCCATGTAAACATGTTAAGTTGTTTGTACGTCGGCTATAAATATGTGGATAACATCAACTGGCACAGAGAGGAGTTCACAGTGACACTCAAATTGAGCTTCGACGGTTTTATTCTCAGAAATAGGACTTGAAAGACTTGGCTGGACGACTGGGAAGGCTTGAGTTTTACTGTGTGGGTAGTGGTCAGCTTGTCACTTCATTCCCCGAAGACTTCAGGGAGCGTCTTTTCTTTTCTTCCGCATCTGATTCTATTTACAGGCAAAGGCAGTCAGACCTAAGTTGTAAAGTGAGTGCACGTGATTTATAGATTCCCAGGGAAGTGAAAACCCTGACCCACATGCTATTTGATAACCTTGGGTGTTTGCGTTTCTTTAGAAGCAACCCGATATTACTACTTCTTCGGTTCCTTTAACTCCAGGTGGAATCCCACTCACCGTCAGGTCCCGGTTAGAAGCCTGCGTTAGCAGTTCTCAGCGAGCAGCATCTTGCAGCTGCCCCTTCCCACATGAGCCTCACAGGACAGCCTCTGAAGCTAGGGAGGTATTCACAGACGCTTAGCATCACAGAAAATAGACCCCGTATAGTCGAGTAAAGCCGACCCGAATATCAGCCGAGGCACCTAATATTATCCCCAAATTACATTTAAAATGTGCTGAAAACCTCGGCTTATATATGGTAGTCATTACCTAGTCTCTCCGAGTTACGTTCCGGACAATCCCTAGGGCTTCGGTTTCACACACACACACACACACACACACACATACAAATCCAGGAAGATTAGTTCTTCATAGGGCATTCCTTCTTCTTGTCCAAGACACAAATAGGGAATTTGGGCAATGGTGATTACAAATTTCTTAAGATAACCCACATTGCTATTGTGTCTTACAGCAAGATGAAAGGTTCCAGTAAGGTTATAGGATTTGCCTGAATTTCCAGACTATATTAGCTAAAGGACTGGGACTGGACCTTGAGTACCCTAACTTTCAGGAGGGCTATCTTCGTGGCCTGTTGTGGATTTTCTGACCCGGAGAAACGTTGTCATCCTTGCCACGGAGCTTTACGGGATGCAGCGTTGTTGTTTGGTGCTGTGGCGTGGACTGTGCTCAGAGGGACCCTAGGTACCGGGAACAAATACGGCCCAATCACAGTTGTTAGGTGTGGGCTGATGGTCGCAGCCACTGCCTGTCGGAGGGCCTCTTCTTTTGTTGGCCTTCTGTTTTGCCCAGCATGGTGGTGTTCTCCGGGGACTGGTCTGCAGTGTGCCTGAAATACACGAGACAAGTCTCACCATGCTCGCTTCTAAGGAGCCTTCTGGTGGTACTTCCTCCGAGACAGATGGCTTGTTCTTCTGGCAGTCTATTGTACTTTTCCTACCCTTTGCCGACACCATGATTCAATGCATCAGTTCTTCGCTGGCTTTCCTTATTTAGCCTCCAGGTCCCCGAGCCTTTGCGGGTGCTGGGAAACACCGTGTTTGGGGGCAGGTGCATCACAGTGCTCAGAATGACGTCTTTGCTCTTTAACACTTCAAAGCGGCCTCACACCGCAGATTTTCCCAGTGCAATAATTTACCTCATTTGATTACGTGGCTCCTGCTTCAGTGACCATTGTGAATCCAAGTAAAATGAAATTCTTGGCAACTTCACTGTTTTCTCGTTTTCATTGGAAAGAAAGCATCTTTCTAGTATTCTCTGCTGTCGGCTACAATCCATTTCATGTCAGCCGTGATGATGCCACTTGTGCCGCATCCCCTGCTAAATCTGGCTTGAATTTCTGCTGGTTCTTACTGCTGTGACCCTTTTTTATTTTTATTTTTGACCCTTTTTTATTTAGCTTCAGTAAAATTTTACCTGCAGGTGATATTAATGACACTGTTCCATAGTTGTCACATTCGTTGGGATCACCTGTTTTGGAATAGTACCAAATACGGATCTACTCCAATTGTTTAATCAGGCAACTAGCTGTCCTCCAGCTTTCTTGACACAGGCTAGAGAGGACTTCCCACACTGCATCGGCGTGTTGAAGCATTTCTTTTGATGTTCTAGGTCCATTTCTGTAACCTTGTTTCTCCCTAATAGTTTTAGTACGGCTTGGACATTTTCCTTCAGTACATCATCAGTTCTGCATCCTCTGCTACTTTTTGAAGTGGCCGAATGTTCACCGGTTCTTTTTGGTAGAGTGACTCTGTGTCTTCTTTCCTTATTACTTTGATGCTTCCTGCGTTTTTCAGTGTAGATTGGCTTCAAGAAAAGTATAATTAAATATAATTATAATTCAATTTACAGTTTAACTGACTGTCACCCAGTGGGGTCTTTTCTCAAAGAACCTGTTCCCCCTCTTATTCAAAGGTTGTGAGTCTGTAAACTGGCTCAAGTTTGGGAGTTGGTCTAGGGACCGCAACTCACCCTTCCCTTGCTAGGTATAGGTAACTATTTGAGAGAGAGGGTGTGACTTGAATTCTTAAAAGTGCTTAAAAACCAATGAGCTTTGTTTGGGGTGTGGAAGTCATCTGGCAGAACATTTACAGTGACATTCGAATTGAGCGTCCTAGTTGCAAGACTAACTTAAATATAAGAAAAATAAATAAATCTCTTCACAAAATCAACTTTGCCATAAATCTTTCTCAATAGCTTATACTTTAAGATTGTTTTCATTCCTTTGCCTATTCACCAATAATTTGAAAATGATAGATGAAGAAAGGCCATACTTGTTACTTATTTGCTTATTTCTTCAGTTTGAAAATAAAAAAATTTTCATATTACTCTTCAAAAACTATTCATAAGTATTTCTTGCTTTTCTATGTCGGCATCTCTGTCCATTTTAATTTGTCTTTTTTTTTATGGAAACGGGATTAGGAGCTTTTTAGTGTTATTTTAAAATGTATGACTCTTTAAATATTTTTCACTATAGTTAAGCAAACTTCTTTTTTCTTTAATAGAAATTTCTGATCTTAAGGGGGGGAATTAAGCTTACCAGATAAAAACCTCACTGCCATCAACTCGATTCTAATTCATGGTGACCTTGGAGGGCAGTGTAGAACTGCCTCCGTGGGGTTGCTGAGCCTGTAACTCTTTACAGCAGCAGAAACTGCATCTTTCTTCTGCGGAGTAGCTGGTGGCTTTAAACTGCTGACCTCGTGGGTCACAGCCCAGCATGCAACCACCATGCCAGCAGGGCTGCTTAGAACCCAGAGAGTGTGGGATTTCTGTAGTGTAGATAACATCCTGCAGCACTGTGAGTAGATTTTAATCAGTGATTTTACTGTTCAAAGTCTCTGTCAACCTAGAGCAGGTGTGAGGTATGTCTGGCCCCTGGGCCATATAAGGCCCCCAAATTGTTAATACCGGCTAACACCTCAGCAAAGAGAAGCAGTTCTGGCCAACATTAGGGGTGAGCTAATGAAATGTTTAGTCAAATGCAGAAGGCTAATTTTTAATAATAATGTTTTGTGACCCATGAATGATGTCGTAAATATCTAATTCTCCCTTGGCTTAAAAAAAAGATTACTCACCGCTGGCCTGGAGCAGTCACAAACTAACCCAGACTCACTGACATGTAGCTCCCTTGACTTCCATGGAGTGACTAGTGGGGTCAGACTGCTAATCGTGTCGCTGCTCAGTGCATAGCCCACTCGGCCAGCTGTTTTTCAGGAACACTTGCCTGGTTATAAAAAAGAAATAAGGAGGCATCACGATTATGTTTTTATTTTTAAAATTTATTTCCAAACCTTTACAATTGTTCTGCCTAAATTCCCCAATGAATTTGGTTGGATATAAATTCTAAAAAAACCAATGGAAACCCTAACTATATAGAGTGTCTCAGAATCAAAGCCTAGAATTCACCACGACAGGGTTAAAAGTTCCTTGGGCATTTGAATAACTTGAAACATGGTATTCTTTCTGGCAACACAAAACCCAGAAAGACCCAAAACTCACTTCCCAGCAGGTTCATTCTGACTCCATATGTTACAGGGTAGAACTTCATAGGATTTCCCTGGCTGTAATCTTTATAGAAATAGATTTCTAGGCCTTTCTTCTGAGATGTCCCTGGGTTGATCCAAACCACCAACCTTTAGGTTAGAAGTGAATTTCACACTGTACTACTTAATACCCAAGGACCTGCCTAATCCACACTGACTCTAATTTTCATTTTCTAGAATCGAGTCAGGAACCCTGCTGGTTGGCATAGTGGGCACGGTATTGGGAGACTTAAACACAGGGTGAGCAGTTTGAAACTACCAGCTGTTCCGTGGAAGAAAGATGCGACTTTCTACTTCCATAAAAAGTTACAGTCTCAGAAATCCACAGGGGACATTCTCCTGTGCCCTACCAGGTCACTATGAGTTGGCATTGCCTCATTGATAGTGAGACTTTGAGAATCATCAATGTATTGACTAGGAGATCGAATAGCTGTTTCTTTTCATGACTTATTGCCTCTTTTTCCTTAAATAGTGCATACTGGGAATGCATTTTAATATTTAGGGAATTAGGCCATTGATCCTCTATACAAGTAGAATTAAGTAAAGCAAGATCTTTCTACATGAGTAGAGGAAAATTGGTTGGTTATCATCCCAACTAAAGACTTGTGCTAACTAAAAACTTTTGTAGTAACCACCTTTCCCAATTTTCTAAATTAGAAATACTAGCAATTTATCTGTTTTTGAAAGTGTTTTTTAGCTTGACAATAAAAGCTAAATTTATTAATTGAGCAATAAATATCATTGGCATGTACACAGGCGCTTTAATAAGTTCATAGAAGAATCGAGTTAAGTGATCATAGGGGCTCTCAGCCGTTCTTCCTAGAGTCTTCAGTTTCGCTCACTCGCCTTTGCAACAGGTGCGAAGGGAACACTTGTGTTTTCTTTGGTGACCACGTTTCCACTTTTAAGACCCCAGGTGCGACTCTCTCACCTGGGGTGCAGAACACTGCCTTGATGAACTATGCTATGCCAATTGACTAAGTTGTCCCATGAGACTGTGGGCCTGAACCTTCATGCCCAGTATGTCAATCCCGCATGAAGTGTTTGGATATGTCTAGGAGGAATTTATCACTGTGCTTTATTATACGCATGGATACATAGGCAGCACATACCAACATGAATGGGGACGGCTTCAAAAAGTGCATGGCAAAATGAAATGAAAAGATAGTGGGATTTCCCCCCAATTTCTAAAACCACCTCCCATACACATCTGCCCACAAAAATACTTTATATGTTTGTGCTTATACTCCCATATGCCTTCGCACCCATGTATCTAATAGATCAACTTAGATAACCCCTCACATGGTTTTTGCTTCCTGTTTACTGTTGCTGCAAAGTTGGGTACGTTCCCATGGCTGCGCTTTATTCTTGCCTACTGCTCTGTCGGTTTGCTTTAAGTTGTGCTAACGTGTGTCATCCTGTAGAGTACGTTCCCATCACCAACACCGGCGTGTCTACTATCCAGTGAGTGAGTCGCCCTCCCACCCTTACATCCCTGGTACTCACCAAAGAATGCTGCTTTCTGTGTGTACAGAGGCTTTCAACTTTTTACAAAAGTGACATCATCTAATAATTGACCTTTTGGGTTTGATGTATTTCGCTCGTATAATGTCCTCCAGGTTCATCCGTGGTATGAGCTGTTGTGTAGTGTTTGTCGTGTGTATGTGCCGCTTGTTGAATATTCATTCTCCCGTAGGTGGACACTTCTTTCCTATTGTGCGTAGTGTTGCGGTCAAGAGATGCGTGCTGTGCTTGGTCTCCTTACTGCTCTTACGTGTTTAAGATAGACACCTAGGAGTGGGATTGGTGGATCACATGGTGTTCCTCTTTCTAAATTTTAAAAAAAAATCATTTTATTGGGAGCTCTTACAGATGTTGTAACAATTCATAATTCAATTAGATCAAACATAATTTTACAATTGCTGCCAGCATTAGTTTCAAAACATTTTCTTCTCTAACTCCTTGATAACAACTCCCCTTTATCCCCACCCCCCTCCCAGTAGGCCTTATTGTTGTGTTACATAGTTTTATTATTATTTCCATGCTTTGTTATTATTTTACACTGGCCAGGATATCTGTTCACCTATAATTCTGTTTGTTCATTCCCCTCAAATGGGATTGTACAGTCATCATTGCTATTAGCTCCCTCTTCCTCCATCCCCCTCTCTTCCCATACCCTCAGGGAATCATTGCTCCCTTTCCTGTTTCTGAAGGGTTATCTGCCTTGGCCTTCATGCATCAAACAATCTTAATTATACAAATGAACATACTCATGTCTAACAAGATTTATGAGGTGACGCAAGAACCATAATAGTGAAGGACGGAATAAAGAAATAGAGGATAGTTGTGTGTTCCATCAGTGCTGTACTGCACCCTGGACTCAGCATCCCTTCTGTGTGGCACTTCTGTGAGGGACGGGCCAATTACCTTACAGGTGGCTTTTGGGTCTCCACTACACCCATGCCCCCTCACACTGGTTTTTTGAAGAGCCTCATATCATTTTCCATAGTGGTTGTGCCATTTTACAACCCCACCAGAAATGTGCAAGACTTTCCACATGCCTACCACCTTGCCAGCATCTGTTGTTTTCTATTTTTCTTTTCGTTAGGCCATTTTTCACAGGGGTGAGATGGTATCTCTTTGTTGTTTTGATCTGCATTTCTCTAATGACTGATGGGCACTAGCATTTTATCACAAGTTTGTTAGCCTCCTGCATATGCTCTTTGGGAAACTGCTCGTTTGTTCTGTGCATTTTTACATTGAGTTGTTTGTCTTTTTATTTTAGAGTTTCTAATGTTGTCTAAATGAAGGACCTTCAAGAATGTGTGGAAAAAACGGAAGTAAAAGAATGACTTTTCCCACAAACCTTTTGATGCCCCTTTATGTATTTCACAGTCAGACCCTTGCTGCTGTGGTTACCAACAACGTTATCCCCTCTGTAGGCTTTCTAAAGTCTTTTGAGTTTACAAATTAATTTTAGGAGTCCATTTACCTTGTTTTCTACTATTCATGTATTTGTGTGTGTGTAATAATGTATCTGGACCAAATACTAGGGCTCCTAGTTTTGCCCCTATGCTATCTCCTAGGAAGTTTATAGTTTTAAGATTTTTAGTTTATAGTTTTAGTCTTTGATGCATTTTGAATTAATTGTGTGTGTGGTGTGAGGTATAGAGCCTGTTTTTATTTTTCTGAAAATAAATATCCAGTTTTGCCAGCACCATTTGTTAAAGAATGCCTCTCCTCCATTGAGTGGTCCATGTATGTATTAATTTACTCTGTGGCTTTCCATCCTGCCCCATTGATCTATGTGTCCATCATCCTACCAGTATCAGGCTATTCTGATTACAATGACTGTGTAGTTAATTCTGACATCAGCGAGTGTCAGTATAAGGCCTTACTTTGTTTTTCATTATTGTTTTAGCTGGGACCTCTTTGTTTTTTTATGTAAAGTTTGAGACTACCTTTTTTTTTCTTCATTTCATTAAAGAATGCTGTTGGGATTTAGATTGGGATTGCATTATGTCTATAGATCATTGTGGTTAGTGTCGACATTTTTATAATGTGAAGCCTCTCAATTCATGAGTATAAGATATTTTTCCATTTGTATAGCTCTCTTTTAGTTTCTTGCAGGAGTGTTTTGTAGCTTTCCGTTTTTTACTAAGTGTTTTACGTTCCTGGTTAAATATATTTGTAAGTATTTTATCTTTTGGGGCTTCTAAATATGATTTTTTTCTTGATTTTCTTTGTGACATTCTCTTTATTAATTTAGAGTAGTGTTTCCCTAGTGGCATCCCCTCTCTTTTTCTCCCTGGTACTCGGACCAGCATGCTTCTGCTTGAGCTAGTTCTTTGCCGCCACTGTGTGCTGCACTACCTGTGGCCTGAGCCAACCCGTGGGGACACACACACACACACACACACACACACACACACATGTATATATTCATAAGTGTTCTGGTTTTGTTTCTCTAGAGAACCCTGCCTAACACAACTGTCAAAAAAGCTAATGACAGTAACAAAATACAATAGGGAAAAACCCCAGTTGGAGAGGAAATGGAAAATATTAAAATTAGAACAACTTAAAAGTGGGCGAAAGGGAGATCAGGTAATAAAGCGTTAGGTTTAACTGAGTTGTAGCTGTCCTATTACACTTTGAATGCGTTCCGTGTGAAATCCAGGATGGGTGAAGCTGTAGAGACAGTAGCAGGATTGATGGTTCCTTGGGGCTACAGCAGGGGAGGTTGGAGGGAAATAGGGAACTAAGAAAAGGGAGTAAAGTAAAAAAGAAAATGTTCTAAAATTGATTGTGGTAATAATTATGCAATACCTCTTGATATGATTGCACTATTATATGTTTGGATTATGTCCCAACTAACATCTTTTAATTTTTAAAATAAATCATTTTATTGGGGACTCTTACAACACTTATAATAATCCATACAATCAGTTATATCAAGCATCATCATTTCCAAAGCATTTTCTTTTTATTTGAGCCTTTAGTATCAGCTCCACTTCTCCTCTCCCTCCCCCATCCCCCCGCCCTCATGAACCCTTGATAATTTATAAATTATTTTTATTTTGATATTTTACACCATCTGCTGTTTCCCTTCACCCATATTTCTGTTGTTTGTCCCCCAAAGGAGGGGGTGTTGTATATAGATCATTGCGATCTGTTCCCCTTCTCCCCCTTCTCCTTTTCCCCTACCCTCATGCTGTTGCTACTCTTAATATTGATTCTGAGGGTTTGATCTGTTCTGGATTCTGTGTGTCCAGAGCTCTTATCTGTACAAGTATACATGATCTGGTCTAGCCAGATTTGTAAGATAGAACTGAGGTCATGATAATGGTGGTGAGGAAGCATTAACAAATTAGAGGAATGTTGCGTGTTTCTTCGGTGCTATACTGCACCTTGGCTGGCTCCCTTCCTTGTGGACCTTCTGTGAGGGGATGTCCAATTGTCTACAGATAGGCTTGGGGTCTCCAATCAGACCCCCCTCATTTGCATCAAAATGGTTGTTTGTTTTGGGTCTTCTGATGCCTGATACCTGATCCTATCAACACCTTGTAATCACAGGGGTTGGTGTGCTTCTTCCATGTGGGCTTTGTTACTTCCCTGCCAGATGGCTGCTTACTTATCTTAAAACCTTGAAGACCCCAGGCGCTATATCTTATAATAGTTAGGCACCATCAGCTTTCTTCACCATATTAGCTTGTGCACCCATTTTGTCTTCAGTGATCACGTCAGGAAGGAGAACATCACAGAATGCTAGGTTATTAGAACAAAGTGTTCTTGCATTGAGGGAGGACTTAAGTAGAAACCCAATGTCCGTGTGCTACCTTAATACTTAACCTATAGATATATGTACCTAAACATATCCCCATCGTTATATATGTAAAAGGCTTTTACATATGTACATGCCTTTGTTTATACCTCTATAAATGTCTTTTGCCTCCCAGTTCTTTCCTCTATTTCCTTTTAATTTCCTCCTGTCCCACTGTCATGTCCAACTTTCATTTGGTTCTCGGTACTTCCTCTCAACTACATTGCACTTGATTGAACGCCACCAGGCATTCTGTGCCCTCCTCGCCATCGATTTTAGATATCTTGTTATTCCCTTGTCCCTGCACCAACTAGCATTTTTTCCTCAAAAATCTATTCAGCAAAATACAAGAGACAGAGGCCCAAAGCAGGTGCAAAGTCCTAGTATTTATGGAGTTCCAGAAAGAAAGAAGAGAGGGGGGAAATTTAAGATCAGGAAAAGTAATAAAAAAGGAAGAGTAGTGGAAAAGGGTGTTGTAAGGAGAGAGCACAAAGAATGACAGCTCTATGATGCCTACACACGCCCAGAGACACTTCAGTGCGCTCAACTACGTGGATCATAAACTACGTATGTCCTGGAGAAGGATGGGGATTCCAGCACACTTCATCGTCCTCGTGTGGGACTTGTACATGGAACCCGAGACCCTTGTGGGGACTGACACGGGAATACTGCATGGTTTAAACCCAGGGCTGTGTCCTCATTATACTTATGCACTCTACACTGAGCAAATAATCAGGGCAGCTGTAGTATTTGCAGAAGAACGTGGCATCAAGATGAGAGAATGCATGGATTGTGATAAGAGTTGTATGAGCCCCTAATAAAATGTTTTTTTAAAAAAAAGAATAAATGAGATGTCCCAGTTTAAAAAAAAAGATGAGAGGAAAGCTTATTAAACCACCTGTGGTGTGCAGATCATACACCATTCCTTGCTGAAAGTGAGGAGGACTTGAATCGCTTGCTGATGAAGATCAAGAATTGCAGCCTTCAGTGTGGATTACGATTCAATATAAAGGAAACCAAGCCCCCAGACTTTTTCCATGGTACCCTTGGTTAGACGCAAACCCAGAACCTTCGTTTAATTGCCAAGCATTGTAATCATGTGTACTGCACAGGGATCCAAGACCTTGTTAAGTCCCGTGAAGACCTCCCTCCCCTCTGTAAGGACCCCTGGTGGCCATGTTAGGTCGTTTCGACTGCGAATCTTAAGGCCCCTCCAGAGAGAGAGAAGGTTATCTGATTCTGTAAAGATTTACAGGGTAAGGGGATGGTCAGGGAGGGAGAAGCAGGAGAGAGGGAGAACCCGTCACAGATTGGATATATAGCCTTCCAAAGAGGACGAATAACAGAATGTGGGTGAAGGGAGACAATCGGGCATCCTCAAACTATGGCCCGCGGGCCACATGCGGCCCACTGAGGACATTTATCCAGCCTGCTGGGTGTTTTTGCCCATTTGTTTTTTTACTTCAAAATAATATATGTGCAGTGTGCATAGGAATTTATTCATAATTTTTTAAATTATAGTCCAGCCCTCCAATGGGTCTGAGGGACAGTGAACTGGCCCCTTGTTTAAAAAGTTTGAGGACCCCTGCAATAGACAATGTAATATACAAAATAATAATAACAACAATATATAATTGATCAAGGATTCCCAAGGCTGGGAGCAGGGGAAAAAAGGGGAGCATATAACAAGGGCTCAAGTAGAAACTGTTTTGGAAATGTTGATGGCAACATATGTACAAATATGCTTAATACAATTGATGTATGGAATGTTATAAGAATTGTAAGAGCCCCAATAAAAATGATTTTTTTAAAGATATCCTTAAAAATCGTACATAGGTGTCAGATCTGACTTAATGACAGTGAACTTGGGTTGGGCATGAAGTTTATATCTATTCCTTAGTGGTTGTCTGTTCTCTTTTTTCCCCTGAAGAAGACTTTGAAGACTTTAGAGTAGTTTAGCCATAAGTACCCTACTCCTTACTATTTGATGTCTGTCTTTTCACAGCGCTGCAAACTACGTGTCATTGAGTGAGTTGATTTCACTTTCACCACATTCTTTATAATAGTGCTCAGAGTTCTCCTTGATTCTCTGAATTTCTACCTGGCGCCATCTTTCCCTTCTGCTTGAACTTTAATCCTTTAGAATTTCTCTTAGAAAGTCTTTATTGATGATAAAATTTCTGATTCCTTGTTTTCAAAGATAATATTGCTGTGTATTGAAATATGTATTTTCTGGCATGCCTTATTGGTGCCACCTTAATTTTCTGCTTTTTGAAAATAATTTGTCATTTTTAACTTTTCTGCCTCTTTTAGTATCTTTATGTTTATTTCCAGTGTCCTTTCATCTTACTCTTCTGTATCTAGATGTTCCGTTATTTTTATTCAAATCTCTGCGTGTTGGGGGAGGGGTGTCAGTTATCCTTGTCTTTGGATATAGACACCTCTCAACATTTTTTTAAATGTTTTAGTTATGATTATTATTTTGAAAACGACCTCTTTCTCCTTAGAAGTGGCCAGAATTTGTATCATGTGTTTTGAGTTTGTATCAGATCGAAGAGAAAGCCATCAAGCCTGGTAAGGGAGGCGGTGATGGTTAGCACAGTGGCTGCAACAGCGGGCGGCTCGGGCCTCACAATCGCATGCAACGTCCGGGTCTGCTGTGCGGTGGGATCACTGGAACACCTCTGCTCGGGTGTTTAGAATTTTTAGTTTAATTTACAGGTCAGGAAATGAATGGTAAGCTTAGCTTTGCTTGCTACAAAGGATTTCCTTCAAATTACAGCCGAAATAAGGGACCCGTTTTTATACAGATGACTGGAGCGATGACGATGACCAATCTAAATTCTTAAAACACCAGAGACAGAAAGGCAGCCGAGGAAGAGGGCTTCTGACGCCCTGCTTGTAACACGAGACGCACCGCGCTCTGTTCTAGTTAAAGACTGTGAGCAGTGGGTTAAATAATATTAATGGCTGGGACTGTCAGTACTTAACAGTACTTTCCTTGTACAAGTGATTTTATTGATCGATCCAGACTCAATGTAACAGGGGCAGATTATTTTTACTGATTTTATCGAAACCTTAACCAAGTTTGTTAGTGCACCACATATCTTTAAATAGATCTAGATGATGATGTAGATTAAGAAAAGCAAACCACCATCCATCTCTTTTTGATCTGTTAATAACTTGAATCCATCATTGCTAGCGACTGTTCCCAGATTCTGCTGTGCATATATGTGGCTGTTGTGCCTGGTGAGAAATCCTATAACTTTGTTTCCGTGGTTGGTTTTCATGCATTTAAACCCTTGCCACTTATCCAGGATTTGGCAGACAAGTTTGGCATCATAATTGGTGAAATAATTGACAAAACATAAAGAAGACAAAAAAATTGAATCCTTTGTTTTCTAAATGTGGTACTTGGTATCAGCAAGGACCTCCACATTCTTAGGTTTTAAGGTCGTTTTTAGGAGACTTTTGTGTGAAGTGGAACTCATTTAATGAAAGCTACAGAAAACTGCATTTTTAAAAGTTCACATTTTAACTCTACAGAATTGTTCTACTTAGTGCGAAATGTGTTTTCTTTTCCTCAGTGATTTGCCTGCTTTCTACTGATCATCTAAATGATAAACATTTCATTTAAAAGAACTTTGAGTACAAAACAATATCTTAACATTCTGAAGCCAGGCACACAGATTATGTCTTTAAATAAGATTAATATACTCTTCTATTAAGGAAGTAAATTAAAGCCAGTAATTTAAAAATTTACATAATGCATACTTGTTCACTTTGGGCAAGCTTAGTGGAAGGCAGGCCTACAGGGCTAATGATGATGAGACCAAGGAGGTGATAAAGGCTAGTGGAGGTGAGACCAAACCACACTCAACTGCAATGGAGTCGATTCTGACTCAGTGACCCTCATGGGACAGGGTGTGGATTTCCAGGTTATAACTCTTTGCGGGAGTAGAAGCCTCCTCTTAGCCCTGAGAGCAGCTAGTGGTTTTGAACTACCGACCTTTTGGTTATTACCCCAATGCACAGCCACACTGCCACTCACAGATGTTTATGAGTCCATGAGGGGGATAAATGGACAGTGGGAGCTGCAGGCCGCGGTGGCCCTAAAGTCTTCATGACACTTAAAACTTGGGGAGTTTGAAACCTTCAAGTGATCGAGTGCTGACCGCTTCGTTTGGCAGGCTATACTGATAAAATTTTCTTAATGGGCATTTAGCTTTTCAGTGCTGTAAACTAGAGCCTGGTGCTAATAAGGTAAGTGCCCCTCTAGAGTTGGGGGTGTGCTGGCGGTTTCGAGATGGCCAGGGAGGAGGCGTGCTGGTGTCTCACAGAGCTGTAGGCAGCCCAGAGCTGCTTCTGGTAGCAGATCGTTGGTGACACCATCGTGTGTGTGGAAAAAGAAAAGAATGCGTACTGCTGTTTCTTCCCACTGGAACGTACCCTCAGGAGCAGCTGGCTTGGTCTGCTGAAACCGCACGGGGCTAGCGTTCCACTCCTGTGCCGTCAGCTCCTGCAGGAGGCGATGGTGGCTGCCATCTCTGCTCAGTGCCCAGCTTTTCCGGTCAGATTGACTGCAGCGAGCCACACGTTGTTCTTGGCGTACTTCTGCTTTGTATTTTGTCAGATTTCCATGTGAGCGATTCAGGATTTTTCAAAGAACTAGCTTTCTTAGCGAGGCTCACATTTTACTTGATAACTCCAGTCAAAGCAAAGGAAGATCACGACATTTCTATTATACAAATTCTGTTTCTTTACCAACATCAACGTATTTTCTCCTTGGTGGTTAAGAGGCTTCAAAAAAACTATAGGAAAATGACATTATCTTTGAATCCCGTTTCTCTTTGAGCTTTCTGAAGCCCCCTAAGACAGCTCGGTGGCTGTGAGTTTAGTTTTGGAAGAGAGCTCTGGTGAAGTAACGGGTTACAGGTTGGGCTGCTTTAACCACAAGGTCAGCAATTCGAACAACCAGCAGATCTAAGGGGGAAAGATGAGGTTTCCTACTTCCATAAAGAGTTATAGCCTTGGAAACCCATTGGGGCAATTTCATTTGCCCTTTATGGTGACTGGGGTCACACACACACACATATATATCTCTGTCGATGAGGAGGTACTAAAAAACCCCACAGAATTTCACTGGGCAGAGCGATTTGCAGAGCTTTTGTGGCACGCATGTTCCCCACGCGGCTAGAATTGAGTAGCGCACTCGGAGTTGGTGCAACCAGAGGTGCTCTGGAAAGGTTGTGTCTGGTCACAGTGAATTTTTTGTAGAAGCAGTTTCACTCGAACCCTGTTTTTTTGTGGGTTTTTTTTTTTTGTGATGGCCAATTTAGGAGAATAGTGTGCGACTGTGAATTCTTGTTTCCTGCTCAGTGGGGAAAAACTCAAGTGTATGAGTGATTTTCTTGTATCAAAAAAGGTAAAATGGCAGTTGATGACAAACCTTGTTCTGGATGTCCATCACTTCCCAAACATGAAAATGTTGACTCAGAGTGCATGTGGAGCTCGTTCCACCTGGTCAGACTGTTAATCGAGCTTTCTATTTAGAGGTTCTGAAAAGATTGCATAACAGTGTGTGACAAAAAAGGCCCGATTTGTGGCACATGGGGGACTGGTTTTGCCACCTGCTCACGCAACCCTCTCAGTGCGCCAATTTTTTGGCAAAAAACAGCATGCTTCTCTTGCCCCAGGTGCATTGTTCACCAGACCTCACTCCCTGCGACTTATTTTTGTTTCTGCAATAGGTAGGTAGATAGATAGATGAACATCCAGAAGAATTTTGCCGTTTTGAGGTATGACGCAGTGACATTAATTGATTTGCTGTGCTGTGCAGTTTCATGTCCAAGAGCGTTTCATCCTTTGCGGCAGGAGCCCTGGCGGCATAGTGGTTATGTATTGGGCCACTAGCTGCAAGGTCACAGCTTGAAACCACCAGACGCTCCGAGGGAGAAAGACAGGGCTTTCTCCAGCCAGAAAGAATTAGTCTCAGAAGCCCACAGGGACAGTTCTGCCCACCCCGTGAGGTTGCTTTGCTTCAGCGTTGACTTGATGTCAGTGAGAAACTTTCGGTACCCCTTCAGCACAGCAGTAATTCCGCATTCCTCCCTCTCCTGAGTCCCCAGTAACCACTGATAACTTTTGCCTCTAGGCATTTGTCTATTGTAGGTACTTCCTGAAAGAAGGGTCATAATGTTTATCCTTTTGTGCCTGACTTGTTTCACTCATCAGAATGTTTTCTAGGTTGTGACACATATCAGTATTCATTTCTCATCATGGCAAGAGTAACATTCCATTGTATGTAACTACCACGTTTTGTGTATCTTATCATATGTTGTTGGGGTGTTTCCACCCTTGATTACTGTGAAGAAGGCAATGGTAAACATTGATGTGCAGTAAACTCAGTGTAATTTTTATTGATTATTGTTAGATATGTATGCATAAGTCAAGATAACGTGGATAAATGAAAACTAAAAGTTCTGTTAAACTTTTGAATAGGTGTACTAAAACTTGGAAAACATGGAAAAAATTAAAATAATCATAGTTCTACCACTTAGCCTGGTTGTCGACTCAGGTCAATCTTGCCTTTCAGGGGACAGTCGACAGTATCTGGACACATGTGCAGGTGTCCTGCCTGGGGCTGGTAGTGCTGCGATGCCTGGGGAGTTAGAGGCTAGCTCCAGTTACCACTCCCAGGGCTACATAACAAAAATATTATTCAACCCACAATGTCAGTGGTGGCGAGGTTGGGAGATCTAACTTTGTTGTCATTGGTCACACTTTATAAAGGAGTCCTGGTGGCATAGTGATTGTGCTTTGAGCTGTGATCTGCATGGTCAGTAGTTTGAAACTACTAGCAACTCCATGATAGAAAAACTGGGCTTTCTTTCTGCTCCACAGTCACGGTCTCAGAAAACGACAGGGGCCACTATGAGTCTGCAGTGACTCCATGGCAAAGAGTTTGATTTTTATATAAGACTTTATATAGACTCTTTTATATAAAAATATTTTACAAGGTTATCATGTGTTAAATATTTCTCCAAGGCATGTTTTTTTCCCAAATTCCTTAGCTTTTTGACTATGGAAATATTTTACTTCCATTAAAGTAGACAGAATCCACCCATTCAAAGTAAAAAGCTTAAAAATATTTTTTCAAAAAGGATAATGTAGTCACCCACCATCCAGCTTCAGCAATGCTCAAGCCAGGGCCAAGTTTTTGTCATCTGTTCTCTCACACCTACACCTTCCCATATCACTGCCACTTTCAACCTCATGGTGAATTGGCTGAAGGTCTCAGAGCAGATCATGCATTTTATGCTCTGACTGCAGTCCCCATAACGCATCATGCCTTACCTGTGTACCATTTCCATTCCTCTTTCTTTCCTCACCCTTCCAAACTTTGTGATTTGGCAACTACTTCCCTTTGATCCCAAGTGGCTGATTATTCTAAGGAGTGTGCGCCTCACTTGTGTTGTTGTCCCCCTCTCACAGATCTGTCTGTCGTTTGGCTGAAAAAGCAGCCAGGGCGATGATTTCCAGTCCAGACCCAAAGTGTGGCTAAGAGCCATAATCCTGGAGGCACCCTGGATTACCTTGCATCCATTCCCAGATACAGTTTTATCCGTAAAGTTAAATCATTTATAGATTTAAAAGTCTTTAATGCAGACTGCACAGTAGTGTGTCCCGTAGGTGCGTTCTTCTTTATTGCACTAAGAGGGCACAGTTGGGTTGTTGCCTTGTACCCGGGTCCCCCGAGCGTGGGGCTCTGGGGGGACGCGGTGGTGGTCGTTTCTTTAATCTTCACACGGCATCGTCTCCTGGTTCTACAGGTGACGCAGAAAGGGTGCAAGCTAAGCAAGGCAAGAATGAGTACAAGACCCTTAATTTCATTAAACACTGTGTAACTGGTAAAGATTAATGTACCTATCTCTTGCTAATTCTTTCCAATTACTTAGTTCATATAAATTCCCAAGCCTGGCTCATTATGCTGAAGTCAGGTAGTAATTTTGAACGGTGCTCCGACAACAGGGAATTTTCCCCGTCTAACCTTGCCCTCTCTCACAGCCTCTCAGCAGATTAGGCCCTCAGCCTGGAGTCCATTCATTTTCCGCTCAGGCCTAATTGCTGCCGACTAGCTGCCACAGGTACCTGGATAGCCTGTGTGTAAGGAGGCAGGGACTTCTGAGAACAAATAAGGAAAGATTAATTGTTTGTTTTGTTTCCTCCCAAGAGAAATGTGGGTGCTTAATCAAGAAAAATAATTTCTTCTGTTGATTTGGCTTATTTGGAGAAAAGATAATTGTAAAAAGGTAGGTGCAAAGCGATGCCTTTTATAAGAAGTATTGCCACTTACCTACACAAGAGACAGGGGACGGAGAAATAAACGCAAGACACTGACAAAATGGGTAGGGATGGCTCACCTTTCTCATAGTAAGTAATCTGGCTGTTGGGCTTTTATTTGTACCAATAGTGCTAGCTACTATTGTCATTTGTTTTGTCTGGATCTTCGGAAATCTAATCAAGGAGACAATAGTGTGAGAGAAAAAAATCAACAACACTTTTCCAAATTGTTCTTAATTGCTAGAGTACAAAGTGAGCTAAATGCTGTGATGTTTCCAATTAAAGGACCTGTTTCCAGCAAGCAGTATTAAATCTATCTTTCTCCATCTGATAAATAAGCTATCAAAGAGTAGGTCAGATTAATTGAGAGCAATTAGTTTCAGATTTCTTATAATAGGCAGCATGAACCAGTTATTAATGAATCTGGCAGTTGGGAGCCATGAGACTGTGCTACCTGTCCCTCCTAGTCAACAGGGGGAAAATAGATAAGCTTATGTTATTTAATTACATGTTTCTGTACCATGAGCCATTTGCTTTCCAAAAAAATCTCAATTTATGTAAGAAGGACTTTTGATATGTTCTAAATCAAAGTTGATCCCTGAAATTGGAAAGGAGAAAAATGACGGAATCGAATGGAGTTGAATTGGAAGAGGCGTGTGGGTTGCCCCCTGGCGAGAGCAGGTGGGCGGTGAACGTAGCAGGGTTTGGAACAGGTAGTCTGACACCAAAGCCAAACCAGACCCACTCCCACTGATGATTTCTGACTCTCGGTGACCCTGTAGGGTGAAGTAGAAGCGCCCAGCAGGGTTTCCAAAGCTAGCCGTCTTTGCAGAAGCAGACTGTCACGGCTTTGTCCTGGGGAGCAGCTAGTTTGAACCACCTACCTTGGATTTGCAGCCAAGCACTGTAATCTCTCCTCCTCCGGAGATCCAGATAGTATTTGAGGCTGAGCTGACCAAGGATCTCTATCATAACTACTCAACTCTGCCACACTAATGCAAAATATGTCATGGGGGATATGTAGATAAGTGGAAGGGTTTATGTTCTAATAAAACTTTATTGAAGAGCAGTCCGCAGAACACATTTGACTTTCAGCCTGCAGTGTGTCCACAGCTGGACTAGATGGAGGCTCGTGACAGCTTGAGATTGGTGGTCTGGAAGGGTGTGGCCAGGCCACAGGCAGTGGTGGGTTCAGAGCCCCGCGCTCCACTTGCCGTGGTGTGAACTAGGATGGCACTCACTGGGCACCAGTCACCTCCCTGTGGAAGGGGATTCGGCAGCATCTCACAGAGGTGCTCGTGTGGTGAGGCACCACATATAATAGGCATAGAGTAAATTGTAACATTATGTTTTCCTCATATCTGGGCCATCTCTGGCACACATATGTTTAATCTCCCCCAAATCCTAGACCATCCCTAGAATCCAAGGACTCGCAGCAATGGACGCCTGGTCCGAATTGTTTGGCTGCTTTCTTTCAGGAACCATTTTACCAGTTCAGCAAAAACAGTGGCAAAAGTCCGGTCTTGGGTGACAGAAGGCAGACATTTTTAAGATGGTGTCGAAGGGGCTCTGACAAACTCATTTCTTCGTTAGCCCAGTCACTCATTCATAAATAATCGTCTTCCAGTTCTATGCAAGTCCTCTGTGAGGTGCTGGGCCTTTTTACCCACCGTGATCACGTCTACTACCCCCACCCTAGCTCCACAGCATCCGTCTGCTTCAGTATGGACCACAGAGGACGCATGAGGGCAGCCCTGTCTGTGAAGTCAACGCTTCGCCTTACTCAGCAGACAGATCCACCTGAACAATACTCAGCAGACAGATCCACCTGAACGTCTCAGAACCTCGTGTTGGAGGAGGACAAGGCGCAGAGTGCCAGTGTTGGGATCGCGGAGGCCCTGGCGATACAAATAGTTAACACACTCAGCCGCTAAGCAAGAGGCTGCAGGTTCCAGTTCACCCGGAGGTGCTTAGGAAAAAGGGTCTGGTGATCTGTTTCCCAGACTCCAGTGGCTGAAAACCCGGAATTGCCCGGGATCACTGTGAGTCAAAGGTGGCTCGACAGCAGCGGTTGGGGTTTTTAAAGTCAGACTGTTGCGCCGGGTCGTGGGCAGGGGGCCGTGATGGAGTGAGCACTGTGAGCCACTGGCCTGCAAGAGGAAGCACCGCAGCCTGCTGCTGTGCTCTTTTCCTAAACATGAAATGAATGATTTTTTTAAAAATGAGTATCTGTTCGTACCGGTACCAGCATTGTTACAAGTGCAAACAGCAGGCAGTGTGGGGTCACACCCAATAGGGCCTCTCCGCGCCCGGGGCCTGACATGGTGTCTCTGCCGGTCTCCAGTGTAGCCTGTTGGGGATTGTGGAGCGTGGCTGTTGTGTGCTGTGTGAGCTTGATGGCTGACTTCAACCAAACCACACCGGTGCTGCCCGTGGCTTAACGCGTCCTGGGGAAGCAGCGTGGATTGGGGAGAACTAGGAGAGGGAAGCACGTGGGTGCTGAGAGGCACCTCCTCCAACTGCACGTGCTGCAGCCCTCCTCCTGTGCGGCGGGGAAGAGGCCCTTCCAAGGCCAAAGGGAAAGACTAGAGCCTTGGAGAGGTTTTTTTTTAATGGATTGTTAAAGATTGAATTATGACCAGCGTCCTCTCCCCCAAATTTGTGTGAACTTGGCTGGGTCAGAATACTCAGAATTGTGTAGTCATCCTCCATTTTGCGATTCGAGGTAACTGCCCTATGTATTATGAGAATCCCTTACTGCTCTGGTGGCTTGAGGTCAGCAGTTCGAAAGCACCGGCAGCTCTGTGGGAGAAAGACCTGGCTTTCTACTCCCATCAAGAGCGACACCCTCGGAGAACCGCAGGGCCAGTTCTGCTCTGCCCTGCAGTGTCCCTGCGGCGGCACTGCAGCCGGTGGCAGGAGTCGTTGCTATATTGTTAATAAGCCAGGGTTCGAGGCAGTTATATGACCGGGGCAGGCTGCAATCTACAGGACTGGGTTGTCCTTTGAGACAATCTCTCTGGGCTGCAAGCGAAGTTAAACAGCCGGAGAGGGATCGGGGAGCTACAGCATGAAGAAAAACAGGCTGGGAGCAGAGCACATCCTTTTGACCCAGGGTCCCCGTGCTGTGAGCAGCTGTGAGCAGGCCCAAAGGAAGGTGGATGCCAAGGCACATGGCGTTCTGCAAGGACTGCCAAGCCCACAGATGTGGGAAGGAGACAAAGACCGTGCCCCAGGGTTGACAGAGAGGAAGCCTGGGGCTAGAACTGGGGCCCTGCATTTGGACTGCTAACTTCCTGAACTAGGAGAAGAACTTTCTGGTTTGCGAAAGGCACCCATTTGTGCCGTTTCTCTTGTAGCAGCACTAGGTCCCTTGTGGTCATTCTTCTGCCGTGGTGGATCTGGCTGCCAGAACTAATATGTATAAACCCGTAAAACTCTCCACCTCTTTGAAACTGGAAACAGAATATTCTTGCCGGTTCAAAACTCTTTCATATGAAGACTTTTACTGTGTCTCGGGTCCATTTAAAAACGTTTTTTAAAAAATGCAACCTCTTCCAGTTGTTGTGTGAGAACAACCGTGTGACATCAAGAAAGGCATTTCCTTGCCAGGTCTCATCAAAAAGTTTGCTTTTTGTGGATGGAATTGACCAAATGAGTGTTGTGTGAGTGCAGCTGTTGGAGCGTCTTCATCTCCGAGTGACACTGCGTTAACAGTGGAGACTTCATGAAAAGTCGGTTGGCCATCCACCTTGAGCACAGTGGAAACCAGTCACTGCGTCACCTGTGGCCACGTCGCTCTTGTGTCAAGATGTCACTCTTCGTCATTTTTTAAAGTGAAAGCAGCCATGTTCTTTGTGCCAATCATAAATGCAACAAAATTGACCTCATTTAAATATTACTTCACTTTTGTATTGTTGTAAAGTTGCCTTTTAGGGATTTTTCATGTGGTGAAAATAAGAAAGCGAGCTCATTGCCGCTGAGCCTATTCCTGAGCCTGGGAACTTGATGGAAGGTAGAACTGCTCGGTGGGAGTCCGAGACTAACTTTGTCCGGGAGTAGAAAGCCTGTCCGTCTCCCCGGGTCAGCAGGTAAGCACCGGCTGACCTTGCGATTAGCAGCTCAGCCAGTAACCGCTGCTCCAGCAGAGCCCCGAGAGAACCCCTGTATATTAGAGAACCAAATAAGCCAGTGGATATCGGGGTGAGGGCAAAGCCCTGTCAAGGAGTGTCTGATGAAGACAATTTGGGAGATTCTGCTCAGAGGTGCCGAGGTCTTTGGTGGAACCCTGTTCTGATGGCGCTCATGTGTTTCAGGCATGCAAACACATGTGTTTCATGTGTTTCATGTGTTTCAGGCATGCAAAGTCATTACTTGCAGTGTGTTTAGAACTTTTTTTATTAAGTACCTATATACTCGAGTATAAGCCAACCCAGGTATCAGCTGTGGCACCTAATTTTACCACAAACCTGCATTTAAAATGTGCTGAAAGGCTTGGCTTATACACGGGTATATATGGGATTCTTCTGGTGGCACTTATAATTTATTGAGCAAAGTTCTCTATTTCCACAGAGGTGCATTTTGAAAGACGTCTCCCATCTCACTGATGGGTCACCGTGACTTGGAAGTGACTTCACGGCAGTGGTTGGATTTGTTATGTTCTGTGTTTCTGCAGCTTGCTTGTAGGAAGGTGGTGGGTGGCTTGAATGCTGGGCAGAGATCATTGTTTTCATGCACCTGAATCCTGAGCAAATTCTCTATTTGGCCATGGAATTCTCGTCTCTGGAAAGTCGACTACTTTCTAAGATATTTCCTGGTTTTGCCTTCTTTCTGTACTGTTTGCCTTCCCCCATTTATAGAAGGGCAATGAGTTTTCAGAAATATTTCTTTACTTTTTCCACAGAGGGTGCCGGCTTCCCCAGTGAGAATCCTGTTGTGGCGCCCCCCCCTCCCCCTTTGTTCCCTGGCCCTCTCAGAGACCCGGGATGCCTCTGGTCACAGAGTGCCTTTAATGTAGTAAAGATGCAAATAAATGGGCTTGTCCCTCTTTTTCTTTTTTGTTTTTCTCGTGTGCCTGAGCAGGAAGGCAGGTCCGAGACATCAGCCGAGTGTGTGTGATGCTGGAACTCTGGCCATCTGTCTCCTGTATGCTTCCTAACCATCTGAGATAGAAGAGCAACCCTGCGTGCCTCACGTTCCACGTACATACCCGAATTCAGACCCACTGTTCCCAGGTTGCTCCTTGGCCCATTCCAGCCCTCTACCTCCTGTTGGCTTCTCTTGTTCCATTTTGGAAAAAATCTGGGACACTCTTAGGTTCCTTTATAAAATCACTCTCTTTACTAGAAATTGCGTAGGACTCTCGTCTGGAAGCTGCTCCTCGGGCAGAGGAGAGGTCTCCTCGCTCGTCACTCCCACTGCTGACTCCTGGCCGAGCGCTCGGGTCCTTTGCCCATGCTCGCTCCGGCCGCGCTAGCTTACCCACTTGCACCGTGAAAAGGCCCTTTCTCAGCTTCAGTTCTGTTCATGATGCCCCCCCCCCCACAAACCGATTTCTGTTTGTTCCTTTTAGTCGTTTTATGGGCACATCATTCATATGCCATGCAGCTTAATGGTGCAGTCATTTTAAGAAGAGGTGCACAATCAAGTTCAAGACATTTCCTCCTTTCTCACACTTATCTCGTTTTTCACACACCTGGATCCTGAGAAAGTTCTACATATGGCCATGGAGTTCAAGTCTCAACAAAGTCTGATCCTTTCCCCATGTTCCCGCAACCTCCCCTCCATGCCCCTGGGAAATCCAGTTACTGCCTCTGTAGCTGTACATTCTGACTCCCATATACAGAAAAATCATCCTAACCAGAAACAGAAACAAACCAAAACCAACAACACTGAAAGAGCAGTAACCTCATTCAGAAAGAACACAGAGAGTATTAGCAACTGAAAAGCCCTCCAAATGCATAAAGGGGGGTCAGATGCTTCGGTGCTACATTCTAACCTACCTGCGTCTGCCTCAGTCCGTTGTACAGTGCTATTCACATCCCCGCTCATGGGTCGGAGGGGACTCCCCAGCAGCTTAATCCATGCAGGGACGACGTCAACCTTCTTTCCTGGCTTGTCATCAACTGCCAAATTATGATATTCCAGTTCAGCATTCCTGCCTCCTTTGGCATGCGGTTTAGGCACCAGCCACACTACTTTATAAGCTCTCCTCCTACCTTGGCTGTTGTTTTTCTGAAGTACCTACCAAGGCTCATTTTCAGTACCTTCTCTTCCATGGGACCTTACTGTATTCTTCACATTCAGACAGGATTTTCTTTGAATCCTTAAGACCTTTGAGCTGCCCGTTATCCAAACATTTCAATTTTCCTTCTTACGTTTTCTACGTGCGGCTACCAGTCCTATGTGTACCTCATGTGCACTAGCCCCCGCATCTCCAAACGTCAGCTCTGCCCATCCTGTGTGTATCCCAAGACTGTCGGTTTGTTCTTGCTGCTGTCTGACTTAGTTTAGCCCTTACTTTTGTTCCAGGGTCCCTATGAGTTGGCACCGATGGCAGCGAGTTGAGTTTTTCCTTGCCGAGAATAAATTTATATATTGTCATTCCCTCCTGAAAACTTGTAACATTGTTAGATTACATTTTAATGTAATACTTATTCACATTGTTCAGTAATTCATTGTATTATGTACTCGGAGTCAATAATGATATTTCTGTATTACTTGACATGTGGAACATTTAATATATGGCTGATAAAAATTATTTCTGTCAGCAAAACTGCAATGTGTATAGCAAAGTTGTAATTCCCATGATATATAAAGTGCTTTTACAAATTAGTAGGAGAAAGACAACCCAGTGGGGGAATGGGCAAAATTCATTCATTGAAAAATAAATACATAGAAATGGTCAGTAATAAGAAAGAGTATTATTGATCAGAAAGTTGTAAATTAAAGTGAAGTAGTATTTTCACATACAGATCTGCAAAGATTCAAAACAAAACTGAACAAAATCATTTGCTTATATACACATTAGCTGGGGGTACAAATAACTAAACATTCCCGTGTATCTTTCCATCTGTAAGTTGCTGCAACCTTGGGAGAAAGCAATTTGACAATTTCTTAAAGGATTTATAATGTAAGCATTCTTGTGTAATTGAGTTAGACTATACAGAGAGGATTTTTATTATATCATAAATTATCATTATAAAAGTTACCCAGAACCAGGAAGGCTGGTTAAATAATATTGAAATATTCATACAGTTGGAATATTCATACAATATAAGGTTTTTCTTGCAATGGAAAACTACCTAAAATGCTCTCTAGCCATGAAAAAGAATGTAAGTCTGTCTATGTGCATGGCTAGGCAGAGATAGCCAAGACCTCTGGATTGATACAGAAGGAAATGCGGGAAGTTCTTCAGAGACAAAAAAAGAGAGAGCTTTGAAAGACTGCTTTGCCTTATGATCAGTAATGCCCCGAGCTCTGAAGACCAAATCCCAGGCACTCTCACAATTGGTCATGGAAAACAGACAGACAAAAAGTTCTGATCTTTTTATTGTTGGGATTTGTAAAAAACTTATATAAAAATTCTATATTATTCATTTCCACCATCAGAATTGTAACTGTTATCAGCAAGACAAATCACCCGAGGTTAGTAATCCTGCACAGTTGTCTCTCGCCTAATAGGAGCCTGTGTGGTGAAGAAGGGACCAAGGGTAAAAGTCATTCTTCCCGCTTGATGCACTTTATTTTCCAGGGGCACACAAAAGGTGGCTGAGCATTCCCTGGTCAGGTCCTGCCAGCCCTTTACCGCAGTAATTGCATTGTTCCATGTCTTTATCCGGGAACCCATTGCCAGGGAGTTTTGGGGAGGGACAAGTGTCAAGGAAGAGAAGCTACAATGAGGTACCGTGATTGAGCCGGCATTGTACTGCTCAGGTCATTCTACAGAAATGTGTCAGTCTGCTGCCCGGATAAATGCCTAGAGTGAGTAAAACATGGGGCACAGTGACCCCAGGAAGAAAAATCAATCGCAATTCATATTTCATATGTCTGTAATTGCTTGTGAAGGCAGGGTAGTGGTCTGTTTGCAAGGCAGCTTTCCTCTCCTTGTTGCCTTTCTTGTCTCATTTCTCATGCTAATGTCTTCTACATGATCAGATTTATAGTGAAGCAAAATTGGGGCCTTTTTCTTGTCCACACCACCATTCTTACTACTGGTGTCCTGTACTGGATTTGATGCATGCATTGAATTGCAGACAGGCATCAGGAAACACCTATTTTGGTTTGAGTTGAGGGAAGGGGGTCAGGGCCTGAAAGGAATCATCCTTGTCCCCCCTGCCTCCCCAAAATGTATTCATTCATTTAGGTTTTAAGCCTCAAAACTGCGTTTTTGTTTGGTCTTCTAAAATATATATTTTTTAATCAGGACAGGGAACCCTTAATACTGACTCTGTGTGACAGTCAACAAATCAATCCGTGCTTTCTCTCTAACCTCTCCACACTCTTTCTCACATGAAGCTGCTTTCAGGTTCGTAGCCCTTGTGTGGACTGAGATGTCAGAGGGACGGAGAAAATGCTGCTCGCTTTATGGATTACTGTTAGGTCAACACATCTTTGGCAGCATTGATTAGCTTGACAGGGAGTACAGTAGTACATTTATCACTTATGGCTGTGCTGTAGAAAATCTAATAAGAGGCAAACAATTCCCTTTAGATCAGTAACAGGTTCACTGTGGCTAACGGTGCATGCACTGGAAATTTCTGCCTTTAAATTATGCCCTGGCCACCGGTTGGGTCGTTGACTCAAAGCTCCTCCACTTCTGTACCCATGCTGTTATTAATTCCGTCGCAAGTATTTGGCTGATGGAAATATTTAAATTGTTCTGGATCAACTTTTTTAAGTTAAATAAATTAATTAAATACAGTGCTAGAGTGATTTTAAAATAATAGCTAGAAATAATAGAGAGTTCAGTTCTCCGAGCTTTTAAGAAGCTGGGACCATCCTAACAAAAGGATTTCCCACTATCAGTGCTACAAAATGCAGCTCGTTTCACAATGTTTGAATTCTTGGGGAAAAGCTCATGATTCTGTAGGAAAATATTTATAATGGTCTTTGATGATGAGACATTGCATACCAGCACATCTGAATAGGAACTGGGAAAAATTTCTCATTGCTTTATCTTTTCATCTGAAAGATAATGCATTACGACTGTCATATTAATTTCTTTTGCTTCCTTGTACATCATAAGCAGGAGTATCCTTTCTCCCCTAGGCCATTGAAGTCTGTACATGTAGCAATGCATTTAGGTATACGTGCTTTAATATCTGTTGGCTAACAATTTGTATCTAATGGGTAGAGAGCTACGTGAAGATGTGATGCGTTTAGAAGCTCAGGGGTGAGAAGAAAAAGGATAGGGTTTTAGCCCGTTGTAATTGTTTTCTGTAAAGCGAAAGTGTTTGATGAATGGGTAACTTGTCACTTTTATAACGTACAGAACCCTAAAAAGAAAAGATCGCCTCGTTTGGAGCCCAATTCTTATTTCACGTGCCATTGCTGTTCTTACCATTAAACTACGCGTTGGGCTTCCTAGAGCAATACGTAATTCATTTCACCTCGTTTATTCCTGTGCCGCTGAACATTCGCATTGAGCTGGAGAGATCTGCTGGAAAGGGGGGATTTCCAGCTCTTGTAGTGCTTTGTGTTTTCCTGCAGAACTGTTTAAAGGGGGGTCTTGTGAGGTAGCATCTGTGAGATGATACAGTTTTCTTTGTTGGGAGAAAAGTATTCTGCCTGAATCAATTGTCAAGAGGCTTAAAATAATAAGTTAGCTTGTGTGATATGGCTAAAAGCAACACCGTGTGCAAGAAACTCCCACAGCAGGTTGTTTTAGCAGAAAAACTGAGTTTGCCTGAACCATGAATACGGTACTTTGAAAGCCAAGACTTAATAAAGCTGAGCTTAGAAAGAGCCGAAAGGACAGCTGTCGAAGGGCCAGGTCAGTGGCCTCCTCCGATATTAGGCTGTGAGATTCTACACGGCATATGACCCCAAATTCATTTCTCTGGAGTTTTGAGAAGTGCTGGCTGCAGTCGGTCACATTCAAGCCTGTTGATCTCGGTGTTTGGATTTAATCGTGTATGAACGCGTTCTCCTCTTTAATCTGTGGGGTAACCGTCATGTATCTCGGTCCCCAAACTGTCTTTTCTGAAAGAGCTTCGTCTGCTACTCTGGTTTCACAGGTCACAACAGGAGTCCCCCCACCACTTGCCCTAGTGAACAGAGACCGGCTATTGATTAACTATCACACTGGCATCAGAACTACTCTTAGGATTCAATTTTTTTGTTGTTTTGCATATTTTATTGATCAAAGTGGTAAATGAGCATCAAGCGTGCAAGAAGACGATGAATTGTTTACTTGCATAAAATAACCTTTCAATAAGGGAAGATGCATGGCTCACACTTTGGATCTGCTCTGCGGCCCGAAGCAGATGGCATTCAGCTGCCATTGATTTGCTTCCGTAGTTAAGGAGCCGCCTGCAGCCCAGCATGCCCACTGCATTGTGAAAGAGAGGGAGACTTGGGGACCAGGGTGGAAGCCAAGAAGGGCTGACTCGCCCCCTCCCCCCCAAATCCTAAGGAGGGGAGAAATCTTCTTTGGAGATCATGCATACCTACTTAGACTGGGATTTGAGTTTCTGTCATCAGATGGGATAGGGTCGCTTTGTGTCCTGGTGCTGTAAAGGCGGGCATTTGCGGTCATCACTTATGCAGATGTCCCCAGTGAATAACAACGAGAGTAATCATCACGGAATACTAATTGTAATCATGTGAATTTTCAAGAAAACTAAATAAAACCTTTCTCCTCCCTCTGGGGTAAAATTAGATAATCCTCAAATACGTCCCGTTAGGCCTGCTGCCGAGCCTGCTGGCCTTAAAAAAGTGCACACATAAGCAGGGCTGACAGCCCACCTCTTGTTTGCCCGTGGTGACATCTCCATCCCTGCAACAGCTCAGCTTTAGCCTTTGTCAACAATCACGTTGGGTCTTGAAGTGTCTTCCATAGTAAGTAGACGCAGATGTTGAATTTACAGATGTTTTCCTTGCATCTGTGTCCAGCAAAGGCTTTACATCTGAAACATTAAAAAGTAAGATCAAGCCTACCTGTTCTTGTTTTCAGTTTGCTTCCAGGCAAAAACAGTATGAATAAACAGTAAATAAAAGCATGTCTTTGTGATTCACTAATGTACACATTAGTCGTGCTTAGCTAAATAACTTTAACTCTTTATAATTTATATTTTAGGTATAGATAAAATACTCTTGATAACAACAAAAATATGTAATGAAACAGATCGCCTATCACAAAATAACTTGGTAGACATACTTCAGTAAGACCTGATTGCAAATGATTTTCCTCCAGTCATTGTTAACGGTTAAGCATAATGTTTGAGTAAGCACAAAAGTGTGCTTCCAAATTCATAGAAACTTTTACTGTAAAATACCGTAACAGGAGGCTATTGTTTCTCAGCCTCTCCTCCCCTTAGGCCTGTGCCTTCTGAAGGTGGGATTTCCCTGTCTCTTACTCCCCCCTGAACAATTCTGTACCCTTAGATTTCCACCGCCTCAAAATGTCACTTTGGGTACTCTCAAGAAACTCTTATCATGTTCCTTTAAAGGTTCTTTGAATTTAGGGAACAAAAGGGAATCTGAAAGGGCAAGATCTGGCTGTAGGGTGTCTGAGAGAAGGTTTTCCAACAAAATTCTACTAGAATAACCTCGCTACCCCCAAGAGTAGAAGAGTGAGCAGGTGCTTTGTCGTGGTAGACAAAAATTCCGTGGCACAATTTTCCTGCCCTTTTTCCCACCAATGCCATGTTTAATTTTCTCAAAATTTCTTCATAATAAGTCTCTGTGGTCTTCATTTGTCGGGAAAAATCCATTAAGATGACCCCTTTGCAGGGGATGATTGACACTATTCTCTAACATAAAATGACAACAATACATCTAAGGTAAACCACAGACACATATAAACCGCAGATATATAAATGGATTTCAGTCTAGTACTTAATTGTAGCCAATTAGTTCTTATGATGTGACCCTGCATGGTGTTCACCCTCATAATGAGATCACTGAAGATTGGGGTCCTATAGCAAAGTGTGGAGAAGAAACTAGATGGACCCAGATATCAAGAAAGGTGTGTCTTGAGTCTTAAAAGTTTGTCTTCAAAAAAAAGCAGCTCTCTAAGTGATGCAACAAACGAATCCACAAGGAAGAAGCTCATCAGATTGTGTAGTGCAAAGGTTACAAATGGTATAATCCAAATCGAAAGGAGGGATTGGTTTCAGAGCTTACATTGTAAATACCTGCCTCGCAGAAGGCTGTGGATGACGGTGGGAGTCCAACATCTGTGTGCAACGTCCTTATGTGGATTCGGCCTCCAGTGATTGCCCTGTGACCGTAATCCAGGGCTGCCCCAGCCTTGCCATCAGAGAACCTTGTAAAGTTGATTATGGCAGATGCAGTCAGGGTAGACTATACTGCCATCTTATCTCCCCTTTGCCCCACTTTAAAGTGGTTTCCGTTGTTTTAAAAAGTGATGAGGAAATACACACATGGATGAAGCCTCTGGGAATTTCCTCTGACCATAGACCAGGGATTCCCTCTGACCCTAGACCAGGGATTCCCTCTGACCCTAGACCAGGGATTCCCTCTGACCGTAGACCAGGGATTCCCTCCGACCCTAGACCAGGGATTCCCTCTGACCCTAGACCAGGGATTCCCTCTGACCCTAGACCAGGGATTCCCTCTGACCCTAGACCAGGGATTCCCTCTGACCCTAGACCAGGGATTCCCTCTGACCCTAGACCAGGGATTCCCTCTGACCGTAGACCAGGGATTCCCTCTGACCCTAGACCAGGGATGTGAATGACCTTGCTATCATGCAAGTACATTGGACAGTGGATTCTCCCAGAAGCAATTAGGTTAAAATTTAACACCTCGTGTCGTGGTGACCCCCAACCATAAAAGTATTGTTCTTGCTATTCATAATGTAATTTTGCTACTGTTATGAATCGTCATGTAAATATCTGATATGCAGGATGTATTTTCATTGTCACAAATTGAACAAAATTAAAGCATAGTGATTAATCACAAAAACAATATGTAGTTATATCTTGTGAAATATTTATTTCTAATGACAAATAAATGAAATTTTGTCTTGATGCGTGGTGTAGCTTGGTGTACCCCATCTTGACACTGGGTATTCATATGTGGGCGTATCTGCATGTGGGCAGACCTGCCTGGAGATGGATAGAGGAGCAGTGTCTCGGTTCCTAAGACCATCAGAAATCTGTTTTCTGGGGGTCTTAGGCGACCCCTATGAAAGGGTCATTCGACCCCCCAAAGGGGTTGTGACCCACAGGTTGAGAACCATTGCCTTATATCAAACACCACTTAATCTCCCTTTGACCCAGTTTACAATTTGTTCTAATTTTTAATACTTTCTGCTTTCTTTTCCACTAAGGTTTTTCTCAGTTTTGCTTTGTTATTCCTGTTTGTTCTTTGTTATTGTTTTGTTTGGTATATTTCTTTGAAATCCAGGAGGGGGTAAATCTATGGAGACAGTAACTGCATTCATTGTTTCCTTGTGGTGTGGGAGGGAAGGTAGGGGGGAAATGTGGAGCTAATAACAATGAGTGCAAGAAGAAATGTTTTTCTTTTTTTTTAATTTTTCAAAAATTGATTGTGGTGTTGATTGTACAACTCTTCTTAATGTGATCAAACTATTGAATTGTAGGATATGTGAATTATATGCCAATGAAACTTTTAAAAATAAATAAATAATAAATAAATAAATAAGCCCTTTGAACTCCCATTAAACCAGTTGCCGTAACCGTCTAAGCTGCTTGCTCAGACCCAGTAGATCCCCTCAGAAGCGATTGTTCTGGCTGGAGTTTTCCTAGTAACACTAAGACAAATGTATTACTGAAAGAACTTGTGTATAGTCATTCACTGATAGCAGAGTCATGTTGAACACATTTCATTTGGAATAAACTCATGCAGGTACTGTAACCCCAGAAGCAATACTCTTATCTCCCCCTCATAATGGAAAGATGTGCTTTACAAGACATCTTTTAAGTGTTGAAAAGCAAGGATGTTACTTCGAGAGTGAGAGTATTCCTGACCCAAGCCATGGTATTTTCTTTTCAATCATTTTACTGGGGGACCGTACAATTCTTATCACAATCTATATATACATCCATGTATCAAGCACATTTGTGCATTTGTTGCCATCATCATTCTCAAAACATTTGCTTTCTACTTAAGCCCTTGGTATCAGCTCCTTTTTTGAAAAAAAAAATCATTTTATTGGGGGCTCATACAACTCCTATCACAGTCCATACATATATCAATTGTGTAAAGCACATTTGTACATTCGTTGCCCTCATCATTCTCAAAACATTTGCTCTCCACCAACCCCCTGGCATCAGGTCCTCATTTTCCCCCTTCCTTCCCCCTCCCTCATGAACCCTTGATAATTTATAAATAATTATTTGTCATATCTTGCTCTGTCCCATGTCTCCCTTCCCCCACTTTTCTGTTGTATGTCCCCCAGGGAGGACGTCACATGTAGATCCTTGAAATAGGTTACCACTTTCCAACCCATCCTCCCTATGCCCTCCCAGTATCGCTACTCACACCACTGGTCCTGAGGGAATCATCCACCCTGGCTTCCCTGTGTTTCCAGTTCCCATCTGTACCAGTGTACATCCTCTGGTCTAGTCAGACTTGCAAGGTAGGATTTGGATCATGATAGTGTGGGGGGGTGAGGGAGTAGGAAGCATTTAGGAACTAGAGGAAAGTTGGCATTCTATGATGCTCACCTTCCCGACACAACCACTGAAGACAAAGTGGGTGAACAACTAAATGTGGTGAAGAAAGCTGATGGTGCCCAGCTATCAAAAAAGATAACGTCTGGGATCTTAAAGGCTTGAAGATAAACAAGCCGCCATCTCGCTTAGAAGCAACAAAGCCCATATGCTAGAAGCACACCAGCCTGTGTGACGACGAGGTGCTGAAGGGATCAGTTATCAGGCATCAAAGAACAAAAAAGTCATATCATTTTGTGCTCACCTCCCTGATACAACCACCGAAGACAAATGTGTGCATAAGCAAATGTGGCGAAGAAAGCTGATGGTGCCCGGCTAAAAAGAGATAGCGTCGGGGTCTTAAAGGCTTGAAGGTAAACAAGTGACCATCTAGCTCAGAAGCAACAAAGCCCACAAGGAGGAAGCACACCAGCCTGTGCGATCACGAGGTGTCAAGACCAACAAAACAATAACAACAACAATAAGAACAACAAAAAGAAAGCCACTGACAAAAATGGAAAACCCTATAAATAGTTCTAGGTCTGTTTGTTGGCCTTTATGAGTGTTTTCCAGTCAAACCTGGTGGGGTGCCACACTCTCTCTCCAAAGTCTATTTTTTGCATTCCCTGGGGATTTGTTCACTTTGTTCCCCTTGCTGCTCTGTGTCATGCCCTTAGTGTTTCACCCCAGTGTGATGGGGTCAGATTGTGCACAATCCCTGGACTGTGTCTCCAGTGTTGCCCCCACAACACTATGATTTATTAAGAGACATTGTGTCTCGTGGTTGGGCTGGCCTTATGGTCCTCTCTGTGCTTTGTCTGCTCCAAGCAGGAATATCGTCCTCAGGGCGTGGTGGACCCCTCCCTCTCCATCCCTTTTCATTTCTCCCATGTGCTTTAATCAGTCAAGCCCATCTCCCCAAGCTGTAGCCCCCGCCCCCCCAGTGCTGTCCCCTTAAATGCATTTTTCTGAGGGTGGTGCCGTGTGTTCACATAGTTGGGATTGGGGCCGGCCCCACAGATCTTTCTATTGGTTCCCTGGCACATGCCGGTATGTTGTATTCACATCTTGGCGCTCTATCTATCTATCTATCTATCTATCTATCTATCTCTCCCTCTCCTCTGTGGAGACATAAACAAACCTACCCTTGGGTAGGTTAATGTCCTCCTCTCCCCCTACCCATGTCTTTATTTTTCTCTTTCTTTCCCCCGCTTATTTAGTTGGCTGCTGTGTGTATTCCTGGATTGGGTTTGGCCCCTGCCATAGTTGCTGAACCTCATCCCAGGGTTGTATGTATATACCAACTTTTCCCCTATGACTCATTTTTTAAATTTTAAGCTTACATCAGTGGACTCATTTTGTACTTGTCCTTTGGTGCTTGGCGTACTTCACTTAGCATGATTTCCTCTAGTTCTTCCCATGTGGCAATGTGCTTCATGCATTCATCACTGCTTTTTAGGGATGTATAATACTTCATTGTTTATATGTATCACAATTTTTGATCCATTCTTCTATTGATGGAAATATAGGTTGTTTCCAACTCCTTGCAATTTTGAACTGTGCCACGATGAACATTGGAGCACAGATGTCTGGCAGTGGTTTGTTTCCTGCTCTTCTGGTGTGAGCCCAGTAGGGGGGTTGCTGGGTCGTATGGTAGCTTGATTTCCATGTGTTTTAGATATCACCGAATCTATTTCTATACATACCTACAGGTTGTACATACCTACAGGTCCACCAGCAGTGGACAAGAGTTTTTATCTCCCCACATCCCCTCCAAAACTTGTTACTTTCTGATTTTTTTAATTCAGCTATATTTGAGGGTGTTAGGTGGTATCTCATAATTGTTTTCATTTGCATTTCTCTTGTGGCTGATGATCAGGAATATTTTCTCATAGGTTTATTGGCCATTCAGATATCTGCTCCTGTGAAACTTCTGTGTGGGTCTTTTGCCTACCTCCTTAGCCTATGTATTATCTGCACCAAAGTTCTCAGGTTTGTCCCAATTCCCTCATTAATGGTCATAATATTGTGGGGTTTTACCTCAAGGTCGTCTATGATCCACCTTGAGTTTACTCTTGTGTGTGGAGTGAGGTAAGGGTTTTGCTTCATTTTTCTGCATGTAGATTTCCATTTTTTCCAGCACCACTTATTGTAGAGGGCATCTGCTTCCCATTTGATATTTTTGGGCCCTTATCAAAAATCAATTGTCTGATTGCTGATGTTATTATTTCTGGGTTTTCACCTCTTTTCCATTGGTCTGAGTATATGTGGTTATACCAGTACCACACTGTTTTGACCACTGTCGCTATAAAATAGGTGCTAAAGTCAGGTAGAGCAAGCCCTCCCACTGTGTCCTTCTGGAGGAGTTCTCTGCTAATTCTGGGCTTCTTCACTCTCTATGTGAAGTTGTTAATCGATTTTTCCAATTCTTTGAGGAAGGATGATGGAATTCATATCAGGATAGCATTAAACTTATATAGTGCTTTGGACAGAACTGACATCTTTACTATATTGATTCTTCCAATCCACGAGCATGGGATATTCTTCCATTTGTTGAGGTCACTCTTGGTTTCTTGTAATAGTGTTCTGTAGTTTTCCTCATACAAATATTTTGGTTTTTTGGTCAGGTGTATCCTTAGACATTTCAATTTGTGCTTGGCTGTGATCTTGTCTGATGTGTATAATAGTATGATAAACTTCTGCTTGTTAATCTTGTATCCTGCCACTGTGCCATGTTCCTCTATCGCTTCCAACACTGCACTAGTGGAGTTTTGGGGATTTTCGATATATAAAATCATCATCTGCTAACGATAGTTTCGCCTATTCCTTCCTTTGATGTCTTTTCTTTGCCTTATGTTGTTAGCTAGGACCTCTAGTACGATGTTAAATAGGAAGGGGGACAAAGGACATCCTTGTTTGGTCCCCTTTTGCAGTGAAATTGTTTTTGTCTTTTCAATATTGTTTACCATGTTGGCTGTTGGTTTTTCATAAAAACTTGTATAATATTGAGTAATTTTCTTTCCACTCCAATCTTCTTGAGCGCCTTAAACAGGAATTGGTGTTGGACATTGTCGAATGCTTTCTCTGCATCTATTGATATTATCATTTGGTTCTTAGAATTTTTCATGTCAATGTGGCAAATGATACTAATGGTCTCTCGTATGTAGAACCATCCCTGCATCCCTGGTATGAATCCCACTTGGTCCTGGTGAATTATTTGTTTTATATACTTTTGTATTCCATTGGCCAGTATTTTGTTAAGGATTTTTGCATCAATGTTCATTAGGGATATTGGTCTGTATTTCTCAATTCTTGTGGAATACTTGCCCGCTTTAGTTATCAGTTATACTAGCTTCATAGAAAGAGTTTGGGAGTTTTCCGTCTTTTTCTATGTTCTGGAAGAGTTTGTGTAGGATTGGTGTCAGTTCTTCTCTGAATGCTTAGTTGAATTCTCCTGTGAAGCCATCTGGCCCGGGGGATTTTTTTGTTGGTAATCCTTTGATAACTTTGTCTATTTCTTCTATTGCTGTGGGTATGTTGAGGTTTTAGACATTCATCTGGGATAGTCTAGGGTGGGATTGTTTTGGCAAGAATTTGTCCATGTCTTCCAAGTCGTTGAATTCGCTAGAGAACAGGCCTTCATAATACTATGTAAATAGCCTTTTGATTTCATTAGGGTCCATTGTAATGTTCCCTGTTTCATCCATCATCCTTGCTATTGAAATTTGTTCCTTCCTTTCTTTGGCTAGTCCTTTTGAAGTACCAACTTTTAGATGCATTAATTTTTTCCATAGTTTTCTTGTTTTTCCTCTGCTGTATCTCAGCTTTGATTTTTATTATTTCTTTCCTTTTGCTATTAGTAGGATTGTTCTGTTGACTCAGCTCTAATTGGGTGAGTTTTGTGTCAACATATCAACCATAAGTCTCTCTTCCTTTTTCGTGTGTGCATGTATTGCGCTCAGCCTTCCTCTGATAAATGCCTTTGCTGTGTCCCAAAGGTTTTGGTGTGTTGTATTTTCATTTTCATTGGTTTCTAGAAGCTTCATGATTTCATCTTTGCCCTAGACCAATACCCATTCCTTTTGCAAGAGAGAGTTATTCATCCTCCAATGTTTTGCCCTTGTTTTCTTCTTCGTCCTTTGTTGATTTCAGGCCTTAAGGCATAGTGATCAGAGAGAAAAATCTGTATAACGTCTATGTGCATGAATTCACTCAGGTTTGACTTGTGTCATATCTTCAAGTATGTGCTATGCATAGTTGAAAAGAAAGTGAATTTTTTGAATTTGTGTGGAAAGCTCTAAAAATATCTATCAGGTCAAGTCGTCCAATTGTGCTGTTTAGATCTGTATCCTCCTTGTTAAATTTCTTTCCCTGTGATCTGTCTTTTTCAGAGAGTGATGGATAAAAGTAACCTACTCTAATTGTTATGGCTGTGATTTCTTTTTCATCTTTTGGCGTGTTTAATTTACAAATTTCGCTGGTCTCTCATTGGATGTGTATATATTTTTAAGCTCATGGGTCCTTGTTCTATTGTTCCATTGAAAATTATATAGTGCCTCTCCATGTCTCTTGCTATGGTTGTACCTTAAGATCAGTTTTGTTAGATTAAGATTGCTATCCCTGCTTTTTTTGCATTGATATTTTCTTGTTATATTTCCCCCCATTCTTTAATTCTCAACCTGTTTTTCCTTGCAAACTTAAGATGTGTCTCTTGTAGGCAGCAGATCAATGGGTTATGTTGTCTAAACCAGTCTGTTAGCCTCTCTCTTTTAATACCTGAGTTCAGTCCATTGATACTCAGTGTTATTACATCCATCTGTGGACTCTTGTGTTGTAATCTTGTACCTTTTGTGTTGGGTGTTTTCCTACCTACCTATCTTATCAGTTTGTTTTGTACGTTGCCCATTCATGCCTTCTTTCCACTATTGCATTAATGCTATCTTGGGGGGCTGTTTTCTCTTTGTTGCCCTCTGAGTGGAGTTGTTTTATGTGATGGTCTCTTATTTGTGCTCAGTGAGTGTTTATCTTCTGCCCATACTGGGTTGGCAAGGATCTTTTGTACAGCCGGGTTTGTTTTTATATATTCTTTGTGTTTTGCCCTGTCTGTGAAGACTCTTACTTAATTTGGACAAGTATAGTATTCTTGGGTTTGCATTATTTTCCTTCAGTTTTTGGAGTATGTTATTCCACTCCATCCTCTTCTTCATTGTGTCCACTGATAGGTCTGACCATATTCTTATTTGGGTACCTTCATACATTACTGTTTGCTTTTCCCTAGCTGCTCTTATGATTTTCTCCTTTGCCTTATAGTTGGATAATTTAACTATTATGTGACTTGGTGACTTCTTCTGGGAATTCATTCTGTGTAGTATTCTTTCAGGCTCCTAATTGGTTGCCAGAATCTCATTTATTAAGCTGGGGAAGTTTTCCTCTCAGAATTCCTTTGCTGTTTTCACTGTTGACTTCTTTGTTGTATCTTGTCCCAGTAGTCCAATTATTCTAATATTGTTCCTCTTCATAGCATCAGAAATGGCTCGCGGGTTTTCTTCAGCTTCTCTGATTCTTATTTGACTGCTTTTCCCGTTTGTTGAAGTCTGTCTGGTTATCCTCTAGGTCACTGGTATGATTCTCTGCCTCCTCAAGTCTGTTGGCAAAGTTTGTTAATTTGATATAAGATTTTATTTCATCCTAGGTCTTTGTTGTGTTGCCTTTATCTCTTCTATCATTTCACCCCTTTTCTGTATTGCTTCTCTCATATCCTGTATGACTTCCCTCAGCATTCTGAAGATTTCTTTCTGTGGCAGGTCAATGTCTGTTTCTTCTATGCACGTTGTTAGGTTCATGACTTCTTATGGCATTGACTTCTGTTTCTACTGCTTTTTTGTTGAGGCTATAGGGGCTGGTTGCTGCTTACGTGTTGTTTTAGAGTAGCCCAGCACCATCTTCGAGAGTTGAAAAGCACTGGGCTCTCTCTTGGAGGACTTGTATGAGCGCTTCTTCTAACTACCTGTAGGTAGCTGCCCTGCAGAGTTAGGCTACCACTGTATCTTCCAGTGGTTTTACTCTTACCCTAGCCAACAGGATATTTCCTTATTTGGAATGTGAGTTGGCTAATCCTCTCATGGATGCTGGTTGGGTGGCTGTGGACCTACGAAGATGGTGTTTCACTGGCTGATCTCCCAGGAAACTGTAGTGGTGTGTCCCATGGGGCTTGGAGCACCTTGGATGGTGTGTGGTGTTTCCCTCTGCAACTGGAATGCTGAAGAGGGTGGGTGGGTGTACCCTTTGGGTGTAGAGCAGCAGTTCTCAACTTGTGGGTCATGACCCCTTTGGGGGTTAAACGACCCCTCACAGGTGTTTCCCAATTCTTAACAGTAACGAAATTAGAGTTATGAAGTAGCAACAACATTAATTTTATGGTTGGGGGAGGGGTGGTCACCACAACATGAGGAACTGTATTAAAGGAAAGTTGAGAACCACTGGTGTAGATCACTAGGGATGGCAGGTGGAATATCCTAATTGAGGAGATGATTGTGGCAGTTGGGTGGGCAGGAATTCCCCCAGTCACTTGTAGGGCCTTGGGGTGTAGGCGGGAGTTCCAGCTGTTTGATGGGCACATCTCCCAGCCACTTGGGGTGTAATGGAGGGGGGGGGTGCATAATTTCTCCAACTGCATGTAAAACCAACAAGTGTGGGCAGGAACCCCCAGCTGGTGGTCAGAGTTGCCCTAGGCAGAGCGGAGTGACCTGGAGGTTAATAGTGGCTTTTGAAATGAAAGAGATGGAGAAAAGCAGAAAAAGAGAGAAAGGAGAAGACAAAGACAAAAATAAAAAACAATCACACACACAAAGCAAAAGACAGAACAAAAACAAAGCGTAAAGAAAAGAAAGCTACAAAAAAGAAAAACAGAATCTGCTGAGACTGGCGGGAAAGAGAGCAGAGATCAAAGATGAGGATAAAAGAAGAAAAACAGAAGAGAAGGAAATAAAGAGAGACTGCTCCCCATGCCATGCCATGCCATGCGTAGCACACCTCGACAAACTAGAGAAGAGGCAGTCTGCCCTACTATGTATGGGAGCTGCCGGGCAGAGGGGATATTATTAACCATCCTTTACCTCTGAGCAACTTAGTTTTGCCATTCAGGTATATAAAGAAATAATGTGTGCATTTGAAAAAAGATGTATCTATAGTGCTTTGCAAATATTAAAGGGGCAGGAATTGGGTTTACTGTGTGAGTGGTTCTGAGAGGTGACTTCTTGTTAGGCATCATTGCACTGGTTCTGACTCACAGTGGTGCCATATGAGATAGACCAAACACTTTGCCGTCCTGCCCGTCCTCAGTTGTTGCTGTGTTTTGAGGCCATTGTTACAGTCACTGTGTCAGTTAATTTCATCCAGGGTCTTCCTTCCTCTTTTTTGGTGACTCTACCAAGTGTGATATCCTTTTCTAGGATATAGTCTCTTGAAAACTTACCCAAAATTCTTCCTCACTTCTAAGGAGTACTTTGGCTGTAGGTCCTCCAAGACAAATCTGTTTGTTCTTCTGGAAGTTCATGCAACTGTCAATATCCCTCATCAACAACATAACTAAAATGTGCTGATTCTTTTTTGCTTTCAACAAAGTAGTGAAGTAGAATAAAAACTGACGTAAGAGTAATGTATTAAGCTGGAGATGTCTTGGTAGCATCTACTATGCATTAAATATTGCCTAACATTGGCTATTTTAATTTGTAAAAATGTTAATTGTTTTTGTAAAATTGACTTCAACAGTAATGATGGTAGTAATTTTAATGACTGGCCATGAAGGGCCATATCTGACCTCGTCTGGCTTCCCTATTGCCACGGGGAAAGGCTCATACTGGCCTCCATGGACCATTCTTCTTTACCCCTTCGGACGCCAAGCAGTCCTCCCGCACCACTCGATATCTGTGCTGGGTTTGCTAATTCCTTGCAATGGCCGAGTAGAATTCAGAGACAATACTCACGGTTTAGGGAGTTTATTTGGGGAGTTAATAATTACCACAAGTCAGGTTCAGTAAACAGTAAAGATAGGGTCATTGGTCTCCTCAGCCAGCAGCCTAGTCTCTGTCCAGTTCTCAGCTGTCAGCCATATGGTAGCCAAGAGAATCAGTGTGATAATATTTGAAAAAGATCTGCTCACAAATCTGAGTAGTCAGTCATCCCAAAGCTCCATGTTATCCCCTAGTCTGAAAGCCTGGTTCCAGTAACTCCAATGGATTTGATTGTATGGGGAATAGAACCTAAATAAATTATTTATATATTTATAAATATGTATATATATTTATAAATATTATATATATTTGAAAGTCTCTCAGCCACATGGTCTCTTGGCCTTTGCCTACCTGGGCTAGCAAACCCATGCTCTGTCCCCCAGTTCACAGTCTGAGGCCAGATAAGGATAAGGTACCCCAGTCTCAGGGCTGCCCCTGTGAGTTGCTGTGCCATCCTCTCTGGCGTATCTCCTCGCAGTGGCCTCTGTCATTCCAGAGATCATGCACGTTTTCTTCCAAGGCCTGTGGGGTTTCACTCTTCTCTGGTGCTTCAAAGATGGCTCATCTACAGTTATCACTGTTGTCCTCACCGTCTTGGTCCAAGGCCTGTTTTTAGTTATTGATCTGTTTCTCCAAAAATATAATTTTGAATCTTTACTTCCAAAACTTTGCCTGTGTATTTCACTTAGAAATTGGTGCAAGCTGACCAAAGATTTTACTTCAGTACATTCTGTTATCTTCTCAGTATTTAAAAGTGAATTGTCAGTTCCAAAGGTGGAAATAAACTAGACTCTCAGACCCATGCCTAGTAACATGATCAAATATACTATTCTGGCATTATTTCTTGCAAGGGCAGTAACTTGGGTTGTATTTTGATTAATTGTTAGCTACCATTTTCCTTCTTTTTTCTCTTAAATGGAATTTTATTTAAAGTTTGCCTATTTTTGTTTACCCTTGGATAGCCAAAGGGCATCTGTTCTTGATTGTACTCTGCCTGCCTTCAGGCCATCAGCACCTTACAAATGTGAGTTTTAAACATGTTTTGGAGTGTGCCTATGTCATATCTGAGTATACAATATATATCATTTACTTTAGATTCTATTCACCATAAAATCAAACCCATTGGAGTTAACTAGAGCCAGGCTTTCAGACCAAGACTTATTGTGTCGCTTTGGGGTGACTGATTGACCAGTTGGACTCTAGGAAACCCCTACAAACAGAAGCAACATAGTAGTGAGCAATTATTTTTCTATTATTATTACAGAGCTTCTATTTATATTTAGCATGAAGTTGGTATATTTTTTAAAGTGTGCTTTTGCCATATGGTAAATATTCATATTAAGTGTCGTAATCACTCATCAAAGGAATAATAGAAAGCCACGGGGCGGGCGTTTAGCTTTGCGGCTGTGGGAAAGCATGTGCAGCAGGGTGTTGAGTTGCGGTTTTCCACAATCAGCCCAACTTGCATTGATGAATGAGGAAATACCTGGGCTGATCAAGTGCAGAATTTAAGTACGGATCCAGCTCCAGCATCCTGCCCTCTGCAGCCCAGTTCCTCCTTACAAGTAAGTCATTCGCTCAACCACATGTGGAACATCTCAACTTGAGGAGCAGTAGTTCCCCCTGAAAATACAAGGGGGCTTGGAAAAGTTTGTGGAAAACTGGAAGTGAAAGATAATGAAATTTTCCCACACACTTTTCAAAGCCTCCTCATAAGATTATACTCAAAACTCTGTCATTGGAGTTGATTCCAATTTAAAACAACCCTGTAGGATAGGGTTGAAAGGCCCTTGCGGGTTTCCAAGACTGGAATTCTTTATCGGGAATAAGCCCCATGTTTCTCCAACAGAGTGGCTAGTGGTTTTGAACTGTGAGCTTGAGGTTAGCAGCTCTGGCGGTGGCCACTATGCTGCCAGGACCCCTCAGATGAGTAGACCATTCATTTTTAAGCACTTGAAACATTTCAGAGTGTGTGTACATCCTCCCAAAAGTTAGTTTATAATTTCTTTTATGTCGATGTACTAGATTGATCCTTATTTGATCTCTGCACAAATGACAGACACAGTTACTGGAGCTGGAGTAGCTAAGCTTTAAAAAGCTCCTAAAAATGAGAGTATTAACCCCAGTGCACTGAATTCCCCGAGCAGCTTGCTTTCTCCTGCTCAGACTAGACGTGGGCACACGTTCGTTAATGTAATTAGTTTCACAGGGAATGTCAGATCAGTCCTCAGGAGTTTACTCCGACCCAAAACGCCTTCTAAGAAAATATCAATGAGACAAGCCAAGGGCAGCCCCCACAGATGGGAAGCTTCCTCTCCCAGCGTTCTTCGGGGCATGCTTTAGAAGAGGCCTGGCTGCTGTCTGTCCGAGTGATTTTCCGGTTCCGAGACGGTCCTCCCAGACAGCACGTTCTAGCAAGTTGCTCTTTTCCTCGCCCAGCACTGCAGGCGTGGTGGGCTCATTTAAAGAGAAAGAAAACGTAAAATTAACTTTGAAAATGAAACTCTAACGTTCAGCACTTACTGTCTTCATGTGCTGAGTCTGCCATGCAAAACACCACAAACTGGTTGGCTTTAAGAAACAGACAGGGTTTTTTGTTGTGTTTTTTTTTACAATTTGGAGCTAACCATCCAAATCAGGGTGTTGGTTCTGTTGATGCTTTCTGAGAGCTTTGAGAGAGAAAATGTTCTCTGCTGCTCTCTAGTGTCTGGTGGCTGCTGGGAACCCTTGGTGTTGGTCCCTTGCCACTTTAGATGCCTTAACTCTCACCCAAAACAGCACCACCAACCAAGTACTTTATAATAGCTCCTGTCCTGACGTAATAGGGGGTGCCTTCATCTGCCATTCCTTCTTCAGTGGTGCTTCATTCAGCATCTCTTTCCACGTGTCTTTACTACCTCTTGTAAGACACTACTCAGAAGGGGTTAGGTTTAGGACCCATGTTGGCCTGGGGTGGCCTCATTAGCATGACAAAAGAAAATCCCATTTCCACACAATCCCATTCACTGGTTAGGACTTACACATATATTTTTAGGAGACTCAATTGAACCCATAGCACTTGTGTTACTAAGATCCTAAAATGAAAGACAAATTAAGGGAATTTGTCCTGCATTTTCAGGCACATTAAAGCGTACACTACACCAGGCTATTTTAATTCCTCTTGTTATTTTTAGTGGCATTCAGAGGACAGTGAGCTGTAATCAGGGGTTTAGAAAAGGACTCCTGTGAGTACAGGGGGGTAAGTCTGTCGCAGAATTGAAGCATCTGTTCTGTTTAAACCCCTTCCCCCAAGATTTGGATGAACAATTGCCTATTTTATTAGTGACTTATAAATCACGTTATGTAGGCTCATCAATGTCTTTATTTCCCTTTGGTCTTCCCTCCCCCCCCCCCCCGGTTGAATTCTGTTTAAATATTCAGCTTCGTTTTCTACCAGTACTAAGGCCAGAGAGTGAGCCGGAAGTAACTGACCCTTGGGGGACCGGAGGCGGTGAGAGAAGGGAGCGGTGCAGCTCAGAAGCTGGGCCGGGCCTGGATCCTCAGTTTCTGACCTCCAGGGGCCTACCTGACCCACTTGGAGGACCTGAGATTCCATTTATTAATAAGGGCAATGTTTCTTTTTCAACAAGTCAATTAGCTTCGCAGAGTTTTCTGAAGCATAAAATACACACTTGACTTTACCTACCGCAAAGGATTAAGGGACCCAGTACATATGAGGCCACTTCCCCGCCGCAAAAAACCAAACCGTTCACTGCTTTCAGGTCATTGCTGACTTAAAGCATCCCCATGAACTGAATAGAACATCTTTTGGGTTTCTGAGATTGTAAATTATTACACAGCAGAAAACTTCATCTTCCTATGTGGTGTGACCAGTAGATTGACTAGTAGATTTGAACTGCTGAGCTCATGGTAAGCAATGAACACATAACACTATCAGGACTGCTGGTTGAGGCTACTTAGAAACCATTAAACAGTATATAAGTATTTAATATTGCTATTATTTCCTAGAAAGTTCCATGCTAAATTTTCTTTTCATCCATCACACCTATCTCCATCAATCCTGTGGAGTAGGCCTCCTGCCAATTTTAATAAGATGTTCATTGCGCTAGTGGTGTTGCCTTCCAAAGCAAAATACTCCGCTGGGAGATTTTAATTATGCAATTTAGCTTTATATTAAGCCAGTTGGACCTGATTCTACTGCTGGAATGATCTTCTAGCATTCAAAGCATCATCGTGAATGCGGAGGTAGACCGTGAATGAGACAGGCCCAGTCTTGCCCGTTGAGCTGCAGGTGAGTGGAAAATGAATGGACAAAAGCAAAATCAGAGATAAAGGACTAATTGCAGGTGCTGTAAAGAAAACAAATGAAGAGGAGAAGGAGTCTGAGAGTGGGTGTGAGGGCCAAGTTCAGGAGGTCAGGGACAACTTCTCCGAGGTGACACTCGGGCCAAGACCCCAGAATGAAGACAATTAACCATGTAATTAACTATGTGATTAACCATGTGATTAACCATGCCAAATGTGCGATGTTTGAGGGGACAACGCACACACACAGAGGCTGTGGGTGGAAGCAACAAAGAAGCGAGGCACATTGTGGACCCGAAGAACCCGTATGGCTGCAGCCTAGTACACCAGGGGCAGAGGGGCTCAGATGACGCTGCGTATCCATACCCGTAGACTACTGGGTATTGATGGGGAGAGAAAGGGAAGCTTCTGTTTGGCAGATGGGTGGATGATGCCATCATTTGCTGAGCTGGTGAAGGTAACGGAGGGGATGGGGTTGGGCACCAGCAACAACAAATACCAGATTCCGCTCTGGACCTGCGTACGAGAGTCTGTAAAACCCAACCAGGTAGAGGTGTTAAGGAGGCGTGTCGTTCTACGAGCTTGGAGCCCACAAGGGAAGGCTGGAGAGCTGAACGTCCATCTGGCTAGAAATACCATTTTATACCTTATTCGCATAAAGGCAATGAAATCTGAGGCATTTGGTGTGTTCTGATACAGGGACCCCGGCTAGGCCATTAACAATCCCAACATTGTGAGGTTCGATAGGAAGGAAGAGACAGCAAAGGACAGCAAGACTGAGGTAGGTGGGAAAAGCTCAATAAAGCAAGGACAGAGAGGCCTGCAGGGAGCGGGCCGCCGCTCGTCTGTTAGTTTGCCCTGATGTCGTGGCGTTTGCATTGCTGTGAGGCTGGGGGCTGTGCCACGGGTATTCACTACCAGCAGTCACCCAGGCAAGCAGGGTTCAGAGGAGCTTCCACGTGCTTCCCTTTGTGTGAGTGTGAAAGCTGGACGGTGAGTAAGGAAGAACGCAGAAGAATTGATACATTAGAATTGCAGTGTTTGTGTTTGTGAAGAATATTGAATCGTGAAAGTACTGAGGGCTGTCAGAAGAACAAATAAGTCAGTCTTGGAGGAAGTACAAGCAGAATGCTCCTTAGAATCGAGGATAGTGAGACTTCTTCTCACATACTTTGGACATGGTATCAGGAGCTAGCAGTCCTTGGCAAAAGACATCATGCTTGGTAATGCTGGAGGGCAGAGAAAAGGAGAAAGCCACTCAAGAAGATGCATTGACACAGTGGCTGCAACCATGTGCTCCGCTATAGCAAAAATGGACGCATCGGCACGTGACAGCAACAGCAGGAAGCAAGAGAGTGGCTGTCGGTCCATGCTGGCTCATCAGAAGTTGAGTCTGGCGAGACTGGAAGTGGCCATTGCATTTAGCATCACGAGTCCGTGGCTTTGACACACTGATGTTGGAGGCGAAGGCTGGTTTGTAGAGAGTTAAGGAATGAATAAATGGGGGGGTAGCTAGGAAAACAGCATCTGTCGAGCACTCTCTTGAGAACTTTTGCCCAGAAGAAAAGCAGAGAAATGGATGGGAGGCTTTGAGGGGTATTCGGTTTGTTGTTGTTTTCTGCTTATCTGTAGAAAGTGAGCCGCATGTTTATTTGCTGCTAGGAAGGAGTCGGCAGAGGTATGAGTCGGCAGGTAGGTCCGTCGGTACGTAGGGTGAGTGGGGGCAATTAGATATTGAAGAGACAGGAGAGAGTAGGGTAACAACTCGATGAATAGTTGAGAAAGTCTAAGAGGTGGACTGGGAGCCAGACTACAGCCTCTGACAGGAGACACTTCCTCCACCGTCGCAGAGGAAGAGCCTCTCTGGTTGGTAAGAAGATGAGGAAGATCCAGTCAATCAGGTGGCTTCTGCTTCCCCTCCAAAGTTGTTCAGAGTCTGCCTGCTGGGAAAGTGCAAGGTGGAAGGGAGGGAGATCTAGGAACAGAGTATGAAAATGAATGACGTTGATTTCTCTTTCTAGAGAAAAGCATGGTTCCTGAGCCAGCAGCTGTACCACAGAATTTCTGTGAAATAGAAATGTGTCTGAGTCAGATCTAGGATCTGATGTGGTGCTCGCTCCCTGCTGCTGAGTAACTGACCCACGGCCACGCTCAAGGACAGAGTGGGAGTCCCCTGTGGGTTCCTGCGGCTGTGCGCCTCTTGAGGAGAGGGGCAAGTGTCATCTTTTCTCCTCCGGAGCTGCTAATATTTTCAAATTGCTGACCTTGCAGTTAACAGCCAAAGCTTAACCCACTACGCCACCAGGGATCCTTGAAATTCGCGTTGGTGCTTAGCGTCTGTTTGAACAAGTCCTAGGTTTGTGAAAGTCATTAAAAATTGGGAACCGCTGGTCTAGGAAAAAATAACATGGGTGACGGATAGTGTTTGAGCATATGAGCTTACATTTAATGTGACACCAGTTCATTTAGAGGCTAGGTTGTGATCCCTCCTCTCCTGCACCCACAGTGTCTATCAGCTTGCATCGAGGCAGAGATAAGACAGGCTGGGGTGTCCTGAATATAGCAAAGCCAGAGGGCTGTGTTGGGCTTGAAAGTATTCCCAGGGACTGAATACAACAGGAGGCCATGGCATTGTGGGACAGGCGTTGCCCCGATATAACCACACGGCCACAGTTCAAGCCTATAGCAAGCTGACATTCCCATAAAGATATGCGGTCGTGGAGTCCCTGGATAGGGTCCCTATGTGTGAGAACTTACTCGATTGCGGAAGGTTTGCCGCTGTAACAAGTTCTTTTCATGAATTAGTCTATTTCATCATCACAGTAACCTCTGAGGTAGATGCCATTATTGGCCCTGATTACAAAAGAAGAAATCCAAGCACAGAGGGACAAAAAATGTGCCAAGTTTAAGAATACAAATGTATCAAAGTGCATAAAATGCTTATAATCCAGAATTACATGTCTAGCACATCTCCAAATCTCCAAACTCAATCCCATCATGTCAACTCAGACTCAGAGTGAGACTCTTCAGACTGCTGTAGGACAGGGTAGAACTGGCCCTGTGGGTCTCCGAGGCTGTGGATCTTGGCAGGAAGGGACAGCCTCATCTTTTCTTTCTCTCACGGAGCAGCTTAGCAACTGGAAAATAACGGGTGTTATTTTCATCGAAGAAGCTCTGGTAGCACAATGGCTGCCAACCTAAAGGTTGTTGATTCCGTCTACCCAGCAGCTCTGAGAAATAAAGCCAGAGTCACCTTAGTACAGATTATTGTTATGTTGTTAGGTGTTAGTGAGTTGATTCCAACCCACGACGACAGTCTGCACAACAGAACCAAACGCTGCCCAGTCGTGCGGCATCCTTACCAGTGTTCTGCTCCGTAAGTCCGCTCTCGCAGCTGCTGTGTCAGTCCATCTTGTGGGGCGTCTTCATCGTGTTCGCTGCCCTGCTACTTTACCACGCATGATGTCCCTCTAACAATATGGCTGACTGCAGTAAGGGGACAGCTGGCCATCCTTTGTCTCTAAGGAGTCTTCTGGCAGCATTTCGTCCAAGATAGATTTTTCTGTCTCTTTGGCAGACCGTGATACTTAAAATCTTCTTCTCCAGCACGACAAATCAAATACACTGATTCATCTTCAGTCTTACTCATTCAATGCTCAACTTTCACACCCAAATGAGACCATGGAAAATGCCCTGGCTTGGGTCGGGCATGTCTTAGTCCTCCAAGTAGCATCCTTGCTTTTCAGTGCTCTAGAGATGTCTTGTGCAGCAGATTTATCCAATGCAATGTGGTTTTGATCTCTTAACTGCTGCATTCATGAACATTGATTGTGGATCCAAGCAAGACAAAATCTTTGACACCTTCGGTATTTTCTCCCTTTATCATGATGTTGCTTATTGGTCCGGTTAAGAGGATGTTGGTTTTCTTTACATTGAGTTGTAGTCCACACTGAAGGCTGCATCCTTGCTCTTCATCAGCAAGTGTGTTCAAGTCCTCCTCACTTTCAGCAAGCGAGGCTGTGTCATCTGCATGTCTCAGGTTGTAATAAGCCTGCCTCCAATCGGATGCCACACGCTTTCCATATAATCCAGCTGCTCCGATGATTTTCTCAGCCTGTAGCTTGAGTAAGTATGGTGAGAGGATACAACCCTGACACATCCCTTTCCTGGCTGTAAACCATGTAGTATGCCCTTATTCTGTTTGCACAAATGCCTCTTGTTCCATATAAGTTCCACATGAGCACAGTGACGTGTTCCTGTTCTTCTCAAGTCCATCCATCGTTTGCCATGATCTGTACAATTGAATGCTTTTACGTAGCCCATAAAGCACAAGGAAACATCTTTCTGGTATTCCCTGCTTTGAGCCAAGCTCCATCTGGCATCAGCAATGGAAACCCTCATTCCACAGTCTCACTGCTGCAACCATTGTTGAATGATTTTCAGCAGAAATTTACTTGCATCTGATATCAGTGATATCGTTGTATAATTTGAGCACTCTGTTGGATAGGTACAAATGGATCTCTTCCAGTCATTTGGCGAAGTACCTGCCTTCCAAAGTTCCTGGAATACAGGAGTAATTGCTTCATCAAGTAAAAATCACAGCCTGGACAATCCTATGGGGTGCTTCTTCTTTGTCAAAAGAGTTAGCAATGAGGAGGCGTCTACTCGACAGCAACTAACAGTTGGCGTTTCACCAGCCCACTGGCTGCCCAAATCTAACCTTGGAGAAACACATCTTGGTTAGCAGAAAATGAGAGTATGCTCTCAGGCACCAATCTGCCCCCCTCTCTTTCCAGGCACAGATGGACCAGGCGGGGATGAGGACTGTGGAGTAGTACAATGCTCCGCGTCGCTGGGTGGTTGGTCTGGCTGAATTGAGTGGGTAGGACTTGGGGCTGCCATGCTGTATAATGTTTAAGTTGTCAGGTTTTACTCCTCGCCTTGCATTTGGCAGCCCGTCTCAGGTTTCCCTGTATCTTAGCTGAAGTCTAGATGTGATGTCCAGCCTTCAGTGGACTGTGTTTCCCGGGGCAGCTATGATCAGGGAGGAGAAGTGAATCTCAGGTGGCTAGCTTCAGGTATCAGAGGCATGTCTTCAGGAAAGCTGCTGGTGGGACTTGAGGGTTATCTCCAAAGAAGCGGATCTGTATCAATCCTTTAAAAATGTTTCAATTTCAGTAAATTTTCAGTAAAAAAGTTTCAAAAATAAATTTTAGATAGTGTTTTCCCTCAAACTTCGCTAACATCTTACAGATACAATCCGTCTGCTTGAAAATGTTGTTGTTGTTGTTGTTGTTGTTGTTATAGGTGTCACCAAGTAGGTTCCAAGTCACCTGTGCACAACAGGACAGAACAGGGCCCGGTCCAGCTCTCCTCGCGGTGGTTCCTATGTTTGATCCCTTAGGGACCGTTCGTTGCAGTGCTGTGCAGTCCGTCTCGCCGAGGGCCTTCCTCTCTTTGGCCAGCCTTCTTTATCAAGCATGATGTCCTTATCCCGGCACTGCTCCCACGGTCATTTTTAATTGCCATAATATTTTACTGTAAACCTTTGTTGTCTTTTTTTAATTGTTCTTAGTAGAAAGCTGTTAAAAGATCATAAAATTTGTGATGAAGACCTATGAAAGTAGAATTGCATTTTCTCCACCAGCCAATGTTAACGTTTTCCCTGTGGCGTATTCTACAATGATTTGGATAATCTTGTGTAAAATATGTTGAAGGAAACACCTAGTCCATAGGGAGACCGTCTGTGATTTGTTCAATAGACCCAGTTTGGTAGAATATTTTTCCAGATGACCAACGAACGCTTTTCGTTGTTCGGCCTCATGTCCTTACCTGTGTCCCTGATGTCTTCACTGTTCCACAATATGTGTTCTTGGCATTTGCTGAATTTGGCAGATAAGTTTTTTTTTAATTTATTGGACCTTTTCTTGCATTTTATAGATGGTGCATTGTACTGTGAACCTAATTGTCTTTCCCTTTTCCCATATGCTCTTCTTTTATGTCAGAGTTTTCTTTGTAAATAGTGAGTTAAAAATGGAATATTAGAGTTGTTTGTTCTTTTTAAAAACAGTCTTATTGGGATATAATCCATATATGATACAATTGAATAGTTTAATCATATGTTGAAAAGTTCATTTTTAAAGTGTTCTACTTAATTAATTCTAGAAATATTAAATAGTCTAAATAAACATTAATGTTCTAGCATGTAATATTAATGGTATTGTTTGAGAACCGCTACATCCTGTTGTGTCTCTTTTCTTTGGCACAGACATGAATGGGAATCACGTCCTGTAAATTCGCCGGGTGGTTGTCTTCCACATTTCGTGGACTAGATGGGTGAGCTCTGCCAGAATTGTGCACACGTGTTGAAGCATCTGAATGGCTATTCTGTCCGTTCCTAGAGTCCTGTTTGTTGCCCGTGTCTTCTGTGCAGCTTGGTCTCCTTCCTTGAACAGCATCAGTTCTTGACCATATGCTGCCTCATGAAATGCGGGCACATTTACCAACTCTTGTGGTACAGTTGCGCTCCCTTCCATCTTTTCATAATGAGTCATGAGTTGTAGCTTGCCCACAACCTTTCAATATTGCAACACGAATTCAAGCCGAATTTCATGTATTAACTTTTTTTGAAGTTCCTTCTGTGTGGAAACGGCCAGCATGTTCTTTCCTTTTGGCTCTCTCGCTCCAGTTCTGTGAGCATTTCCTCATGGCGTGTTCTTCCTGAGCCGTGCTGTGGAATCTCCCCTTCATTTCTCTTACTTGGTCACTTCTTCCATTCACTTTAAGCACTCTGCTTTCAAAGCAAGTTTGGGAGCCTCTTCTGGCATGCATTTTGCCCTGTGCTTTCTTTCCCGCCTTGTGAATGACTCTTAGTTTCTTCACGTATGATATCCTTGACATCATGGTCTCTAAATTCAGATAGCTTATAGCCAAGGTTTTACTCTACCTCTTGTGGACTTATTTAACTTTCTTCAGAAAGTTCAAAGACAGTAAAAGTGATACATAGGCAGCTGACACCAGTGGATCTTGGCTGTAAGCAGAGACTATCAGAAAGGTGTTTACGTGTGTTTCAATGAGGATGCAAAGGCATGAAACTGTGTGAATCATAATAAACACCCACAGATAGCATTATGAAGAATGCGACGTCCAGAGCACATACATGTGCTTATTATACAGGACCTGCACACAGACCAAAAGGTGTTTGTTCGCAAAGTACCAGGGGATAATGTGTGGTTTAAAATCGGGAAAACTGCACCAGGTTTGTACCTTCCCCGTACTTCTCGATGCTGCGGAAGTGATTCGAGAAGGTGCCGTCTGTGAAGACGAATGTGGCATTGGGATTGGGTGCAGGCTCGTTAACACCCAGCAATATGCAGCTCAGACAACCTTGCTTGCTTCAAGCCAAGAAGACTTAAAGCACCTAATGGTGAAAGTCAAAGGTTACAGCCTTCAAAGCAGGTGAAACTCAATGTAAAAAACAGAATCCCCTAATAAAATGTAAAAAAAGAAAAGAGGAGAAAAAAAATGATTAGGGCAAAGACTGTACAGATGTGCTTTATACAATTGATGTATGTATATGTATGAACTGTGATAAGAATTGTATGAGCCCCAATAAATTGTTTAAAAAAAACCAACATAGAATCCAGACAATCCACACAACTAGACCAATGGACAGCATTATGGTAAACAGAGACTAGATGGACCTTGTTAAGATTTCATTTTCCGTGGATCCACAATCAGTGCTCATAGGTAACAATGGAGGTGTAGGTGGCACTGCCAGTGAGCCTATTGCAACTTACAGCAACCCTGTATCACAGCGATTCTCAACCTGGGGGTTGCGACCCCTTTGGGGGTCCAACGACTCTTTCACAGGGGTTGCCCCATTCATAACAGTGGCAAAATTACAGTTATGAAGTAGCAACAAAAATTATTTTGTGGGTGTGTGTGTGGGGGGGGGTTCACCACAACATGAGGAACTGTGTGAAAGGGTCGCAGCATGAGGAAGGTCGAGAACCCCCGCTGTACAAGGTGTTCAAGGCCCTCGATCTTCACAGTACCTCTTCCTCATGAGGAGTGACTGCTGGGTTTGAACCAGAGACCCTGCAGTTAGTAGTCTAGCATGTAGACCGACGTGCCACGTAGCCTCCCTATGCTCAAGGAAACGGCAGCCAAATCAAACAACGTTTTGCATCGGGCATCTCTGTTGCAAGAGACCTTTAGAAAGTCTAAGTGGTTCACTTTGAGAACTGAGGTATTCCTGGCACACACCATAGTGTTTTTAATGACCTCGTTTGTGTACCTGTGGGAACCGGACAGTGACTAAAGGAGGCTGGGGAGGAATCTGTGCACTTGAATGGTGGAGTTGGTGGAGAACGCTGGAGGTACAATGGCTGCCAGAGAAACAAGCGAGTGTGCTTGGGGGTATAGCCGGCATGTTTCTTAATCTATTCACACTTAACAGCACACAGTTTGGCCCTTTCCTTGCTTAAGTGTATGCTCTCCATTACATATTCTCTAGTATAGTTATAGAATTAATTTATGCCACAGATAAATAAAAGGGAAATTTTTTCAGAGTTTCCTCAGATTTTAAATTTGCATTGACATCTGTAAAGATTCTAATAGAAGAAAGAGAATTAATTCAATTAGTCTCTCTATTGTATTTAAAAAACAAAAACCTGAAAGCAAAACAACAGCCAACAGATCTGGCCCCGTAACTTTTCAGTCTGTGCGCTAAGCAATGGCCAACTCATTTCCTTTCAGCAAATGACTGGGGAAAATACTAAGATCACTTTTATACACTTAGACCACTTATCATTGTTGCCTAAGTTGACTCAGTTTACACAGCGATACGCTGGAGTTCATGAGGCATTTTCTTGGTGATTCAGTAGGGGGGAAATTCAAAAAGCAATTATGAACTAGGTACTTACCTTGAAGTCAAAAGTAAGATCAGGGGCCTATTGCATGTGAATAAACCAGTGCATTCACAATAGTGAGTTACTAATTCAAATAATGTGGTAGGGCACTCGTTTAAATACAAAGTATTTAATATGTGTGTGGAAGTGCTATCTTATTACCTTCAAGAAGAAATGGTAATCAGAACTGGACTTGTAAAATGTTACCCAGAGACAGCCTCGGGAGACTGGTTTTTAATGAAAGATTTACAATTAGCATCGCCTCTGCGTGCTGATGAATTGGTGTTTTTAAAGTGTTTAAGGTGCTCGAAAACAATTTGCTCTCTAAAGCCCCTTAAACATCTCCCAATACCTCGTTTAGTCCTCTGGCTCATTTAGCATGCCCTCCCTTTCCACACGGCGCACTCTGACCCGGATCCGGCACCACCAGGTTCCAAGTGGTGCGGTTTGGATTGATTAGGCCTTCCTGGGTGGACACCTTCTCACCGCATCTAGTGCAAGACAGTGCACCGGGCTAATGGTGGTTTGTCTGTCTGTCTGTTTTAATGAAGACCTCTGCGGCCATCGTCTGTCTAGTTACACGCAGTGTGCGGAGTCCCCTGTTTAAGTGCTATTGTGTATGCAGCCAGTGTTTTACATGCATTGATGAACCTTGGGCTGGCCGGAGCTCAGAGTACATAGTGCTCGGTGGGAACCCAGGGAGGAAGGAAATGGCTAGAGAATGAGGGGGAAGGCTTGTTGCAGGATGCAGTAACAAGCCCTGCGAGAAACCAGTCAAAGAATGAAAAGTGGCCTCCGTGGAGCCAGCTCGTAGATCTAAAGTTAAAAGCAAATCTGCTTAGGACTTAACAAAGAAAGGTGGGAGGAGGCCCTTGACCTGTCAGCTGTAACAGTAACAGTAAAACTGCATCATTCACATAAAGCGCCCAGGTGGGTGGATTGTAGTGAATGGAGACAGCACCAGAGGAGACAGAATAGGCTAGCAGGGAAGTTGCGAAACTAGACGGGTCTGCCTTAAAGGCTGGAAATGATTTCAGAGTCGAAGTTGGAACGGGGTCCATGGAAGGAAGGACGTCCCTGTAGCTGCCCATCTCCCGAGTCTAGCCCCGAAAGAAATCTTTCCATACTCTGCGATGAAACCATTTTAGACGGGTCTGCCTTAAAGGCTGGAAATGATTTCAGAGTCGAAGTTGGAACGGGGTCCATGGAAGGAAGGACGTCCCTGCAGCTGCCCATCTCCCGAGTCTAGCCCCGAAAGAAATCTTTCCATACTCTGCGATGAAACCATTTGCGTTTATTCAGAGGATTGCCAGCAGTGTGTCGAGCCTTCCTTGGGGGCTTCCTAGACTGTACCTGGGTTTTCTGACAGGCTCTCCAGGCTTCTCCAAGAAGTAGCACAGCAGCCCCTGGCTGCTCGGCACACCTCTGCTGAAGGAGGCCGTGGCACAGGCGGCCAGTGCCCATCCAAGACGTCACTCTGCACCGGCTGCTTCTTCCTGGGGGCGGAGCACTGCTGCAAGGCAGGTTGTCAAGCTGGAAAGGAAAGAAAACAATAACAAAAACTAACACACACACACCCCCCACACACACACACCCTGACGTTTTCAAGCCTTGCTGGTATACTTGCTGCCACTGTATCCGTCCATCTCCTTGAGAGTCCACATTTGTTCATTCTTCTGGAAGTTCAGACATAGTCAGTAATCTTTGCTAAAACTCTAGTACAAAGACACGGATTCTTCTCCAGTTTTCCTTATTCATTGTCCATCTGCCACATGCATGTGAGGTGATTGCAAATACCGTAGCTGTCGAAGCCACGTGGGTTTTTTACAAAAGTTTGCCCACCCCCCACCCCCAAGAAAAACCATTTCATTGGAAGTTAATACAGATGTCATTTATTCCTTAGTTCGATCACGTCAAGCAGTCTTGTACAATTGCTACCACAGTCAGTTTGAAAACATTCTCGTCCTTCTTGAACTGCTTGATATCAGTGTACCAGATGCAGCCAGAGAGCGGAATCACCACCATGCATGAACACCACTGCGCGGCCTCAACCCCCGGAGCAGAACAAGAGCTGCCATGGTACCCAGAAGCCCCCCCCGTGCTTCCCCAGCTCATGTTCCCCGGTTCAATTGCTCGGCTGTATCGTTTGCTCACCTGCAGCCACGGGCCTGTTTCCAGCTTTTCTAGTGCCGTTACCTTCTGCAGGCCTTCGAATATGTCTTCCGGGAATAGACCTATTCCTACCGCCTTTACCCTAATTGAAGGAGCTGTGGTGGCCCTGTCTGGGATGCAGTGAACTGCTAAGCGTAGGGCTGGCAGTTCAAACCCACCATCCACTGAGTGAGCCAAAGATGAAGGTATCTGCTTCCATAAAGATTTCCGTCCTCAGAAACCCTATCTAGGGAGACTAGATAAGAGTGAGGTTTGCCTTAATTGAAGAGCCTGATGGTACAATTAGGGCAGTGCTTGGCTGCTAACCTTAAGGTCCGTGGCTTGAGCCCACAGGATTGGGCGAGTCTGCTTTCCTAAAGAAAGGAGAGAGGCAGCGCTGTCCTGTCCTACAGCGTTGCTCTGCGTCAGGGTTGAGTCGCTGGCAGTGGGTTTGGCTCCCCTTACTCTTCCCGCTTCTGGATCAAGGGTCGCTTACCAGTGACCGCCTTCCTTTTCAGTGCAGATTAACAAGAGCGTTCTGTTTCTATTGCCCAAAGAAGCTAGCTAATTTCCCTCCAGGTTATTTATTCAGGCCGGTGTTTCACCTTCCTCTCCATCCGTCCTTCCCACTAAGCCTGCAGCTCCGAGGGCAGGGCCATGTGTGTCCCCAGCATCATCCTGACCCTTGTTGCTGTTGTTAACTGTCCTGAGGTGGCCCCAGCTCTTAATAAATCCCAGTGCTGAACCTACCCCTTGATTCTCTGCTGACCAGGCAATGTTCCATTGCGCTACGTTCAGGTTTTCCTCTACTTTTGAAAGTAAAGCTCCTGGGTTTCTCTGAGTGTGAAAGCTGCACAGAACCCTGTCCGGCCTTGGAGCAACACAAAACCTTCACTGACAGGATGGTTAGTGGCTGTGCCTGAGGTGCACCGTCCAGGAATCGAACCAGGGGTCCTCCTGCATGAGAGGTGAGACTTCTACCACGGAACCACCACCCATGCCACATCGTGGCACAGAGTAGATTCTGAGTACACACGCACGCACACACACACACACACACACACACACATATTCTAGCAGAGCCCTGGTGGCATCATGGGTTATAGGTTGGGCTGCTTAAGTGAAAAGTCAGCAGTTCAAAACCACTAGCCACTCAGTGGGACAAAGATGAGACTTTCTATTCCTATAAAGATTTACAGTCTGAGAAACCCACAGGGATAGTTCTGCTCTGTTCTGTAGGGTCCCTGTCCGTCGGAACCACCTCAATGGCAGTGAGTGAGTGATATATATTTATTTATATATTTATATATACACATACACACATATATATGATATCCATAGTTATAGGTTTTTTATAAACACATAAAATGAACTTTTATGTTCAAGTATCTCAAAAGATGATTGGTTTTACAGGGTTTACATCGCTCCGTGGTTGGTTTGTCCCTTTAGCCATAGTATGGGAAATGATCATCCTTTTCTACAAATTTGTCTCGGCCACACCGTTACTTCTGGGCAGTGATTGTTCTTGCTTTAAAATAGACCCCTTCCAGCCTCCTGCTTTCAGTGCAGGCCCCCACATTTCTTGCCAGAAATCGAGGCAGATGACTGATGCTGCGAGTAGATGAACCTTGACCGGCGCGCAGGACAGACAGACATGAGTTGTTGACAGCACTTCACAAAAAGCAGCTGCTCTGTGCAGGGGCTTCTTCAGACGCGCATCGGATTTCTATTTTTTAGGATTTCACAATCCTTAGATCCACTTGCTGGCTGGCTTTTCCAAAGGGTTCCTTCGCTAACCTTCCTGTGGCTCATTTTGCGAAATGGTGAGCGAGCCGTGGGGAAGTGGCAGGCTGCAGGGCCTCCCCAGCTGGGAGGTGTCGGTCCCGGAGGACGGCGACAGCACGGCCGCTTACTGCAGTGAGGAGGTATTGATTTTTCTCCCTCCCGGGGCTCAGGCACACCTCTGAAGTCGGTACGGGGTGGAGCATCTTACCCGGGGAAGAGAGGAAAAACCGTCACGAACTCTGTCACCCCGACAATCAGACATTTCAAACAAGCCTCGATGGAGAGGGAGGAGGGTCTTGCGGACTCAGGGCAACCTCCCGACTTAGCTCAGCACCCTGCCTTTGGCGACGGAGCGGGTCCCTGCAGGTTAGGACAAACCGAGATGGAACACAGGAAGAATGTTGGTGGTGGGTTTTTGTTGTTGGTTTGGTTTGGTTTCGGTTTTTAATGTTCTGAAAAGAGAATAAAGGATCAAGTCGGTGGAAGCCATGCAGCTTTGTGCAGAGATCTTGGAAGGTTAGCACAGTGGGCTCGTCCAAGTTCTCAACGAGATGTTCTATTCCCATTATAATTGGCTGCCGGGTAGGTTCGGGCCTAACTAGAATGCCAGTGTTCGATTTTGCCGTGTCCTCGGCGGAGACGTGTCACCGTTTATGCTCGCCTCAGTGACAGTGTTCTCAAATGGAAACTCGTGGGAAATCATTGCGGTGTTTATATGCCCCCCTTGTTGGACGGCGTGATCCTGTGATATTTCACCAGTGTTTTCCACTGCGTGATGGCATCTAGCGAAGGTTAAGGCAGAACAAGTCCCTCTGTAATTTGGTGACTATATTTTACTTCCTGAAGAAGAAAAGATAACTGACAATTAGGTATTTGGGATGTCACAGCAAGAACATGTGCAACTAATCAATGGGGTCCTCCGGGAGCAGGGTTTTATAAAGCTGATAAGGTAGAAAAATCGGGATTTTGTGATTTGTGTTACATGATGATAATTGCACCTTCTCAATGAAAAAGAAACCCCGACATTTCTCCTGGAGTAAACATGGAGCTTGCAGAGGATGCTGGGAGCAAGGCAGTTGTTTCTCTGCCCCATTCGGGCCATTTATTGTTGAGACTCGCTTGTACAGCGGGAGCTTTGTCCATTCACCTTTCAGGGGGATGTTGCTGAAGAAATAGCTGGTCTATTTTAAGGAAAGTAATCTATTCTTATGACAGTAAGTAACATTTTGTGAAGGAGAATGTATACATATTTTCTTCTCACATGACAAAAAGCCAATTGCCCTATTTTAATGTTTACCAGCGTTAGCATAATATCAATTTAAAGTCGTTCCGAGAATGTGTCCTGCATTTGTTGATTTGATTCTACTTCCTCGGTGCATCATTATCATGACCCACATGGTTGCAGACAGACTGCCTCAGGAATAAGCTGGTGCGAGTGTCTTTAGTGCCGATGTTTAGTCCGATCTGCACATCGACTCCACGGCCGCTGAGAAGCCTTCAGAGCAAATGGCATGCATCGGCCTCCCCGCACGTGTCAATTAGAGACCAACCCTCTGCTCCTGTTACTCAGGCTTCTATTCACGTCCGCCACCGCCCTCCTTAACAGAATGTCCAGGCACTGAAAGGTTTTCGTGCCCTTGGCAGTCAGTCCATTCCTGCCCTCGGTGCCCATGATTGGATGGTCTCTTCTGATGGGCACAGTTCCGGACTCCCGTGATCAGTTTCTCTGCCTGCTTCTAGTTCTTCCTAAGTGTGGTAGTGTGTTTCTCTTGGGGGACTAGGGACTGTCGCTTTGAGTGGAGGAAGGGGTGGGGGCTCTGCTTGCTGTACACATGGCGGAGGCAGCAATGCTTGCCAGCCTGCCCCTGATGACCAGCAGTGCTTGGAGGTAAGCACCTACTCCCCTTCCTGTCTCTGCATGGCTGAATCCTCCTGCCCCTTATAGTATCTCACTCAATACTTAGTATCTACAAAGTTTAACTTACAGGATTTATTTTGAGCTTGTCCAATGTCTCAAGTTTATTTTTAATTCTGATGTCTTACTGCAAGAATTAATTGCCCCGCCATGCATCCCCACTTGTATCTAGGAGTAGATGAGCGGTGTGCTGCTTGTTTGGGGTTTTTTAGAGTCAGTTTTGCAGTAGCAGTTGCTTCTGTCAGAAAGGGTCCTTCACTTTATCAGGAAGCCTCACTGGCAGACCAAGATTTCCAACCACAGCACAGAGCTGAAACATCAATGAATGGAGAAGGCCAACTCACTCTTCAGGGAACTGCCATAACTACACATCCCAGCCCCTGCAGTACAGCGGACTCCAGGCCAAATGAAAAGTCTGCCCAGCTGTCTTACAACCACAATAGAGCCAAAAGGTCCTTGGCTGGCCTGGCAGAGGCCTCTGCACCCCTGCTTGTGAATTCAGAGTCATATATGCATGCTTGTGTATTTCTCAGCAGCAGGATGCTCAGCTTTTGTCCAGTTTTCAAAGAAATCCTAGGTAAGATCTTCTCTTGTAGCCCCCAATGAAATGATTTCAAACAAAACAAAACAGAAAGAATCTATCTCTGTTGACTCGGTGCACAGGACAATTATTCCAACTCTAAGACAGGTGGAGTAGGTTGTGGGAATTGACACGGGAGGCCTAGGGGTGCTGTCCCATGAGTGTTGGACTGCTAAGGCCAAGGTTGGTACTCCACAGGAGAGAGATGCAGCTGTCTGCGCCCTTAGAGATTCACAGCCTTGGAAACCCAGTAAAGGGTCACCACAGCCAGAATAAATTCAATGGCAGTGGGATTGAAGTTGACAAACAAAAGGATTCAAAGCCAAGAGAATTCGAATCTTTGAATGCCAGTTGTATTCCAGGGACTCATGGAGATTTCTCAGTCAATGCTTGTAACGACGCTGTACACTGGTTGTCATTGAGTAGATTCCAATTTACGGCCACCCCGAGTGTAGGATTGTGCTCCTCAGGGGGTTTCCTGCCTGGTTTTTCTGTGGTTTTTCCAGAGACTATCATCTGCAGCACCACTGAGTGGACTCAACCCTCCCACCTTCAGTTAGCAGCCCAGTGCGTTAGCCGTTTACACCGCCCAGGGACAACCTGTCGGTTAGGTGTTATTCACCTATGCAGGAGAAATGAAAGCTCGGAGACATAAGACGCAAGACTAGCCCAGACCCCATGGCGAGGAAGTGACAGAGATGGGATTCAAACCCAGGACTGTGTTGCCCCCAAACCACCTCTTCTGGACAACACCACCCTGCTTCCCTGTAGCTTAAAGTAACTGTTACCAGTCCATCTAAAGCTCCCTGCTGTGAAACAGCGGAGATTCTGGTATTAAACACATGACCTAAATTTAAACATGTGTGTGGATGCCTCAAATCAGGTGACTAGACCAGACATAGCAAATGAGATCCCGAGGGCGCAGTTTCAGAAAGGGTGTTCCTCTTGAGTAAGAACTTCTCAAGAAACTGAAGAAGTTGTGTATGCTGTTCCCATGTCACCGTCTGTCCCCCATCCGGTGGGCTCGTGTGTTTATACACCAAAAGGCGTGCTTGATATGATTTAACTTCTCTCTCATATCTCTGTACTAGTTAATCATCGTCATTTAACCTTGACATATTCTACTAGGTAAATTTCCTATATGAGTATTACACATAATCTCTGTGCTTAAGTGTTGCATTATTTTCCTTAAAAGCCTTCTTGACAGAACGGAGTATCCACACCCAGGTAACTGACTGCTTCCCTAGGGCCTCCTGTAAATCCTGAAAGCCACGTCAGTCATGCTTTTATGGAAAGTACTCTGGGAATATTCAATGAACACTGAACAGGAAGAAACGTTCATTTCGAGAGGGTCCTGCATTCCCTCTTTTTGCCAGTCTCTCTTACCTCCAGCAGTCTGATCATGTGGGGGGAGTCCTCTGCCCGGGGCGGCTGGGGCGGATTCATTCCTGACTCGGTGGTGTTGCGGGGTAAACAGCTTTCTGCCTGTCTTTTGTCAATTAATGATCATGCTGTAGCTATAGCCAGTGCATTGTAAGCCAATCTGTCAAGGCAAATAAACAATTCACCTTGTTAAAATTCCCTAAATCTTGCCTTAATAAAAACCAAAGAGACCCCCAGAACACTCAAGAGATGTCTTCCTCCATCCTGCGTGATGGATGACATGTCGAAAGATCCTGGAAATTAAGTAGTTCAGGTCATTAAAAGTGTCCCACACTTGTTATTGATTTAATTTATTTTAAAAGGTGGGGGTGGAGATAAGCATGTTGCCCCTCCCCATTTTCTTCCTGGCTTTTTTGTCATCTGAAAGCTACCTACCACTTGCGTGCAGAATTAAAACTGTTGTCCAGCTAGACAGCTGCGTGTTTACAGCCATGGGGAGCTGTATTCTTCATGTAGGTAGTACGCTGTCGCTTCTGTCATGTCAAAAAGTCCTTGGAGTTTCACAGCCATGATGAGTCCTAGAACCTTTGCGTACAGGCACGGCGGCACAGTGGTTAGGTGCTTGACTGCTAACTGAAAGGTCAGCAGTTTGAACCCACCCACCGCTCTGTGGAGAATCCATGTGCTGGCCGCGTCGTTACAGATGCCCAGGCTTGGGAAGCCTGTGAGCCAGTTCTCTGCCCTCTCGGGGCACGGTCAGTTGGAACTGACTCAAAGGCAATGAGACTGGACAACCGAAAATCTCCTCGGGTAGGTAATCATGGATGAAGGGTAAATGACTTGAAGGAAATACGCAAATGGACGTGGTGATGAATGTGTGCTTCTGTTGTTGGGCAGAGGAGTTTTGTGTGTGTGTGTGGGGGGGGGGGAGTTCTCTCTTCATTCTCCGCAATGTCCCTCCTCCCCACTGCTTTGTTAGCTGGAAAAAGGTAAGCATTGTGGGTATGAGTCTGTGTGTGTGCTTGTACACACACACACACACATAAATATGGAGAGATGGATGGGTAGATGAACAAAGAATTAAAGGTAGAAGAATTATGTAGAAAGTGCTGTTTACAATCACTTAATTCTATACCCCTGTATTCTATGGCAAATTTACATGGTTTTATATGTGTGTGTGTCTAATCTTCTAGGTGTATCACTAGGCTTCTCCACCAAGCCACACACAACTGAACCTGTGTGTGTGTGTGTGTGGTGGGGGTGGGGGGGCTGTGTTCAAAAAGTTCACGGGGGAAATCAACTATCTTTTATTTCCAGGTTTTCAGGAATGTTCTGAAGCCCCTGTATTGACCCCCATTTGCCCCAGCCCCTGGCATAATAAGCGCCCAGAGGATATTGAATGAATGGAGTGTCTCCCCAGTTTCGTCTCTTTCATTCCGTGGCTGTCCGTGGCTACAGTAGGCTGCACAGGAAGAGCAGCAGCGCCAGGCCAGCTGCCCTCCCGTGAGCCTGTGCGCGGGCTGAGCAGGAGGCCGCACTGCACAGGGCTGCTTGAAAGGGAACGGTCTGGAGTGCCTGTGGCAGCAGTTGTACAACAATGCTTGGCGGGACTGAGCTGTGGAGTGCCGTGTGCTCCCCAGGAGCTCCCAGAAAATCATTTCACAGAAAGGAAGGAAGGAAGAAGCTTCTGACGCTTTCCCCCTGGGAAGTTTGCAGCATGGGCAGGGGCTGCCCGGAGGAGCACCTCGGATTCATTACACGCTTGAGTGTGGATTCCGTTTTAGCTGTTGAATGTTCAGAAAGCTTTCCTGTTGCCTGGTTTTTCACAACCCCCACATTCAGTTTCGTGACCCCCGTTTGAAGAAGCTTGGTACTAGGGGGATACAGGGGTCAGGCTGGTGGAAGGGGCAAACTGTGTAGCCCCTCACGGTTACTCCAGAATAGGTAGCAGTGTCCCCAAGTCCTTGGAGACATGAGACAATCCAGTATGTTAATTACAGCTAAAAATTGAGGCATTACATAATATCATATATATATATATATAATTAGAGAATATGTAGAGCGTATATAGAGAGATAATAATATATATTGTATGTCTATACCATATACATACTGTGTGTGTATATACACAGAGTGTACGTAATCGGACCTCACTTGTGTCATTTATTTTGTACTTACATGTTATCACCTCACATACCTGTGCCCAATGAGCTGTGGGAATGAAATTTTGACATCCCCTCTCCTTGTGCTTTCAACAGTGTGCTTATTGGAAAACAAGTTAGCCATGGTAAAGTATAATGGAATAGCCCTGAAGAAGAGGCTTCGGGATTTTAGGCGTTAGGATGCAGCCCTGCTGCTTCTCTGCCGTGGTCTTTGTTTACGTGTGCACTATGTTGGAGCACTCTGGCACAATCTTTTTTTTTTAAGGGCATACAAATGGCATTGCAGCCTGTAGTTCACCCCCTTGATTGCCCTTTGAAGTGGCATCATGGGGGTATTTGCACACTGACCTGGTTGTGCCAGAATGCCAGCCCTTCAGCTGCACCCCTGAGAGGGAAGAACTCTGTGTAGAGATTTGCACTTAGTGGTGAAGCGTTAAACTGAGTAGCTAGCAAGAAATGTCAGTGTGCCCTAGTGCAGAAGTTGTTCAAGCCGAGGAGCTTCGACTAACTCTTTTCATTAGAAGAAAACATTTGTAGTATTCTTAAAGAGCATTGATCTTTTGTGGAAAATAATTATATGAGGGAGCATCAAAAAGTTTGTGGAAAGAGTCGATTACCTTTTAATTCCATTCTTCCAGAAACTTTTAGAAGGCTCCTTGTCTATCAGGCCATTTTATTTAAGTAAGGAAAGTTTGATGTACATATGTTGGCAGTGTTATTGATACTTCCAGGTTTGAGGCGTGCCTTCTGGACTAGAAATCTCCATGAGAACAAGCAGTTCTAGCCACCTACTCCCACTCTCTGTACCGAGCCCAGCATGCTGTTGGATGAAAGAAATAAACATTTTAAAATCATTTTATTGTGGGCTTGTACAACTCTTACCACAATCCATACATCCATCCATTGTATCAGCACATGTGTTGCCCTCACCATTCTCCAAACATTTGCTTTCTACTTGAGCCCGTGGTATCAGCTCCTCATCCCCCACCCCTCCTGTCCCCCCATGAACCCTTGATTGCATGTTTTTTTCACACCTCGTAGCCTGTCTGCTGGCCTGATTGCTCGTTGGGCAAAATGAGGGCCCTCTCCTGTCTGTTGTGAGGCGTGATGCTGGTAACAATCTGACGAATGGTGATGGCTTTTTGAAATAGCTCCTTGGATGGGTTGCCCAGAAAACTTCTCTCTTCTACTTCCGCAGGCCGTCATTTTAGAAAACGAAGAACTTCCCAAACTGTTTCTCGATTTCCTAAACGTGCGACACTTACCCTCGCTACCAAAGGCAGAGAGTTGCGGGTAAGCATTATGGACGCGTGCTGGACATGTATTTTATTTTAAGTTGATAACTTCAGTCATTTCTGAGTCTAGCGATACAGCCAGTGATGCAATAAGGGCCAGTCTAGCCACGCCTGCCCTCTCAGCGAGGCCTGGCACTCGACGGGCCCCTCCTTCCAGCCAAAGGAATTCTTCGAAAGCCCTTTCACCCCTCTGGAAAGGCTCAGTAATCCGTGATTAGACCGAGAGGGTTGGCATTTTAAATTATACTGCTCCGTAGCCTGAAATTATCTGAAGGAATTTGGGGTCCAGATAGCATGCTTAGGAACTAATTTATTTGTGGTCAGTCAGGCAAAGTCCATAACCCCATCACACATAGACTCATATAATGTTCGATGAAGCCCTAAATGACCTTGATGCTGATAGTTGATAGTTAGCAAGCTGAGGCACCAGGAGGGAAGTACCTTCAACTTGTTCCCGACAGAGCGCAGGCTTCCTGCCTTGCAGCCCTGTGCTCATGTTCCACTCTCGCTTCTCCCTGTGGACTTCAGAGGACACAGGTTAGAGACCCTCATGTCTAAGCGAGATTTGATGGCATCAGCAATTGGCAAAGCCCTTCTGTAGAATTAGCTCTAAAACCCTGGAACGGTCCGGGTGCGTGACTCGGGCTAAGAAAGCAGCCAGCAACATCCCTGGTGTAGTAAATACATTTCCAAAGAAACAAGTCATCCCAAACGCTGTCTCGCCTAGGAGGGTTTTATCCATTCTCCCATGGTTTCCAGCCCTGCCTGGAGGAACCGCACTAACTATAAAATGTGTAATTAAGATACGCCAAACCACACCCAAAGTAAGTTAAATGCCCACTCCCGCCTCTCCCCGCACAGCTGGGCTGAGGGTTGGGCTTCATGTGTCCCTTTGTGTTTCTAAGAGACGCTGGCAGTTACAGTGAGTGACATATTTTCTCCCTTGTATCAGCCCAAAAGTAGTTATAAAGCTGTACTATTGTAAATGATCTTCAGGAAATGGGCGTTCGGGACACACAGTCCTCGGAGCCCCGGGGACAAGACACAGGACTACTGATACTTTCTGTGCATCGGCACAGCCACTGACCAGTTCACTCTGCTTTTCTTGTTTCTCTCGTTTAAAATTGTAGATCTTTTGAAGAGACCGAATCCGAAGAGTCAAGGTAAGAGCAAATACGGCCAAGTCAGAGTTACACAGACCAAGAATAGGACTGTGGTTTCGTTACGTGTTTGATGCCCTATGGCCTAAGTGTTTGAAGTCATGTTGGAAAATTGGTTTGAAGGTGAAATGCCTTTGGTGGGAAGTTACAGGAGTAACTATGACGTTGTATGGAAGCAGCGTGCATGCTTTATGTGTGTTTGTTTTTCAAACCACACAACCCCCTCAAGTGTAAGGCACTCTGCGCCCACATTATCCACGGGGCGCACTGCACGCGGGAACTGTGGCACCGGGAACAAAAGAACGCGAGCCCAAAGTTTGTCCTACACGTACCAAGAACACAGTACTCCCACTGCAAGATTTTTTTAAAGCAACAGCAGCGTCTGATGGTGATTTATTGTGCAGATTGCATATCTGCTTCAAATTCCACAAAGAAACGTTGAGAAGCTGAGCAGAGGGGTGGCGTGCTCCGCCTCACTCCCTTTGCTATTATCCCGCCCGCCGTTAGATGCATAAACCTCGAGATGTCCCCGCACAGCAGTTTGATCCCCTCAAAGCTAGTTTGTAGTGTTTTCTGTTTACCGTCGTCCCCTGATGCTGACATGCCTGTTCTTGACCTTTCCAGCAAACTGTCCCACCAGCCGGTGCTGCTGTTCCTCAGGGATCCATACGTCTTGCCTGCAGCCAGCGGTAATCAAACCTGTCATCTGCTAACAGCTCTTTACTGATCTGACCCTGCACCACATAAACCACGTTTTTAATACAGGTCTAACAGAGTGACATTGGTCCAGGGCTTAATAATCTGCCAATAAACCGGCGCTCTTGGTGTAAGAGACATTTAGAATTTTAATTGGGGCAGGCCTTTCCAGGGAGGAAAGGTAATTTTTTCCCCCTTGCCGGCTTGCTAGACTATTTTGAATGATAGTAATGAGGGAGGGGAAGTGTGTGTTGTCTTAGCATTTTGGGGTGGTGCTATTTTGGCCTCAAGCCTTTTGTAATCAGCAGTGGGGGCTAAACTGCAGGTTCCCGTTGTTTCTGTCAAAGGCGCTCTTGCCCCCGCATCTGTCTACCTCGCTGCATTTTGATTGCAGCAGCTTTGCTGTTCCTTGATTGTGCATCTTAAAAGTTATATATGTAAATGTGATTAATTAATTCCCTTATAAAGGGAATCAATACTTTAGCCTGAGCCTTTTGTTTGTGCTAAGAATTTCTCATTCCTCAGCATCCCTTTCTCCGGGCTTTCTGGTACCTACGGCTCCCGGGGAGCACGTTCTCCGGCATTATTGCATTTCACTTCCCTAACAACTTCAGGAGGTCAGGCAGGCAGGTGTGCTCACCAGCTAAATGGGGAAACTGAGGCCCAGGGTGCTAGCCAAATCTCAGGCGAAGGGTGAACCCCTCGCCCTGCCCTTAGCCCTCCTGGGTGCTTGTTACCTAGAGTGAATGTTTATTCTTTGTTCCTGAGAATAACCAAGCAGCACAGTAACTGAACAGCAATAGATCAATTACTTATTGAAGCTATTCTTACCCTGGGGCCCAAGAAAGTCTGGTCTGAGGCCCAGTCCGGCTACTGACCTTCCCCATGACCTTGCACTGGCCACCACCACCCACAGCCCCTACTGTGACAGAACCTACAGGCAAGGAGCTCGGCAGGCTCCTAGATTCTTGGTCTCAGGAGGATAAGGGAGCCAGGGACAGAGTCCCAGTCGCCTTGCTGGGCTTGCTGGGAGAGGGCTCTGAGAGGCGTTCACGTTCCAGAGGACTAGACTTAAGGTCCTGGATCCCATGCCCTGTGTTGCTCAAAGTTAGGAGGAGCCAGACCTTGGAGAACAGGCTGAGTGAAGAGGAAATGCTTTCAAACCTAACTGAGGGAGGAAGACTGAGGTCCGCTCCGAAGTGCCCATTCTTCCACCCATCTCATGGTGAGCCATTTCCCAGGGGGGTGCTAAGTACACAGACCCCAGGAGTAGCCTGAGGAGGAGGCCTGGTCATCACCCCTCCTCTAGGCTGCACAGCCATCTCAGGGAACTCCATGGAGGGGAGAAAGTGCCAGGGTCCACTGCCAGGGCTCTGCCCGCCTACCCTTGGGGCCCAGGCCCAGGAACTCGGGCGGCCTTTCGCAAGGGGGGGTGCACAGCCAGTGGGGCAAGTGTCCTAGGCAGAGTGGAATCACTCAGTTCAAAGAATAAGTTGGTTTTCCCCTTTTGAAAGACATATTATATTCAAATATGATTATAAACTCTCTGTTATCCAGTCAATTGCAAGACTCTGTAAATCCTCATGGGAGCAGACAGCTCATCTTTCTCCTGTGGAGTGACTGGTAGATTAGAACCTCTGACCTTTAATTAACAGTTCAAATCTTAACATAAGAGCATCTTCAGGGCTCAAAAGTGATTATCTATACTATTAAAGGGAATTTTCAAGAAGAATAAGCCCTTCTCATTCTTCCCTGAAGGAAGAAACCATTCTTAATTTCTGACAGTGAAACTTCGATGTCGAGAGGAAGGCGACTGTGGAAAGGCCATCCACTGAGCTGTCAGTGTTAAGAAGGGGGGTCAGGACTCAGCCCATTGGAGACTACTCTCCTCCTCCTCGCTCTGCCATGGGACTGGGACTGCACCCTGACTACCCTGACCACTGTAGCTTGTGGTACATGAAGGGACTTCGAAACGTCTATGGGAAAAATCCAGTGATCTTTGGATTCCTTTTTTCCACAGATGTGTCGAAGCCTCCTGATAAGTCATTTTGTAATGTTTTGGAAATATCTTTGCTTTTTTTAGAAATATCTGTGGGTGAAGAATAATTGCCTCTCTTGTTGTTTTATAGAAATATGTATTAGTTGGTACTTTGCTAATGAACTGTTATATTTGATACATATTCAAGATGCAACTTTATCTAGATTGGATAGGTAGTATTTTTTACAGGATTCTTAATTATCTCTTTACAAATGGTTGCACAAGTACTCTTGCTCCCTAGGGATTGCGTATGCTCAGATACTTCATTTCGCTGACCTCCAGTCCTGTGGAAGTGTCTAGAAAGACAGGCTCACTGTGCCCCAGAATAGCTCTGTGAAATAGGGTAGAATGCCTGGTGACCCTGAAATCCAATTGATCCAGCTTATTGAGCAGCACCTACTGTGCGCTGGGCACCACCTTTAACAACAGAGAAGACCAGGGAGATGGCTGGAGCCTAAAGGAGCAAGTAGTATATGCGGTGGGGAGGACTGTGGGGAGAATGAGCTGCTTACCAACAGCAAGGCCGGGCGGGGTTCGTGTTGGCGAGTAAAAATCACAGTTTTGATGGATAAGATAGAATCGCACACGGGAAAACCCATCACCAGATTTTTTGAGGGGCTGTTGAGGGTAGAATTCCATAAATCAGATTGCTGACATTTTAGGAATGTTATACTAGTGGTGTGCGTTTGCAAACCTTCACCAATGTAATTAAAGATAAACCACACTTGCGTTATATGTTCGTGTTATGGAGGTCCGTGGGGAAATTTTCAGAATCTTGCATTTGAAACTCACTACAGATAGACTGGCCCTCTGTCATGCCACAAAATCAAAGGTACATCCCTTTTTAAAGCTCTGGTAATAAAACACTATCCTCTTAATATCAGAAGGCAAGGTGCCCTCTTTGTTCATTTATAAGGTGTTTTATTTCTGTCCTGTTGAGACTATGAACATGTTGCACTAATTTAATCATTTACGTGTATACAAATTAATGACACGAAATTATATCCATTGAGCCGTGTAGTACTCTTACCTCCCCTTTCTGAATCATTCCTCCTCCATGAACATAAACTCGCTGCTTCCTAAATCACTTATCCAGTCTGGCAACTTGCTTTTGCCCATTAGAGCCCAAACAGATGGATCTTTAGAAAGTACAGTGCTCAGTGCAGCTCTCGTAACTGGTTAAGCTGAGCTGTTTTCGGTGTGAAGAAGACTTTGAGGATATTTTTGGCTTACAGTTTAAAGATTATCTCTAGACAATAGTTTTAAGGGTTAATCTAGCCTGTGTGTTTCCAGAAAGGCTGGCTTCTATGAGAATATTAAAATCTATTTTGCATTTCCTCCTTTTCATCAGGATTCTTTGTATCAATGATCATTTGATCAAAGTGCACAGTAATGGTAGCCAGGTCCCACCCAGTTCTTCTGATCACACATTCCCTATCCTGATCCTCTTCTTGACAAGAGAGGATCCGCACAATGCATTTGAGAAGTATATATTTTTGGAATGTGCTTTATTTTTCTGAGCTATGCATAACAACACTTGCCAAGGTTTCCAAAGACTTCCACACAGTTAAACCCTATGGACATTTCCCAGCCCTTCCTTTACGTAACCACTCCTTTGCTCTGAACACGGTTGTGGAAGCAGTGAGGTCCCATCCACGCCAGGCTTCTCCCGACACGTGCAGCTGCGGAAGCTCACAAACAGGAAGCAAGAAGAATGAGCGAGCGGGCCACAGGCTATTGGCTACAAAGGTAAATGAACCAAGGTTGGCCAAATGAATGCCCCGTCGGTAGTCCACTGCTGGCTCCTGGGAACAGGAGATCCCTGAACCAGATGCTTGATCCAGCTCCAGCAGATGGTGAAGGACCAAAGAAAACTCAGCTCTGCTTGGGCTCTCTCTACTTGAAAAGGCCGCACCCCCAGGAGGCGTCTTTAAGCTGCGACCTGATTGATAGGTTGGACTCCACCCCTGCCTTCACCCAGGATTGTCTCATTGACATACTGGAGCCTTCGCACCGTGTCAGCAGTCAGACACACCTCCGTTCTGCAGCCTTTTGGCCAGTCTGACACCAGTAGGGCCTCACACCGCTCTCTACTTCTCCTCTAGTTTCCGTCATCCTAGACCAAGGGCCGCACAGAGTAGACGAACCAGTAAGTGGTTTATCACGGGATGACCAACAGGATCAGGGTTAGGGGGCACGCAGGAAACTCCTCCCTTCTTCAGAGCAGGACAGCTGGCTCAGCTCCCACAGACGGAGCAAGCCTCCTTGCTGCCAGCTCTGCTCCCGAGCCCCTCCCAGGCTTGGCATCGTCTTCCCTGCTGTAACCCTTTAGGGGCTGCCTTGCCTTCCCTCTCTGCTTCTCCTTTGCATCTCTTCCTGCTTCTTTGGAGCTGAAACGCCTCTGGGAGACCGACTGCTTCAATATGCAGGCCCCTTACCAATTGCAAGGCATGACACTTGCACACTGACCAGTGCTTCTCAAAAAGGTCACCGACACTTCATTTGCATAGTTGGCTACAACGCCTGATTTGCATGGCCTATTGACCAGTCACTCAATGTGTACACCAGTCACCTAGCAGGCTGCAGCTCAGGCCCAGGCAAAAAGTATCAAAACCAAGTTGTGTACGGTTTCCCCAGAATATATCAATCAATCTAGACAAAAGTAACAATCTCCTTGTGTAGCAAATTAGGGCAGAGGTGGTCTTCGGTGTGAGTGGGACAACCTCGAGCTGCTTTTCCAAAGAGCCAAAGCCAAAGGTCACATAAAGGAAATAACTTACCACATCTGTTGTCTTTTTGCTGAATGGATGTCGTGTAATTCATTACACTAGGTATGCACACGCTGTGAGGAGCCTTAGTGTCGCAGGAGTTCCACGCTGGGCTGCTGGCTTCAAGGTCAGCGATTTGAACCGTCCACTGCTGTCGCTTACAGCCTCGGAAACCCGGGGACAGCTCTGCCCCGTCCCGTAGAGTTGCAGGGAGTCGGAGCACCTCGGGGGCAGTGGGTTCTTGGAGTTTGTGTGCATGTTTGAACCACCCACCTTCTGGTTAGCAGCCTCCCAGGAGGCCCACGCAGGAGGCCCTGTTTGGGCACGCCACTGAAAATTAATCACACTCTCTTCGTAGCTATTGGTTGTAACTTCCTTCTGTGTGAGAGATGTGCATTCAGAATTTAGTTCCATCCTTGCTCTTGATTAATATGCACTTAAAGTCTCATGCAAAAATGTAAAGATTTGTTTATGAAAAAGTATGTTACTTCATGTTGGGATAGGCCAGAGTAAGAAATCAAATGCCATCAAACCAAGAGTCACTGGGTCCTTATGTGTGGAGGTATTTTCTAGAGCCGATTTCCTTATTCCCTTGCCTTCTAGAGTACCGTCAGTTCCAGGGGGCGAGGGCTCTTCCTTAGGTTGCCGGTCATCATTGAAGCCGGGTGTGGTGCATAAGGATAGCTGGAACTTAACGAAGGGATGAGCTGAAGTCAAAGTCCTTGCTTTTGCTCAGCATTGTTTCTGACAACTCACTCAGTGGGTTGTGTGATCCATTTCACCGCTGGCAAAACTGCGTCACAGAGAAGGGAAGTAACACACCTGAGTGCTCACAACTATTAAGTGGCTGATCTGGAACACAGAAAATACTCAAGAAATATTTTTCCGAGATGGCCCTGACTCTACTATTGTCCTTCCCACTCTGTGTCTCATTGCTGGCTTCCTCTAACTACCCATCTGGCTAGATCCATCAGGTAGACAGCCAGAGCCACCCTAGACTTCTCCCTTTCCCTCGGCAGTCACATCGCCTCCTCCGCCACATCTTCCCGGTCGCAGCCGTCATCGCTCCAGAAGTCACCTACTTTTCTGCCCTCCGGCCTTTGCTTCCCACTTGCGCCTCTGAAATAGCTGCACTAATCTCCTTGGGTCCATGTCACATCTGCTCAGTCCAGTCTCCGAGTGATGCCATTTAATCTGTTTTACTCTGCTTGCAATCTTCCAATAGCTTCTGGTCGCATTCCAGTTCATTCTTCGCCTCCCTGGTGAGGTCCAGCAAGCTCCCTTTGGGTGGTCTCACATAGTAGGTACTCCAGAGAGATTGAATTAGGGATGAGCCTTTTGTCTATCTGTTTTTGTCTTAGCCTGTTGGATTACTTAATCCCCTTATATAGTTACTATATTTACTGAAAGTTGTTGGTTTTAGCATACCTCCTAGGTAGAAGTAAGTGCAGATTGAAGTTTAGACATTAAACTTCTAAGCCTTGCAATACATTTGTGTTCCTCCATTCAAGCAATCCATTCATACTTTATCTGCCCTGGTAACTGGAATATGGTACAGCATACCATGTACCCCTGGGTTTCCTATGTAGCACCTCTGAAAACATGGCTACTTGGTTTGGTTTGTTGTTGTTTTTTTTTTCCCCCCAAGTTTGACCAGATGGTTTGTGTAGGAAATTGCCCTTGTTAAGTTAAGAAGAAGACAGGTCCCCTTCTTCCTGCTCTCCAGAAGCCAATGTAACAGAACAAGCAAACTCAAGACATCGTGGACTAAATGCTGCTGTAAACCACAATGGAAAAACTGCAGCGAAGTATTCCCAGTAGAAATCTTGGAATTCCTTCAAGTATATTGAGATTTTGTTAGAAATTGAATTGCCAGTGTAATCCATCTTCCTTGTGAGAAAACATTCAGATAAAGAGCTGGGGCCTAGCAGCATTAACCATTAGAACATCCCTTAAATCAATAAGCTACAAATCTGGCCACGCATTCCTGCTTCGCCTGGTGGTACACTCAGTAGCTGTGGGCCGAGCAGCATGACTGATAGCACACCGGACAAGGGCAAACTGCATGGTGCTGCAGATTTCTGTGTTACTGGGGAGGGCTGGGGCAGTGTTAAAGCTCGCTTACCTTGTTACGCCTACGGTCTGCGATGATATATATTGATGCACTCAAGAAAAGCTGTTTCTCTTTATTTTTCAGATTTCCCAAATGTAGTTATTGAAGGTGTTCTCCATGGAATATTTTACCCTCACCTACAGCCCAGGTAGACACCCTCCAATGGCTAAAAGAAGCTAAAGCAAGTTTCCAAGTCCTTGTCAAGAAATGGATATCTACCAAATTAACCTAAGCTCAACGGCATAACAGATGTAGGTAGTGATCAAATAAACCCACAGCCCCCGCTTACTCCCACCAGGCAGAGACGTCTCTATTAGAAGGGTGCTTTTCAAAATAAAATCGGAACCCGGGCAATGGTCAGGTTAAGGTCAAATGTTTAAGAAGTAGAATGCAGCAGCTGGCTGAGGACCCTGTGACAAAGAGCCAGCAGAGCGCCCCCCGGAGCTCTACTTGGAACAAAGCCAAGGTGCTCCCTGGAGGTTGCATCCGGGCTCCTACAGAAGCGGGCCGGCCTGTTCGGGTTCCCAGCGTATGGTGCACCATCTCTCTCCCCGTGAGGGCACCGGGCCACCCAGAGGAAGGAGCTCAACTGGGAATGCAGTGATCCTGGCGGTCCCCTGGCAGTGGACACATCATGGTATTTTTATTTACGGTACAGTGGAGTTGCAACTACCCAGGTGTCAGTCCCTAAGCTAAAATGGCCTCCTAGCGAGACTGCCCTGGAAAGACCCTGTTAAGGAAGGCTCGTTTCAGAAACCTAGACGTCAACCACGACCAATGTTTTTTCTCTAGTATTGCAAGAAATGCCTCTTCAGCTGAAGGGCGGATAAGACTTGGCCCCTGCTCAGAGGCTGTTTTGTGTGAGGAGCACATACTTTTGTAAACACTAGACTCCCCCTCAGCCAGCAAAGTGGCAGCCGTCTGCCAGGCAGACTCCAGGGAGGGAGGAACCCCAGATGGACGGCGCCCGCCTTGGTGTGCCTGAGGCCGGCGTTCGTGCAGTGGGTGCCTCGTCGTCATGGTCACCTTCAAAATTTCCTTCCTCATCTCCTCTCCACTGACCTGACATGGATCCCCGCTACATTGCCGTGTGGATGCTAGAACGCTGCTGTCCTTCAAACCTATATCCTTATTTATCTTACGTGTTTCTTAAAAAGGGTAACAGCATATATGCTACCGGTCCATGTTCTGTATTTGGGCATTTCACTGAAAACGAGTCATTGCTAACCTCTTTATTGGCATCAATTTTATGAAGTTTCTATGTGGGAGGAATATGTTTAGAATCAAAACTAATAACTAAATCATGCCTTTTGATTAGGATCTAAGTACACGGGTTTCAGGCCTGTCACAGACTTTTAAGATAATGTCTTCTGATAGATTATAATACTACTTCTTGGAAACAGAATTCAATAATCAAGTGTCTTCAACCAAAAATAACTTTGAAGCATTTGGAAATATTTTTAAGTGTTTTTATGTTATTAGCTACTTTGAGTTAAATAATGACAATAAAGTGTACTTGAATTAGTCTTCTGTTCCCTGGATTCTATTTGAAATAAGAAAATCCCTCTCTCACTCGTCGATTGTGTAAACGCATGGAACAACCTTTGTTCTCGCAGCACCTCACTTGCATAATCTGTAGTTCTCTGTACATGTACACACACTCACATGGGCACAACAACAAATACCCAGCTGCCACCCTCTACCTCACAATCATCTCCCCACACCCATGGTCTTCCTGGTCAGAAACCAAGGGACAAACCAGCGGGAAGATGGTCTTCACACACTCACTTCCACTGTCCACTCTCATAAACGTCAAGCCAGCTGACAGAACCTGAATCTCACTGGTCTCCCCAGCTGCAAGGGGGTGTAAGAAGGAGTTGGCAGCCTTCTGGTCTCTGCAGCTCTGAAAGGCACATTGGGAGGTGATAGAAAATGTTTCCATCCATGGTGGAAATTTTGAGAAAAGCATATAAAGGATATATGAGGATAAGTCCAAAAATATTGCTAAAAAATTGTTCTGTGTGCATATCCATCTCCCGAGGTCATGATGGTCCTGGAGGGGTGGAGTATAATGGAGTGTTAGTCTTTGTACATTAGAGAAACAAATCCACAGAAACTCATATGGATAAGAGAGTTTTATATAAAGGGTAAGTGCACATCAAGAAACATTGCAACCCAGTGCTGCCCAAGCCCACAAGTCCAACATTAACCCGTATGACCGACACCGATCCACAAAGTCCTCCTCCATCCCACAAATCACGCACTATGACGCCGACTGCAGGAGGAAAGCTGAATCGGTGAGCGTGTAAGAATCAGCGCTGACAGGGGTCTCCACACAGCTGCTCCAGCACCCAGGGCTGCATCAGGGTGGTCCATGTGGCTTCTCAGGAGTGCCTTGCAGGAAGTAAGCCCTGCCAGCTGAAGCAGGAACTGGCTAAGTCAGCTGCACTCTGGTCCAACCATCAGAAAGCAAGAGACCCAAGAACTCGAAAGGGAGGCTCACTGAGCCATTTATCCCTCCGCCCTTCAATTAACCCCACATTTGTTTATCAGCCAGGTTGGCACAATAAACCAACTACCTCAAAGATTGACCGCAACCGTGATAACATATTTCCTCTTATTCGGGAGAAAAGAATCTTGCCTTCTAAATAATGTAATCCAAGATGAAAAGACAGAATTGTATTTGAGCTTAAGTTCTGAGCACCCCCTTTCAGAAGGCTGTGGATGGCAGTGACAACCGAAAACCCAATTGTAGAGCCCCCACAGGGTTTAAGCCTCCAGTCAGTCTCCTCTGACTGGTGACCAGACATGGGAATAGCATTACTGTCAGACACAGCAGCAGTAGCTAGTGGCTTCATGCCGACGTAGTTGGGTTATTTGTTCTCCCCGTTGACCCATTTTAAATTTGTTCTAGATTTTATTATTTTCTGCTTTATTTTGGATTTAGGGTTTTCTGTGGCTTTGTTTGGATGTTGGTTTTTTATTTTATGTAATTTTCTTGACATGAAGTCCAGGATAGGTAAATCGAGAGAGGCAGTCATTGGATCAATGGTTTCTTGGGGCAGTACAAGGGAAGTGGGAGGAAATGGAGATCTCATGATGAGTACGAGAATGAAGAAAAATCTAAAACTGGTGATGACTGTACAACTCAAATATATTTCAACAACTGGGTTGTATAATATGTAAATTATAGATCAATTCAACTGTTAAGCAAATTTTTTAAGTATTGCTAAAAAATAATAGAAATTTGCATTATGTAAAAACTACATACAGTATAAATCAAAATGGCAGTTTGTGCAGACTCACGGAACTTGAATTGTGTCCCTCTGGTCTTTGAGTTTTGAGGGCCAAAAAATCAGCAGGGGCAAGATGAGGTCTGTAGGGTGGAGGGGACCAGGTTCCCCAATGCCATTCTCATAGGACAGCCCTTCCCACCCTCAGAGAATGAGCAAGTGCATTGTCATGGTGGGGGGGGGGGGGAGAGAGTCCTTGGCACCATGTCGCTGGCCTTTTTCTTAGCAAAGCAACTTTCCATTTTCTTAAAACTTCTTCATGGATTGTGATAAGAGTTGTATGAGCCCCCAATAAAATGATTTATTAAATTTTTAAAAACCTCTTCGTAAGAAGCCCCCTGTGTCCTTTGAGAAAACTATCAAGATTATCCCCTTGGGAGTCCCCTCGAACAGGCACTGTGACCATCTCTGCCTTGCGCTAACTAGTCCAGCAGAGCCCTTTGGAAGCCAGTTTGGATTGAACTATTTTTTTAATGCACCCCAAGCAGACTAAGTATTTCTGCGAGAGAACGTAGCCGCAGCCGTCACTGACCTAATGTTTAACACATTCTGCTCAAAGCAAACCCATGCGCATGGGCAGCGGAGCCCTAATAGCAGTGTTTTTACCTTAAACTCTCATGTCAGAAGGTCTACTCAGACTCCTTCCCAGTTGTTTCCAGACAGTCAGTGTCCTTAGCTGATGTGTATACTTCCTGTGATATTAGCCCAAGCAAACATTGTTCATTCGATGTCCACGTATTCTGTTTCCGCCTTGTGAAGGAAATGGTGGCGTGCTCCGCTGTTTCCTTCCTGGGTTCACTTTATCTCACGTATTATCGTGGCGGTTTTTCCACACCAGTACTCAAGCGCTTTCTCATCATTGGATGACTTGCATGGATCTTCTGTGAGTTCTGTTAGTAGGAGCCTATTAATTTTGGTTTCTCCACATTTTTGTTCTCTCAACCAGAGGGCCATGATCAACAGGAAGGGGTCCAGTGGCCCCCAACAATAGCATCAGCCATGTTTAAGGAATATTGACATCTCCATTTTTAAAAATTATGAACGTGTACTCCTATAGCTTGAATTCTGTGAATATTTTCATAAAGCAATCATAAAGTCGAGTGAAATGACACACCATTTCTTTTCAAGGACACAGCAGGTTGTCAGCCATCTCTCCATAAGAGTTCCTAGTGTTTTACACGGGGCTTGATGGGCACGGGTGCCTCTGCTGTGCAGTCTGCTGTGCCCAGAGGCTGCCTTGCGAATGCCGCTGCCCTCGCTCACCCTTAAAGCACTGCCCTGGGGAGATGCCCCCCCCCCCCCCCCCCCCCCCCCCCGCAGCCAGCTCTTCCACAGGGTGTGTTCATGGACAATAGAAATGTAAATGGTAAAGAGAACAAAAGGAGGGAAAAGAAATCCCTTTGATATTGAAGACAGGATGTAGAGACTGTCCCTAGTTCTTGGATTTGGTGGTTTGCCGAGGACTGGCCTCAGACCAAATGCTCTTTCACACGGACCTTCCCTTGGCCCTGACTTCGATGGCCCGCGGTTTGTACACTGGTAGCCCTAGTGTCCGTCGTCCTGGCATTGGTCTGCTCGGGCCCTCTGAGACCTCACACACCACTTCCTCCGGCCCCAGCTAGAACGGGTGGCGATGTGTCCAACCCCAGGGACACTGGCCGTCCTTACCTGGTAAACCCTACATGAGAAAGCTCACGTTGAATACTAGAGAAATCTCATCATCACAATTTAGAAAATGGCGAGACCATAGTTTAGGGAAAGCAACTGGCCCCCATTTCACTTTTCAAGCCTGATTGGTGGGGAATGGCTGCTTGGAATGCTGCGTTGAGAGATCTGTGTAGGCAGAGGCTCTGCGGGTAAAAGGACAGTAACTCGTCGTCGTAGATAGACGGCGTACAATCAGCTCTGACTCACGGTGGCCCGATGCTAACAGAACAAAACGTTGCCTGACTGCACCATCCTCCAAGCATGGCAGTGTTAAGCCTGTGGGGCACTTACTGTGGCAAGAGCAGTGAGACCTCCTCTTCTCTGTCGACCCTCCCTCCCAAGCAGGACGCCTCCAGCAATTGAGCTCTCCTGATAGCATGTCCAAAGCAAATGAGACACGGCTCATTCTGTTTGCTTCTGCCGAGTATTCCGGTTCTAACGTCCCTCGGGACAGGTGTGTGTGTTCTTCTGGCAGCCCGTGGTATATTCGTTGTTTCCTGCCAATGCCTTTATTCAAAAGCCTCCATCCCTCCTTCAGTTCCCTTGGTCATTACCCAGCTTCTCCGTGGTACCAGGTGATTGAAAACCCCCTGGACCTTGGTCAGGTGCATCTTAGTCATCAGTGTGATCATTTCTTTTAGGCATTTTAAAGAGGTTTTTGTTGTTGTTGCACATTTGTCCAGTATATACATAATTTGACTTCTTCACTGCTTCTTTCCGCGAGCCTTGATTATTGGTCCAAGAAGAAAATATCTTAGTCAATCTCAATGTGTTTCATTTTATCATGATGTTGATTATTGGTCCACTTGTAAGGATTTTTGAGTTACACTTACCAGGCGTTGTTCTCAAGTCCTGGCAACTTGTAAGATTCTAAGACAGCACGTCTAATGTGTCCAATGTCATGTGTAATATGGTTTCTTGACTGCTATTTCCATGGGTATTGATTGGGGGTCCAACTTTCACATGCATATCAGGCAGTGGAGAAGCCATGGTATTTTACACAGGTTCATGTGCAAAGTTGGACAATGAAAAATGAAAACAAAAGAAGGATCGGTGCATTTCAGTTGTGATACTGGAGAATAATATTGAAGTACCGCAGATGGCTAAAAGGACAAACAGATCTCTTGGAAAACGTACAGCCAGACTTGCTCCTTAGAAGCAAGGACGGCAAGACTTCCTCTTACATACTTAGGACATACTGTCATGAGAAACCAGTCCCTGGAGAAGGGCGTCACACTTGGTAAAGTGGAGGGGCAGCTCAAAAAAGGAAGTCCTCAACAGGATGGGTTGACACGGTGGCTGCACCAATGGGCTCAAGCACAGGAGCAATTGGGAGGATGGCACAGGGCAGTGTTGGTTGTGTTGTGCACAGGGTCCCTATGGGTTGGAACCAACTGGATGGCACCTAACAACAACTTCTAATCTGGAATATGCTTCAAAGTCACCGAAGACCCTAAATCAGTATTCTTTGCCTCCTATTACCTCAAAAGGGGGGGAAAAAAACAAACAACTCACTGCCATTGAGTCAGTGCTGACTCATAGTGATCCTACTAGCCAGGGTAGAACTGTAAGTTTCCAAAACTAATGCTTTGCGGGATTAGAAAGTCCGGTGTTTTGTCCTGGGGCAGCCGGTGGCTTCTGTCTGCTGGCAGTGTGGTTAGCCGCCCTTACGTAGCCGCTATGCCACCAGAGCGCCAGAGCTCCTACTTCGGTAATAATAAAGCCTGCCCAGCTTGCTCCAGTACAGATCTCCACCAGGCCCCACTGTCTCAAGGAGACGCTTTATGGGCTACTCTTGCTCCATCCCCTTTAATCACTTCCTGATTGGCTTGTTATATCTCCTTCAGAATCTTCTGTCAAGAAAACGTCAGTGCTCAGGGACTTCCATGTAGATGTAGGGTGGGGTCTCTGAAGGAGCAATAAGAAGCCTGACAAGTCGAGCAGATGTCTCACCCGACAGCCTGTACACAATGGGAGATTGTATATTTATTTATCCCTGTATTAACAAAATTCTTTTGAGTCCCCCCACTGGGTTAACACCTGGAAGTAAAGGCATAACTGTTGCTTTCTGGAGTTTTCAGCCATTGTGTGTTTCCTAAAGAGGGTCTTTCCATTTTATGGGGTTGGATATACAGCCCACGGACTCTGCACTTTCCCGGAAAGCATTTTCATTCTTGGTTTTGTTTGGGTTTTCATCTTGATGATAATCCTGGATTTGGAAGTCCGCAGCAGAAACCCTGGGACATGGCACACACTAACTAGAAATGCCTGTCCCAGCCCTGTTTGCTGTCTTAGGGAGAGGCATAGTGGCAGACTGGATTCTGGTGAGGATGAAAGAAAGTTGGCTTTTGTGTGAAAGGAAGGGAGGTGTACTAGATATGTGAAACCATTAAAAGTGTAATTTATACACCGAGCATCTCTGAAGAGTGATGGAAGTGTGAGGAACAGTTCATGATGATGGTTGAGCAATAAGATGAACAAATTTAATGTCGCTGCACTGTACATGTCCATATGGTTGAGATGGAAAATGCTTTGTCACCTATAGTTACTGAGTTTGTCCAGGTAGACTAGAGAAACAAATTCATTCACATGCCTATGTATATAAGAAGAGCGTTTTATATGAAGGGTAATTATATATGAAAGGTAATTTAGAAAAACATCTCAGCCCAATCCAGATCAGGTGCATAAGTCTGATATTAACCCATATGTCCGATACCAATCTATAAAGTCCTCTTCTGACTCACAAAACGCGTGCGATGATGCCGAATGCAGGAAGATCACAGCCCAGTGGGTGGGAAGTCTGTGGGTCCAGTGACTGTGTAAGCATCTCACTGCTGGCAGGGCCTCTGTTAGCAGGATAACTGACCAGGGTAACTGTTAGCACTGTCAGCGACTCTAATTTCCAATCATTTCAGATGGCTCTTGTAGCCATTGCCTTTGTTTCTCCCAAGAAATGACCTTAGTTTTTCTGGTGGGTTTTGGTGGTGTAGTAGTTAAGAGTTGGGTTGTTAACCACGTGGTCAGTAGATCCAAACCACCAGCCTGTCTTCAAGGGAAAGAGTGAAGAGTTACAGTCTTAGAAACTCACAGAGGCAGTTCCACTCTGTAGGCATGCTCTGAGTCCACATCTACTTGATGATAGTTGAGTTTGGTTTGGGGGTACGTTTAATGGGAATCCTTTCTCGGGCCTTCTAAAGCTTCAGACGGGACATTTCCCATTCCTGCCTTAGAATGTGGCTTCTCCTCACCTCTGAGGTTAGGTCTAAGCTGCTCATCCCAGAGCTGGCCTCCACCAACAGCTGGCAACACACTCCCCTCCCTCCCCAGGTGTCGCCCCCCGCCCGCGTCCCTGTTGCAGCTTGGCCACTCACGACATGTTTGCTGACCTCCTTCTGTCGTGCCCTTCCAACCTCAACTAAGAAAATAAGAGGGGAAATGTATTTCTTTAAAAAGCTAAAAAACTTAAAAAGAGTAAAAAGAGTTGAAAGATGAAAGTCGGTGTTTAACAATGCTTATAGTGTCGCTGTAATTTGGAATCAACTTGATGGCCACAGGTGTTGGGTATGGTTTTGATAAAGTTTAAGTACCTCACAGATAATGTTGTGTTTCCTTTTGTTTTGTTTTGCCATTCATGAAAAGAGCAACAGAAACCAGAGGGGAAGGGAGACAGCAGTCGGAGTGAGATTTGAAAATAATTAACAATATACAATCCATCAGGGGGGAGGGGGAGCAGAGGAGTGAGGGGGAGGAAGGGGAAAGGAGGAGCTGATCCCAAGGGCTCAATGAGAAGTAAATGTCTAGAAAAGAACAATGGAAGACATGTATCAATAGGTCAGATGCAAATGATGTGTGCTTTGTAACCAGACTTGTAAAAGCCCCCAATAAAATGGGGGAAAATTTTATTCAGAGCTCTGAAGAAAATGTGGGGGGGGGGAGTGGAGAAAAAAAAAGAAATAAGATCTCATCCTGAGAAGAGTTTGCAGTCCAAAGTAGGGAAGGTAGACAGAACAGAAAATAAGCCGTGAGAACCCAGGGTGAGGAAGCTTCCAGCAAAGGCTCCCCCGGAGCCATGTTGCAGGTTTGAACTGGCAATCTTTCCTTTAGCAGCAAAGTGTGTGACCCGTCGTGGCATCGAGGCTCTTTCCTACCCAAATAGCAAGACACGCTAGTTTTACGGAAGACAGATGGCGGACCTTGTGAGGACGGGCAGGACGGACAGGGTGGTGTTGTGCTCTGTGTGGCTTCTGCCTTGGACCTGACTCGATGACACCCGCCAGCAACAAGACAGAGAGTGACTATAGTCCCGTGAACTGGAATTGACGCCACAGCAGCGAGTTCAAAGCCCAGCGTGAGCCCGAGAGAGCCCTTCGCCCTCAGGAGCCCCGGCCTCAGGAACGTGGGAGCTTCCTGGACTTTGTAGGCAGGTGATGGGCAGGCTATCTGCACGTCGAGCCCTCTACAAGTTTGTGAATCCCCGGCATTCTGCTCTGAGGGGGACAGAATTAAAGTTCCACTTGTGGGCTTCATAGTGCGTTTTGTTTGACTTCTGTTTGTTAGATGGACCCATTTGATTTTTCTTTGAATTCTCCATTAATGCTGGTGGTTTTTCCACTACTCAAGAATATCAGTAACACCAACAAATCTCCGGTTCTATTGTATCACACTGAAAACTTACTCTCGGCCCCAATCATAAGTCCGCAAGATGACTTAGACTTCAGTAAAAGCCATTATGTACTTAATGGCACCAAAATTTTCCATTACAAATGCTGGTTTTGGTCTTCCTTAATTAAAAAAAAAAAAAGCGAAAGCAACACTGCCTGGAGGGGGCTTTGAATTTCTGAGCCGTCCAGATCAAAGATTTCTTCGGCTGTCTGGATTATAAGAATGTTGGGAAACCAAAACAAATTCCTTTCCTGCTATAAAAGCCTTGCCATGTTTTTGTCTCTGTCTAACTAAAACCGACTGAACTTGGAAATGAGGTTGGTGAATTCTGCTCAAAATCTAAAAATTCATTTTCAGGGAAATAGTTGATCCTTCTAAAAATATCATTGTAATTGGTATGATCCCCAAAGAAATGTTACTGGACTATTTGATTATTTTTATAGTCTTCTTTTGGCATAGTGGATAATGTGTTGAGCTGCTAACCACAAGGTCTGTGGTTCATACCCACTAGTTCTCCACAAGAGAAATATGAGGCTTTCTGTTCCCATAAAGATTTTCCATCTCAGAAACTCACAGAGGCAATGAGTTTTGCTCTGTCCTATAGGGTCACCATGAGTTAGAATTGACTTGATGGCAGTGAGATTTTGTGGCATGAACTGTGTACCCCCCTCCCCCGCCCCTAAATTTGTGTCAACGTAGCCAGGCCATGTCTCTCGGTATTATGTAATTATCCTCGATGTGGTGATATGATGTAATTATTTTATATGCTGTATGTCTGGAGACTCCGATCATGCAGTAGATTAAGCTTTGAGCTGCTAATTGAACACTGATGCTTGAAACCCACCAGTCACCCTGCGGGAGGAAGATGAAGCAGTCTACTTCCTTCCGTAAAGATTCACATTTCCTCTCTATCATGTTAGGTCAGTCTGACTCAGAATCATGAGGGTTTTTTTTATAATTAGGTGTAATTAGCAGTTATTGTTGTTATTAGGGGCTGGTCAATCGATTTCCACTCATAGCGAAAGGAAACAAAACACTACGAGGCCCTGTGCCAACCTCACAATTGCTCTTATGTTTGAACCCGCTGATGCAGCCATTGGGTCAATCAATCCTACCGAAGGCCTTCTTCTTGTTTGCTGTCCCTCCATGAAGCATAATGTCCTCCTCCAGGGACTGATCTCCCCTGACAATGTGTCCAAAGTGCAGGAGACGAAGCCTCCTCATCTTTGCCTCTAAGAAGCATTGTGGCTGTACTTCGTTCCTGTGGCAGTCCATGGTACTTTCCATGTCCATCTCCAGCACCACAATTCAAACACACTCGCTCTTCTTCAGTCTTACTGATCCAATGTCCAACTTTCACATAAGCATATGAAGTGATTGCAAACACCGCGGCTTGGGGCAGGTACAACTTAGTCCTCAAAGCACCATCCTTGCTTTTCAACACTTTAAAGAGGTCTTGTGCAGCACGTTTACCCAGTGCTGTTCGATCTCTTGACTGCTGCTTCCATGAGCTTTGATTGTGGAGCCAAGCAAGACGAAATCCCTGAAACTTCGATCCTTTCTCCATTGATCATGATGTTACCCTTTCGTCCAGCTGTGGGGGTTTTGGTCTTCTTTACATTGAATTATAACCCATAGTGATGGCTGCAGTCCTTGTTCTATATCAGCAAGTGTTTCATGTCCTCCTCTTCATCACACAAGGTTGGGTCATCTGCTTCTCATGTGCTTAATTAGTCTTCCTCCAATCCCGCTGCCACATTCTTCTTCATATAAGCTAGTTTTCTCATTATTTGCTCAGCATACACCTTGACGCACACCAATCCTGATTTGGAACCATGTAGTATGCCCCTGTCCTGTCCACACAGGTGCCTCTTGATCTAAGTACACCTTCCCCATTAGCACACTGAAGTATTCTGGAACCCCCTTCCTTTCAAGGTTATCCAGTTTGTTATTGTCCGCACAGTGGAATGCCTTTGTATAATCAGTGAAACACAAGTAAGTATCTTTCTGATATTGTCTACCAAGATTCATCTGACAACAGCAGTGATATCCCTTGCTCCATGTCCTCCTCTGAATCGGCTCCCTATCAGTGTGCTACTGCAACTGTTGTTGGATAATCTTTAGAAAAATTTTGCGAAAGCAGTGATATTGTTCTATAACTTAGCAATTCTGTTGGGTCACCTCTCTGGAATGGATACAAATGTAGATCTCTTGCAGTCAGTTGACCATGTAGCTGTCTTCCAAATGTCCTGGAATAGATGAGTAAGTGCTTCCAGTGCTTCATCAGCTTGTTGAAACATTTCGATCACCATTCGATCAATTCCCGGAGCCTTGTTTTTGGCTGATGCTTTCAGCGCAGCTTGAATTTCTTCCCTCAGCGCCATTGGTTCTTACTGACATGTTACCGTACTTCCTGACACAGTGGGAAGTCAGTGGACTAGTTCTCTTTGGTGCAGTGACTGTATGCATTCTCACCTTTTGGTGTTTCCTGCAGAAGTCAATATTTTGCCCATAGAATCTTTCAAGATTGCAACTCAAGGCTTGAGGCATTTTTTTTTTCTTGAGTTCCTTGAGTTTAGGGGTTTTTCTTTTGGGTTTTCTTGCCCTATGTCTTGCCACATTTCATTATTATATTTGACTTTGTTTTCTTGAGCTACCCTGTGAAATCTTCTAGAAAGCTCTTTGACTTCATCATTTCTTCCATTTGCCTTAGCTGCTCTACAATTGGGAGCAAGTTTCAGAGTCTCCGGCGACATCTCTTTTGATCTTTTATTTTTCTTGTCTTCTTAATGACCTTTGTTTCCTTCATGAAAGATGCTCTTGATGTCCTTGCTCCCACAGCTCATCAGGTTTTGTCATTAGTGTTCATTGAAGCAGATTTGGTCTTGCGATGTTTTTGAAATTTAGGTGGCATCATCTCCAGGTTGTATCTTGGCTCTTGTGGGTTTGCTTTCATTTTCTTCAGCTTTAACCTGAACTGACATTTGAGCAATTGATGGTCTGCTCCACAGTCAGCCCCTGGCTTGGTTTTAGTCACTAATATTGAGCTTCTCCATCATCCCTTCCCACAGAGATAGTCCATTTGATTTCTGTCTATTCCATAAGAAGTCCATGTGTATAATTGCTTTTTATGTTGTTGAAAAGGGTATTTGCTATGAGCAAGTCATTGGTCTTGCAAAATTCTATCATGTGATCTCTGCCTTTGTTTCCATCACCAAGCCCCAGGCTTTCCAACAACTGTTCCTTCTTCTCTCTTCCCAACTGTTGCATTACACTTTCCAGTAATTATCAAAGCATCTTGATCGTATGTTTGAGGGATTTCAAACTGAACACTTTGGTAGAATTCTTCAACTTCTCTGCAAGCTTTAGTGGTTGCATGAATTTGAATAATCATTGTATTGATTAGATTTCCTTGAAGGTGGATAGATGTAATCCTATAATAGACAGCATTCAAGATAGATCTTGAAATGTTCTTTTGACAATAAATCCAATGCTTGATTGTTTCATTCCCAGCATAGTAAACCATTTGGTTTTCTGATCTCAAATGGCCAATATCAGTCCATTTCAGTTCACAAATGCCCAACATGTTTATTTTTATGTGTTCTATTTCACTTGTTTTTACCATTTCTAATTCTTCTGTCTTCTCGCTTTGTACAGTCCAAGGTCTGACCTCAATGAGTGCTTTCAGCTGTTTCTCCTCATTTGGAGTTGTGTCCCATCGGCAGATGATGGGCATGAAGGCTCTTCTCCCACAGGCTTCCCTCCCTGTCACCGTGACGGCCTCGACTGAGCAGGCCGCTCTGCCTCGGCCATGGTTTGAGTGCCTTCCCGGAGGCCCTCATCCGCTGCCACTGTCTCAGACAGTGTTCTGCTCCATTTTGTGAGGTTGTCAGCCCACGACACTCTTTACACTCTCTATAATGTTTTCTGGGGCCAATTCCTCAGAAGGGGTCAGTCTATTTCTTCTTCACAGTGCGTTCTCATTCTGGAAACTCTGCCGAAATTTGCTCACTTTGGGTGACCCTGCTGGCATTCGAAATACAGGTGACGTTGCTTCCAGCATCACAGCAACATGGACGCCGCCACAGTATGACACGCTGACAAATGGCGGAGGTTAGCAGCAGTTATGTTAAAAAGGCAGGAGGAAATCTGCACAATAGGCTGTATTTGAGGTCATACTTTTTGAGATACAAAGAGATTAAATCTTGAAGCACAGACTGTAGGAACCAACTCCCATCAAGAGAGAATAGCTGAAAGCCAAGTGTTCCCGGTTCCTGCACTGAGAAGTGTCTAGACAAGCAGCCAACAGGGGAGAAAGCCTTTCTTTGTGGCTGGTCCCTGCACGCAGCATTCTGGACCCCTAAACCGGGAGAGACTGCGTTTGTTTGCTAAAACCACCCAGTTGCGGTACCTCGGTTAGAGCAGCCCTAGATCACTAACACTAGAAAGTTGTTTGATAGCTCTTATAAGAGAATAAAACTTACTACCACTCAAAAAGAAAAAAAAACTATAAAAGACCTTGCTGTCGAGTCAAGCCACCTCGTGGTGCTCTTGCCCCTGTCCCGACTCTCCTGGGTTTCCAAGATTGTAATTGTCTACGAGAGTAGAACACCCATCTGTCTCCCAAGGAGCAGCTTGTGGTTTTGGACTGTCCACCTTTCAGATAGCAGTCCAACAGGTAATCACTACACCAAAATGTTTTTAAATTGCTTTTTAAAGCAATACAGTGGAACATACAGAGCGCAAAGTTATGAAATCTTAGACATAACCAAAGACCTTCAAGGATTATATCAGTGGACCTAGGGGCTCAGGACCATAGTATTGGGGACATTGTTGTGAACTGGCATGGCAAGACCCACAAATGTGACAAGGAGGCTGGAGGCTTCCATGGTGCAACGAACGCATCTCTTCCCTCCTGGAGCAAACAGGTAAGATCCTCAAAGACCTGTGGAAACAGTCCGAGGGCCACATGGCCCAAGTGGACCCCCGCCTCCGTGACCCTGAAACTAGACCTGCGTGGTGTCCAGCTACTCATGCTGACCACACTGAAAAATATCACAAATGAAGGTCCTGGGTGAACTTGGGAGAAATGTGGAACACTAAAAAAGTCACCCAAAAAAGACCAGACTTACTGATCTTCTAGAGACTGGTGGCACCGAGACTCCAGCTCTTATACCTTCAAGCCTGAAACCGAACTCACTCCCATGGCTCAACTCTCAGCCAAATGATAGGACTGAACGGCAATGCAGTGTGTTCAGTATCGGGTTGCTAACTACAAGGTAAGCAGTTCAAACCCACCAGTCACTTCTCCAGAGAAAGAGGAAGCCATCTGTACAGATGTTTAGCCTAGGAGACCTAAGAACAGTTCTATTCTTGGTCTGTTATGAGTCAGAATTAACTCAATGGTAATAGGCTTAGAAAGTGAGCAATAACACCAGAGACATTTATAAGCCTTAGAATAATCCATGGTTTGAGAGCCAAAGGGCAACCTTTGTCTAGGGATGAAACTCAGAGAGCAGGGAGGGATAGGAAAGGAGAAGGAATGGGAAGGGGGACCACGGGGAAGGGGGAAGAGGGCCGTTCCATGGCAGGGATTGCAGTCCGTGGCCCGAGACATGTGTAGGAATTGTTGGATGGAAAATCAGATTGCTCTGTCACCTTTCACCCAGATCACAATAGAAAGGGGTTTTGTTTCTTAAGTGATTCAAGACTAAGTTGTAATGATTTGTGTTCAGTGGTGGCGTCACGGGAAGCTTTTCTGATCCCGCGCCGACCCACAGCTACATGTGTGTCCATTTCGTATTACAATCGCCAGCTTCGCCCCATTTCTCTCAAAATGTTTGTTCAGAAAACATAGGCTATAAACGGCAACCTTTGCACCTTTTATTGCCATGGGTTTGTTGGCTTTCCGTGGGAGGCCCGGCCGTCAAGTGTGCTCGCTGTATATTGCTCTGAGCCGTCAGTGAATCTATCATGAGCTTATTGGTCATCGGAGTATAATAGATAGATAATTGAGCACATGTGAACGAGTGATCTCAGAACTTCAGCACTTCCAAAATGAACTTTAAAATGTGTCTGGCTTCGTCCCGAGCGCTGTGTTGCTCAGGCTCACACTCAGGCAGCACTAGAATGGCAAATGTGCCCAGACAGCATCTGCCCTTGCCCTTGAGGGATCACTGTTTGTTGCTGTCAAGTCGGGGTTGTGGCTTTTAGATGCAGTCAAGATAACTGACTCAGGGCAACCCCACACCCCACGCGTGACAGCATCGGAGTGCCCCATTAGGCTGGAAGGCTGGGATCTCGCAGAGTCAGCTCGTCAGGCCTGTCGTCTGAGCCCCGTGTGGGTGAACTTGATTCAGTGACTCATCGTCCAGGGCCAAGGTTTAACCATTTGTTCCACCCGTGCACTCCTGCATTGTGGGTGGTACTGGCTAATGTGGTACTGGCTAATGTGCTTTCTGGTGTTTGAGATGTAAAACCTACTTTTAGAATAGTTCTCAAATCCCTTTATTGAAAAATGAAACCGTACATTTTCTTTTTTCTATTATTAAAATGAAATGTACCCTAGGAAAAAAGTAGATAATTGAAAAAAGTAAATGAAGTATAAAAAAAATCAAGGGAAAAAATGTCCATGCTTTGCATTTGCTTTGTGTGGATTTGCACTTTGCTGCATTTGCTTTATGAATATGTATTTTCATAATTGAGATCATCCTGCATCCACAATTTCTGTTGTATTTTCTTATTTAAAAATCATTTTCACATGTTATTCTGAGTTTTGTAGCATCTGACTTAATGAATGTACATGTACTCTATTATAGGATATATGCCTTATGATTATTTGAGGGCATTTGATTTACCTCAGTACTTTTTTATTGTAATTCATTCTTCAATCTATATCTTCACACATGAAGACTTTCCCAATATTTATGTATTGGAAGAAGACTTTAGATCACCAGTCACAGGGCCTCCATGAATTGACCTGAGTAACTGGACAACTTGGGGGTAGAGATTGGCTTCGGGCATGGCTGATTGCAGGAGCCAAGCCGGCTCTTAGGGAATCTGTATTTCTATTGCCTCCATCAGTGTCCCTCTCCGTTGGTTTCACTCTCAGCCTGATCCTCTGCCTGCTCCTCTCCTGGTAGAAACTTCCCCAAAGTTCCTACCAAAATTCCACAATTGAGGCTCATTAATGAACACACTGCAGTCAAACACCCATCCTGCACATCGCTGGCGGGCTGGGACAAAGTTCTGATTGGCCTTCAAGAACAGCCTTGCCCCCTCTCTCACTTCACTCCCCTGCGATCTCCACCCCCTCACCCCCCCACCTCCATCCCTGCCCGGTGCCCCTCATCTGAACCCCCTCTGCCCCTCCACCCCTGCCCAGTGCCCCTCATCTGAACCCCCTGGACTCTTTGCAGTGATTTGGAGCCACCCTGACACTGAGGGTTCTTGTCCCTTCTGCCCCCCACCCCCAGTCTCTCACTTCATTGACTCCCCACTGGGAGGCCTTCCCCAGGCACCTTTATATATGGTCAGGCTGTTTGTGTGATTTGTCTCTTCCACAGGACCCACCAGAGCTGACACTTTGGCTGCCATCGAGTCAAAGCTGACACGTTGTGACGTCCTTTGGATTCCCGAGACTGTGTAGCTATTGACGGGAGCAGAAAGCCCAGCCTTTCTCCCTCAGAGCTGCTGGTGGTATGGAACTGCCGACCATGCGTATTGCAGCCCCTCATAACCATGCCACCACCAGGGCTCCTGGTATCCAGCACTCCATAAATATTTAGCCAATGATTTAGTGAAGGAGTTTGCCCTAGTGTCAGTCTGTCCTGTCGGCAAGAAGACCCGGCATGCTTGTGGTGAATTTCCCAAGAAAAGTTAAGAAAAGTGGGCAACCATTACCAGAAACAGAAGGACTGGCTGCTGGACCGGTCAAAACGAAGATGTCCACAACCATTTCAGATGTGTTTCTACAACCAGTGCGAAGCTCAATGAGGTGAATGCTTGGTGCCTGCACAAAGAAATGAAATGCTGCTCCTCCCCAAATCATCAAGTCCACAACCTTTTGTGGCTCAGACCTTTGTGTTTCATAGGATGCTCACTGATTTAGCAAGGAGATCTCCAGGCCTTTCTGCCTAGTCTGTCTGGAAAGTCTGCTGAAACAGACTTTTCATCACAGCAACACACAAACCTGACCAAGGGGAAGGGACTGTGGATGGGGTGCATTGGCCATGAACAAACCCAGGTCTTCTGCAGGGAGGGGGGTGGTGTGAGAATTCTACCACCAAACTACAAATGGCTCCTTGCTTCCATGTCCGCCTTCTTATAAAAACCTCTGTAGAGCAGGTGACACCATGCTTCCTCAGCTTAAAACTGGAGCGGCTCAAAGGAGTTTGAACAAAACGAAGACACCTTTGCTTGCTTGGCACGCCATGCCTGAATGGCCTCTTTGCCTGTTCTGTCCTCACTAGGCTCTGAGCGGGCTTGTTTTCTGCTCCGGAACTCGCTTGTCCGGACCTCGGCACCCACTCCATTTTGTCCCCCTTACCTAGAAGTCCCGACTCCTGCTGTTCATCCAGCCCCCCCTCAAAGGGAGCCCCTCCAGAAGGCCTTCCTTAGCCCCCCTCCCAGGCCTCGCCAGCAACCCTGGTGCAGGGTCTTTGCCCCACTGGTCACACTTCTTCTCTGGTGCCTATTTCCGGGCATCCCCACTAGATGCTAAGCGCCACGAGGCCCTCGCCTCACTGCTCGTTGTTAAATCAATAAGGTCAATGGCAAATCAAAGACCTTCAACTGATCGTTGATTGAAAAAAAACTAGGACGCTGCTCTCCCAGAGGATGCTAACAATGGACACGCCCACTGGCAGCAAGAGTGTCCATTTTGCCTCTCACTGAAGCGGGTTCCCTAGATGACAGCTTGAGGTGGGTTCCTTTGAGAGCCTCCTTGCATGCCTTTCTTGGAGAAGAGCAATGACAGTTTTCTGTCAGTTTGAAGGGGGAAAAAGCAACCATCAGTTGCTGCGGAATTCTGACTTGAGGCGATGCAGTGTTTCAGAGTAGAGCTCCACTCCAGTGGGTTTTCAATAACTCTGAGGGTTTGGACGTAGGTTTCCAGGCCTTTCTTGTGAGGCACTCAGGGTGGATTCCAACCGTCAACCTTGTAGTTGGTAGCCACGCTTTTAAGTGAGCCACCCAGGGACATTGGAACAGAGTTCAAATAGACTTTTTGAGAGCCAGGTATGTTACAAGACAATGATGGAGGGTTTTGCTAGCTTCTCTAGTTTAAATACAGCCCATCTTAACCTCCATTATGTAAATGAAGAAAAATGTCCTTAACTCTTGCAATTAGACCCCAGAGAACTTTCCAAAGATGTTACATTTGCTCTGTCTTGTTTTTGTGCGTGTTATTATCTCCACAGGTCTGTCTACATAAGATAGGCTGGATGAACAATCTGGAGGAGAAAACAACGGGACCGACAGTTCCAGGGGGATATGGGAGAGGGGGTGATGGGGGGAAAGGTAGTGGTGTTAACACACCCAGGGACAAGGGAACAATAAGTGATCCAAATCGGTGGTGAGGGGGGTGTAGGAGGCCTGGTAGGGTGTGATCAAGGATAAGGTGACCAAGAGGAATTACTGAAACCCAAATGCAGACTGAGCATGATAGTGGGACAAGAGGGAAAGTCAAAGGAAATAGAGAAAAGAGCTAAGAGGCAAAGGGCATTTATAGAGGTCTAACTAAAAGCATGTGTATATGTAAATATATATATACAAGGATGGGGAATTAGATCTATGTGCATATATTTATAGGTTTAGTATTAAGGTAGCAGATGGACATTGGGTCTCAACTCAAATACTCCCTCAATGCAGGATACTTTGTTCTATTAAACTGGCATTCTATGATGCTCACCTTCCCGACACAATTGCTGAAGACAAAGCAGGTGAATAAGCAAATGTGGTGAAGAAAGCTGATGGTGCCCGGCTATCAAAAGATAAAGCGTCTGCGGTCTTAAAGGCTTGAAGGTAAACAAGTGGCCATCTAGCTGAGAAGCAACAAAGCCCACATGGAAGAAGCACACTAGCCTGTGTGATCACAAGGTGCCGAAGGGATCAGTTATCAGGCATCAAAGAACAAAAAAATCATATCATTGTGTGCTCACCTCCCTCATAGGATCACTGAAGACGAATGGGTGCATAAGCAAATGTGCTGAAGAAAGCTGATGGTGCCCAACTATCAAAAGACAGTGCAAGATATGACAAAATAATAATTTATAAATTGTCAAGGCTTCATGAGGGAGGTGGGAGCGGGGAGGGAGGGAGAAAAATGAGGACCTGATGCCAAGGGCTTAAGTGGAGAGCATATGTTTTGAGAATGAGGAAGGCAATGAACGTACAAATGTGCTTGACACAAGTGATGTATGGATTGTGATGAGTTGTATGAACCCTTAATAGAATGATTTAAAAATAATAATGATGGCAACATATGTACAAATGCAATTGATGCAATTGGTATCTGGATTGTTATAAGAGCTGTGAGAGCCCCCAATATAATGATCTTTTAATTAAAAAAGAGAAAACCATGTTCTAAAACTGATTATGCTGTTGATTGTACAATTATTCTTAACATGACTGAACTATTGAATTATATATGTCAATTAGCTCATAAGGCAGGAAAAGATAAGAGTGGAAATAGGAAGGCAGTAGGAAGAATATTTCGCTATGATAGAAATTCTGTCAATGTCATGAAATAAAACGTGAAGGGCATTTATAGAGGTCTAAATACAGGCATGTACATATGTAAATATATTTATATATGATTATGGGGAGATAGATCTATGTACATATATTTATAGGTTTAGTATTAAGATCACTGATAGACACTGGGCCTCAACTCAAGTACTCCCTCATTGCAAGAATACTTTCTTCTATTAAACTGGCATCCCATGTTGCTCACATTCCCGATACAATTGCTGAAGACAAAATGAGTGCATAAACAAATGTGATGAAGAAAGCTGATGGTGCCTGGCTATCAAAAGATATAGTGTCTGGGATCTCAAAGGCTTAAAGGTAAACAAACGGCCATCTAGCTCAAAGCAACAAAGCCCACACAGATGAACCACACCAGCCTGTGTGATTACAAGGTGTCAAAGGGATCAGGTATCAGGCATCAAATAGAAAAAAATCATAGCATTGAGAATAAGGGGTAGTATGGAGTGGGAACCCAAAGCCCATCTGTAGACAACTGGACATTGCCTTACAGAAGGGTCGTGGGGAGGAGACATGTCAATCAGGGTGCAGGGTAGCAATGATGAAACATACAACTTTCCTCTAGTTCTTAAATGCTTCCACCCCCACTATCATGATCTCTATTCTACCTTACAAATCTGGCTAGACCAGTGGATGCACACTGCTACAAGTAGGAACTGGAAACACAGGGAATCCGGGACAGATGATCCCTTCAGGACCAATGGTGAAAGTGGCGAAACAAGGATGGAGGGTGGAGGGAAAGTGGGGTGGAAAGGGGGAACTAATTACAAGGATCTACATATAACCTCCTCCCTGGGGAACAGACAACAGAAAAGTGGGTGAAGGGAGACATTGGATCGTGTAAGACATGACAAAATAATAATAGTTTATAAATTATCAAGGGTTCACAAGGGAACGGGAGGCGGGGAAGGAGAGGAAAAATGAGTAGCTGATACCAAGGGCTCAAGGAGAAAGCAAGTAGAATGATCAGGACAACAAATGTACAAATGTGCTTGACACAATGGATGGATGTATGGATTATGATAAGAGTTGTACAAGCCCTCAATAAAATGATTTTTTAAAAGAAAGAAAACGTGTGCATTCCTGAAAGGAAGACACATTTCTCTGAACCCTTTCACTCTGACCACAATAAAATGTGAAAAAAATAAGGAAAAAAGAAAGACTTGCAAAAAACAGTTGATGCATATAAAAAGTATTTAATACAGAGAACACTAAATAAAGCATCTAGCAGGTAAAAAAATTCCAATGACATCAGATTGTACAAATCAATTCATTCTATCATTAAAGAAATTGTTGGGGTACAAAATTATTATTTTGTATTATCTTCAATTTTTTTCAAAGAAATCTTTATAACAACCAAATAAATGAATCAATGAATTCAATCAAATAATGATTTTAAATTCTTAGAAAGCATCACACAAAGGTTCTGCTTTTTAAAAAAATAGCACCATTCGGGGACAAGTTATGTCCTAGAAATGCAAAGTTTATGAATAAGTAATTTAATAAAGTTCATGCAAGTCCAGCTTTACGTGGTTACTCTTTGGAACTTTTCTGTGAGGTGGGATAGACATTAAAAGCAAATGGAAACAAGGGACCGGCGCTGAAGATCCGAAAGGTCCGCTGGCACAGCCAGTGGGGTGGGATTCTTTGTGTTTTGTTGTTTTCTCCATCAGTTCTGTCACCAGTTGTCGACTTCAACCACAAAGGGCGTTTTCACTTCTATCTTGCCACTGTTGACGATCCAGCAGTCAGTGAGTGGACGGTCATGCCCATCAGTTGCTTGAAGTTCTATGGAGTGGACCACGGTCTGGAAAGAAAGGGGTAGACACTTGGCATGGTTCTTCTCTGACCAGTGGCTACAACAATTGGAAGGTACAATCAACATCAAGTCCCAAAGTGCAGGCAGGACAGAAGCTTTCTTAAGGCTTCAAAAACCATGCACGCTAATGGAGAGAAACTTACAGTGTTCAGAGGAAGTACATAGATCAGAATGCAATTCCCCTCGTTACTTGCTACGCGGGGAACATGTAGGTATACTCCTTCAATTTTTACAAGAAGTTGACATACTGGAAAAACTTAAAACAGCTGTATTGGCACATCATTCAGTAGTTCAGAGGAGTTGTAAAATCACCACCACAATAAATTTTGCACGATTTCTTCATGATTGTCCTCATCGTCATCAGCTCCCCAACTTCCACTCACCTGCTACAACTCCACTTTAGCCCTTACTGTGGAATTGAGGTCCATTCCAGCTTCAGCCTATGATAGGTACCAAACCCTCAAAACCAAACCAAAACACCAAGCCCACTGCCATTGAGCTACATGGGGATTCCAAAGCTGTAAAACCTACGGGAGCAGACAGCCTGGTCTTTCTCCCGAGGAGCAGCTGGTGGCTTGGACTGTCGAGGTTGCAGTGAGCAGCCCACTGCTACTGGACAGCGCCAGGGGATTCCTTTAGAATCGCTGTAGGCATAATAAAATTATCTGCCCGTTTAAAAGCTGATCCAAGCCATTAATCTAGAAGATGATTATCATACTAATGTAGGCCCAAACCTATGCTGAGGAAAGGCCATTTTCTCTATGGCCTGGGGGATTTTAGAAACTTATATTTTGTACAGTAGTGAAGGGCTAGAAAAGTAGGGTTACATGGGTTTTCCAAAGAGACATGGGACAAATAGCAACATATCATCCAAGTACCTTGGACAGGTATTGTCATGTGTATGTTTATTGATTTTGGAGAGAATGTTTATATCTTTCATTAGTCAACTAATTAACTCAAATGCTGGCTGAACTCAGTTTAATTTAGAACAAAGTACAAGTGTTACACAATAATGTATATTTCTACATAGGTTGTGTGTGGTGTATCTAAAACAATAGCTATACACCGGAAGCCCTTGTACTTCTTAAAATTGCATATTCACGGGCCCATGTCTAAAGGTTCTGATTTGTTATGTGTGAAATGAGGCCCACAACTGTAGTGCAGAAAAGCAGCCCTGAGAGTCTCTGGAAGATCAGGGGAGGGATTCTTCAAATTCCTTGTAACTTGAAAAACTCTCTCTCTCTCTCTCTCTCTCTCTCTCTCTCTCTCTCTCTCCCCTTTCTCTCTCTCATACACACACACACTCTCTCTCTCTCTCTCTCTCTCTCTCTCTCTCTTTTGTGTAATCTCATTTTATTTTTTTCTGGAGAAAAGTCTATAGCTTTCCTTAGTTTCTCAAAGGACAGGTTAAGGACCGCTCCTTAAAACCAGGCAGCGAGTCTCCACTGGGCACAAGGAAATGGCTACAGGTAGGAGCATAAGATAAATGAACCAAAGGATGAGAAGACATAAAACCATGACCAGAGGAGAAAATCAAAACAAACAAAAACTTGAACTCTAGATTTTTCCAAGAGCTTATCATGGTGTACTAAAAACACTCATTTAATAGATGAATAAATATATTCATTGACATTCAAACTATTTAAACCTTGGTTATGCCCAATGAGCCAGGTCCAAGTGATGCAACACCTGCATGTCCATCTCAAATGCATTCTAAAGGCCAAGTTCAAGAAGGGCCTAAGGAGCACTGGCATTCGTTACTGTTTAGAAATAGCTTTGTCTGAGGACAATAAAGGCTCATGAAAGCTAGGTATATTTTTATTGTGACAGGATATGAGATACTTCGTGCTAAGTGTTTGCCATTTCTCTGATCCCACTTGCTAAAGAGCATTCTATCTTTAAAAGTTCAGCCTGAATACCAACTGGCCTTGTAAGGGAGGTATTGAACCTGCCCACTCGGTTCCTGACTTTTTGTTGACTTGAATCAGAATAGCAAGTACAAGTTTGCGTTGGCTTGTTTAAATGAGGGCAGGAGGATAAGCCATGGGAGCAAAACAAAATTCCATTTGAGGGGCTGAGGCGTCAAGCACAGACCAGGAGTGGGTTGGGCAGGCTTTCGAGATGCCAGCTCCGAGGCTCAGAGAGCAGAGCGTGGTCACTAACAGTTACTGAGGAGAGTAGAGGTAGTTAAATGTGACTTAAGCATGGACTGAATCATATGAGACTGGCTTGATTTGGCTGCATTAAAAGGGGCCCTTCTTTTGCATCAAACAGTGAGACAACACTCCCAACCCAAAAAGGAAAGAATGCAGACATTCACACATATGCCGGGGGCTTCAAAAAGTTCATGGGAAAATGGAAAGAAAAGATCTCGGAATTTCCCCGCAGATGTTTTGAAGCCCAACCCCATGCGTAATGGTCTATTTCATAATGCATATTATTCACCTTTGAAGAGGCAAGAGTATCACAATGGATTTCTTGCAAGATGAAAATAAAGAGCATTAAAATAAATATATTTAGGTACCATGCCATCAAGGACTTTTCCAAATACCACATGTTTGCCATCCAGCCAGGAGGTCTTGGTCAAGGTGATAAAGAACTGCGAGCCATTGGTGTCAGGCCCCGCGTTGGCCATGCTGACCCACCCAATGCCATAATGCTTCAGCTTGAAGTTCTCATCTGGAAATGTCTCCCCATAGATGCTAACACCTGGAAAAGACCAAAGAAAAGGAAGAGAGTCAACAGAGGCCAAAGGAAAGCAGACTCTTCAAAGGAAAGCATAGGCTTTCTGGGCGGTTAGCACAACCATGCAGGATGCAGGGACGGGGAAACATGGGCAAACATAAAGTGTGAAAGAGAGGGTATATTCACTCCTTAAGGAAGTTAGGGTCTGAAACAAAAAAACAGAAATGCCTATCTATGGCCAATGGTGACGGGATTCCCTCTGCCCTACCAAGAGCCAAGCTTTGACCACACAGGTCAGTGATGGATTTTACTCCGAAATGGAAGGGCAGCCTGATATCGTAAATCCAGCTGACCTATGCTGTCCTAGTGGCTCCGTCTCTGTCCTGGCAGCTAGGTCATTGCCTTGGAGGTGTGTGCTGGCGGTGTGCTGACCAGTCAGGTGTGGTGGAGGGGTCCAACCTCAGCACCCAGCCGGGGTACGGCAAGCATTTTGTATACACCGTTGGCTATTTTCAGGCATTCTCAATCTCACTTGGCAACAGGAGCACAGGCTACAGTAATGAAAACACCCCAGCAGAATTTGAACATCTGACTTCCTGACTGACGCTGGTACTCTTTCCCGCCTGCACAGTAAAAGCAATGGTCTAGCCTGAATGTCATCAGAAACAATGATTTCAGGATGCAGAGGGTGATGAGGCTCGAGAGCCTCCACGGAACCAAACTTGAGCAGAGGAGCCAAAGGGAGGGGTGTGTTGGGGATCTGGCAAAGCAGCCGGTGGAACAGAATATGATTCCTATAAAACAGCAGTGTGAGCAGGAGCGGTCGCGCCCTCCTGCCACTCTGAACACCTCAGCGAGTCCATGAGCGGTAGTCAAGTCATTGGCCCTTCCAGGCACAATTTCCCATGGGATATAATTCTACACACTCTAAACCCATTCTGGAGGGTGTTCTCTGCAAAACTCTCTCCTCCTGAAATAATTAGTTCAATTGTCTTCATGGCTTTGTTCCTTCACTCTGGGAATTCAATCTGGGTTAACCTAGTGACTTCATCTGAGGTTCAAGTTGGAAAGTGGGGAAAGGAGAAAGGCCAGAGGAATGGTTACCGCCAGTGCCATCTCCAGCGGTGAAGTCTCCTCCTTGAATCATGAAATCTTTGATGACACGATGGAATCTGCTTTCCTTATAGCCATAGCCTTTCTAAAGAGAGTTTTTCAACTGATTACACAAGTAGATATAACCCACCCTGGAAGATAAAACCCAGTGTTTATCTGGAAATGACAAAGTGAGAACATTAAACAAAGTATCTATAATGTCTGATTCCCAGCAATGATGTACTCATGGAAATGAACTATTATCTGACCAGTCATAAGAATAATAAGCCATGGGAGGAACTCTCGAGGAAGTAATAAGCCATGGAAGTAAGGTATGAAAGTGAATAAGTAAAAAAAGAAAGAGAGAGAGGTTTTGAGAAGCCTACGATTTTACAAATACACACTTTATAGGAAAAATAAGTAAAATAGGTTAGGATGTTACCACTTCTTCTCATCTTTTAACATAAGACTGCTTTTCCAGAAGATATGTTTATACTTGGATTAAAGGAAGGAAGAGAAATCTATGTATAGCCTCCTTCCTGGGGGATGGGCAGCAGAGAAGAGGTTGGGGGGAGAGGTCGGACAGTGTAACACATGACAAAATAATAATAAATTATGAATTATGAAGGGTTGATGAGGGAGGGGGAGTGGGGAAGGAGGAGAAAATGAGCAGGCGATATTAAGGGTTCAAGTAGAAAGCAAATGTTTTGAGAATGATGATGGCAACAAATGTACAAATGTGCTGGACACAATGGATGCATGTATGGATTGTGATAAGAACTGTACGAGCCCTGAATAAAATGATTTTTTTTAAAAAGAAGGAAGAGATCATTCTGAGAAAAATTAAAGGAAATAAACTGAGACCTACCTCTCCTGTTGCCAAAGCAATAAAATTTTCCACCGTTTTGGGTACCACTTTTCCAAACAGGCCAATGACAATTCTGCCAACATCTTTGTCCCCAATCCTGACATCAAAGAAGACCTGCACGTGGTTGAAAGAGTCAAAGGTTACATGTCCTGGAAAAACCACAAAGAAAAGATTCACCACAAACTAAATTCTAAGACTTGAACCAGACACAAAAACCTTGCCCACCAGCATTTTATAGTAAAAGTGTGAAGGAACGTGATACAAATTGAAGAAGCTCAGATATAATGTTGGTAAATGCATTTCACTCACCAATCCTCACTCATCAAATATTTATTGAGCACCCATAGACCAGGTGCTGGGCAAGGCACTAAGTTCAATGTCTGAGTCAATACTGTCAGAGGCAGCCAATAACATCTTCAAGATGTTCGCTCCTCCCCAAGTGCCCCAAACACTGCTGCTGACTCCAGTTTCCCAGTCTGGTGGGCGACACGTTGCTCTTTTAAAAGGCATTGCCTCTCGTCTCCGATGGGGAACAAAAATGGTGAGGAGAAAAGTTGACTGAGAGTCCACCTTGATTTATTGTAACTTGGAGTAAATTGGGTCCAATTTCCAGTGAGTTCTCAATAGATGTCTGCTGCCAAGGCTACCACAGAAGATGATGGAAATATCGCAGTCCTTTCAAGGGCCTGCCACTCACCCCAGAAGCCCCAGGTCCCTGTCCCTACCACACAATAAGCATTTCATTCAGGGCTGACACAATCATCTCCCTGGGAAACCAAGACTCCGAGTTCAGCTGTCAGGTTCCCAAAGTTAAAGACTTTGTTCTTCCTCCGCCACAATGTCTTAGAACAGCAGCACCTCCAGGAAAAAGAGGGGCGAGGAAATAGGAGTACGAAGAGGCACCGTACCCCAAAGCATTGGTCGACATTTAACATTTTCAGGAATTAGAAAGTGATTTTTAAAAGTTGATGGGACTGAAACAGGTCTGAGCTACACTGAAGGCATCAGCCAAAAACAAAGTTCCAGGAATTGTCAGGGTGCCAACAGAGCACTGCGCATGGTCCTAAGTCTAGACCAAGAGCTGTGGAAGACTGCTACTGAGCCGACTGATTGGAAGAGATCTGCCCAAAAAGTGATCCAGTACAATGTGGAAATTATCAAGCAATATCATGGATACCACATGCAAGCAAAATTTTCCTACAGGCAATTTAAAAAATGCTGACAGGGGTTCTTTGACAGGGAACTAACTGCCCGAATTTCAAGCTGGCAGGTAAGAAGATTGGGGAGAAAGGGGGTTGCCCCCATGAAATGTTGACGCTACACAAAAATGAACTGGCCAGGCCACAACCAAAGGGGTTTCAAAGAAGTCAGGCACATGTTCGACACCCAGGTGGCGAATCCAAAACTGAGCCTGTTCAGACCCAGGCCCCCTAGGTCCAGGTGGAGATCAACTGGCACATACCCCGGAGGCACCAGCAACTTTACATCGCAGGGGCGCCTGGACTGGGCGTGGCAATAGGCTCAAGCGCACGCCCTCAAGTAGTGGGAGGGGGTAGAAGCAGGCCAAGGGCGGTCGGGTCTCTCTCTTGCTCCACACTCCTGTCCCAGCACTCCGTTCGCGTGGGTGTTCCATGGTCCCACACGTGGCCATCTTCAGTCGCATCTTGCCCAGTCTCCTACACAGCCTTGCACGCTTTCCAGCGGTAGGGTGTTACTTTCCGAGACTGTCGTACCTGAAACTTCCCTTCCCCCATAAAACTTACTTGGATTTACAAAAGTGCTTCTGTCACGTGAATGCTTTCAGCGCTGAGAAACAAGGACTGAGGCAAACCATCCCAGAACCCGAACAAAGCCAGGCTGCGAAGAGGACTCACAACAAGGGACAAGCTTGCTGACGTCAGGTCTTGGCTGAACGCAGAGACTACTAGAAAGATGTTCATCTGTGTTGTATTGGCTGTACAAAGGCGCCGACTGTGTGAACTCTAATAAACTGTGGGTGACATTGCGATGAAAAGGAACTCCCGAAGACTTCGTTGTACTGATGTAGAACCTGTTTGTGGACCGAAGGGAAGTGGACAATCTGGGAAAGGGTGTGTCGGGCTTCCAGCCTGTCACCGCACTTCATCACTCGGTATGCTGACCACAGTATCAGCGAAGCTGGACTACGTGAAGAAGAGCGTGGCGTCGGGATGGGAGGAAGGCTCACTGCTCCTCTGTTGTGTGACGCATCCTTGCTTGCTGTAAGTCAAGAGGGCTGGAAGCACTTCCTGACGAAGACCCCTGACTGCCGCGTTCAGTCGGCGTTACAGCTCAACCTAAAGAACACAGGAATCCTCCCAGCAGGACCAATCGGCGCATCATGAAATGAAGATTGACACTGTCGAGGGTTTCATTGTACTTGGATCCACATGGGAGTAGCACTTAAGAAAAAAAAAAATACTGCGTTGGGCAAATCTTCTGCAAAAGATCTCTCTAAAGCACTGAAAAAACAAAAATGTCACTTGGAGATTAAGGCACCTCTGACCGAAACCATGCTATTGTCAATCACCTCGTAGACATGCAAAAGCTGGGCAGGACACGGGGAAGGCTAGAGAGCTGATGTCTCTGAATGATGGTCTTGAGGAGGAATAGTGAGCATGCCCGGGCCAAGCAGAAGGAACACATCCCCCTTGGAAAGCGCACAGCCATCATGTCCCCTGGAAGGGGAATGGCCGGCCTTTCTCTCATGGACTTTGGACACGGTACCGGGAGAGACTTGTCCCGGGAGGGTATCAGACAGGGGAAAGGAGAGGGTCAACGGGGTCACCTCCAAAGAGGGAGCGCCTCAATGAGCTGATTGACACACTGGCTACAAACCTCGGCTCAAGCCTCCTCAGGAGCGTGAGGTGTGCAGGACCAAGCAGTGTTCCAGTCGGGATAGACTGAACAGCCCCTAACAACAGCTGTCCCTTGGAATGACTGTGAGTCAGAATACAATGGACGGCTCCTAAGGACAGGACATCCATTTTTCCAAAGGCTGGAGGCTTCAAATGCTGACCTTGCAGTTAGCAACCAAATGCATAACATTACGCCACCAAAGCGCCTGCTGATAAGAGGACAAGGCCTGATAAAGTGTGGGGTGGGCTTCCAGGGAGAGGTGGTATTTAGATTCCATGGTGCACTTTGGCAGGGGGTGGGGACATGGAAGCTGACACCTACACCTGTGTTTTGTTTTGTTTCTCTCTCTGGGTTGCCCTTGAAAGGCATTTGGAAACCATGGGATCCTAGAGGCGGGAGAAGATAGGGAGAAGAGGAAAGAGGCGCTCGCAAAGCATGATCCAAACCTTACAGAGTTAATCCTGCTTCCAGACTTCATCCTACCTACTTCCAAAGTAACTAGGAAGCCACTGAGCACACAAGGAAGCTGGTTCCACACCTAGCTACACTCTTATTGTCTATCGGACATTGGGCAAAATCATTACTTTCTGAGCCTCAGTTCCATGTCCATAAAACAAAGATAACTTCCTTCAGGGCTGGGCTATCACAGTGGAAAATACAGCAACACAACACTAGGCACTGGACCTCTTAAAACAGGGACTCAGCACCTGCGATGTAGTCCATTACTAGGGCCCTTCTCGCCATAATCTGGTATGTGCTCTAAATTCTGGTCTCTATGCCTGTGGCTTTAAGTGTATGTTGGAGGAAGCTCTCCTCTATGCATGGCACAGAGACCAAGGGGCAAAACAAAAGAGCCAGGCAGATGGGAGGCCAAAGCAAGACGACTGTGAGACAGAACAGGGGAGCAGCACTGAGACTAAGGCTGGGAGGCACAGAAGCAGGCTGACATCCTCGCCTATGGGGGCAAAGGCCAAGGGACTAGCTGGTTGAGAAGCTACAGACAGGAAAGAGGCTTGGCTGCTGGCTGAGGTGTTGCTATGGAACAATGACTGTATCCTTACTGTTGCCTGATCCTGACTGGAGATAATCTGTTAATTTCCCTAATAATCGCCCTTAACCATGAGTACTCTGTGAGTTCTGGGTGGCAATGGGTTTGTGAGCTCCGCAGAGCAGTGGGGTGCTGTGGGAGGAACGCTTGGTGTCAGAATCGGGTCAAGAAAGAAGGAGGGGAACTTGTCTGACCTCTGCCTCCTCTTGGCAATAAGGAAGCCAGAGGTCAGGTGTGCCCTCCCTGTGCCACGGTCACAGCACCTTACCTGCTTTATCACATAAGGTGGGAAGTACTTCGGTTCCTAGTCACAGAAGGGGAAACTGAGCCTCAGACATTACCGAACGTGGCGCAGGTCACCCAGCCGTGGCCTGTTGGCCACCTCATCCTCTGTGTAGTGCTTGCACTCCATGCTGCCTGAATGCGGCTGGAGCGGTGGCAGGGCTGTTCTGTACCTTCTCGGTGCCTGTCCCTGCAGCTGGCATTTTGCAGGGAAACACGGGGCTTCTCCCACCCATTCCCGGGTCTGAGTCTAATGAGCCAGAACCCCACCTTATTATCTATCCTCTATGGCTCCAGCAGGAAGCAGCCAGGTTGATCCAGCAGTGGGATAAGTGGTTCAGTGCCTCAGAAGGGTCCTTCTGAGAGCACAGCACCTCGTGTTTCTCTTATTTACAGATCCGTGTTCTTAAGTGGAATCAGCGGTAGCAGATCTGCTGGGGCACACAAGACTCGAGAGCTGTGGCCTGCTAATTGACTTTTCTGTTCTCAGAGAAATAATTGTTAATGCCTTCATTTTCCAATGCATTCAGTTGCTTAAGAGAGTTTGTGGGAAGGTAATTCAACACAGTCAAATCTGTAGAAGGCTGGCATACACAATTAGATTTACAACTTGATAAATTTGGTAGGGGATTAAAAAAAAAAGACCTTTCCGGAGGCACTTCTGAGGGTCGAGCACCGGTAAACCCGGCCGGAGGGACAGTGTCCGCCCTGCTCCTCAGCCAGCAGTCAAGACTGCCCTCAGTTTCCTCCCCGCTCAGCTCGCTCTTTCATGGTTCCCAAACAAGCCACCAGGTTGCACATTAGAATCACCAGAAAAAGCGTCTAGACATTATGATTTAATTACTCAGGGGTGAGTTGCTGCTGATTTTCTTTAAAAATGTTTTCCAGGTGAAGTTTGTCCCCAGATATTGTCAGGGACATATTTACAATTTTTAAATTTCATTGTTCATTTTACATTCACATTTCATTGAGGATCCTGTACGTCATCTGACAATCCTATTGTTTCCCTCACTTCCTTTCTAAGTGGTTCTCACTCTACCTCCAAAATGTAGTTCAGGTACATCCCCCTAAGCCAAGCTACTATCAACTGGCCTCTCTTGCGTAGCCCTGAAAGCCGCCACTGGGTGACCACAGTGGTTTTGGAATATATCTGCATATGAGGTCCTGTCATGCAGCGGGTCCAGCTGCCCTGCGAATGGTCCCCGCACTCCTCACCAGGGTCTCAAACCCATTTCCCTGCATGACCTTACTGCTTGCTCCTTCAACCTCATGTCCAGCCACCCTCCTTTCTCAGCCCTATGCAGGAGCGACCCCAGTCCTGCCACCATTCTCTGAACACAATGACTGCTTTCCGGTCTGGAGGCCTTTGCATCAGGGGCTCCCTTTGCCTCCTACATCTTTGCCATGCTGTCTTTCACATCCTCTCAGTGTTTTTCAATCATCACCCACCTGTCCACCTGCCATCGAGTCAATATCAATGTACAGCAACACTATAGGGCAGAGCAGAACTGCTCTGGTTTCCAAAGTGGAAATCTTCCCGGGAGCAGGCAGCCTCCTCTTTCTCCCTTGGAGCCCTGGTGGGTTCACAGGGAGCCGCCCACCTATTGAATCCATTATGCCACCCAGGCTCCTCCGCCCGTCGGTATTGGTGAGTATTTCCTTCATCACAGAAACATCTGCAACCATTTCTTGGCTCTCACAATAAATAAATGGCTAGCCTCCCATTGTGTGTTTGCCTTCCACAATAGACCATTGGCTGTAGAAACACGGGCCGTGTACAACTTGTTCATTCCTCCCTCCCGAGACCCAAATAACATCTTCTGACTGAAAACACCCTAATTCAGTTCTGTGAACGTGTGTAGCCATTCATTTCCCAAAGCTAGAAAGAAGACCAAGGGGCTGGGAGTCTAATCAATGCTTTTCAAAATAGCTAGGCAATACTCATCTCCGCCCTCTCGGTTGCTCCTTCTTTTGTCCCTTCAGCAGTGGGTGGAACCTCCTCCTTCATCTGCCTCAGACTTGGCTTCCTGAAAACCCAGACCATAGGGCTTCCATTGGCTGATTTTTGGAAGTTGGTTACCAGGCCTTTCTTTAAAGCTTGACTTAATTTGGAAGACCTGACCCCACCTCTGATGAAACCTGTTCAGCATTGCAACAACAACTAAACTTCAATTAGCAAATGTGTCACACACACATACACACACACACACATATGTTGGTGCACTGACTAGGAATCAAAGCAGATCTCCCCCAAAGACAAGAACGCTGCCACTGCCTGTCCTTGTGAAGGAAAGAGTGATGATGACCAACAGCTATATGGAAGCAAGTAGTTCAATGGATAAATGATCCACACAGGCATCTCTGAGACCTGAAGAACTAGATGGTGCCCAGCTACCACTATCAATTGCTCTGAAGAGGATCGCATTACAAGGTGCTGAGAAGAGTGAGGAAAACAGGTGCAACAACATCAAAGTCATAGAAGCCAGGTGTGCAGTTCAGACAAGGATACTATGACCCGTGATCACTCTTCAGGTCTGCAAATGAACCCACCATGTAGTTAAAAAATATCGACCGTAGGAGATCAAAAGGGCAGCCTTTACCAATGTCAAGATTCAGAGGGTTATGAGAGGAGGAAGAAAAGGCAGGAAACCCCGGGAGAAAGCAGAGTAGGTGACCCTAGATTAAGATGACAATGTATGAAATGACACAAATATGTATGACCTATTGAGTATGTATGACCTATTGAATATGCATGACCTATTGAATGGAAAACTGATGAGCACTCAGCAAACCCCACCTAATCCACAATAAAAAGTTTTGAGAAATGGAAAGACTTATACCACGGAACCCCCACTCCCTTCGGAAGCCTCTCCCTACCCACCCCCGTGTGCTGCTGTCAGAAGGGGGCGCAATCGGAGATCCAGACATCCCTTTGGGTCAACAGCACCTTGTCTACTGGCATCACGGGCCTGACTAACGGCTGAGACCACTTTCCTCTGCTCCCCCCTTCCTCCTCCACACCTCCCCTGACCTGATTCCAAGGCACACTGCATGTGGGTTTTGTAGAAGTGGCTCTCCTGGCCTCCCGCACGCTCCCGTGACTCTCACCCACCGCAAGTCCGGTTTTACAAGGACGCGATGGTCGCGTGTGATCCCTAGGAAAGATCTGGGCCCTCCGGGGGAGGCTTTTGCCAGGGCCAGTCTGCCAGCACCTGAAATCTAAGACCGCACCTCCCCAGGAAGGATGACACATCCTAGACACAGGAAGAGCAGCGGGATAGACAGCTTGTTGCGTAAACCAGGCCCGCAGCCTCTACCGCCGGGGCGATTGGAGCGGGCCAGGGCTCCCCCAGCTCCCGGGACGTCGGAGACCCGGAGCCCGACCTCCGCCCGCCTCCCGGATCGCCTCTGGGCCGCCGGGCCAGGAACCTCCCCGCCCGCGGTCTTCCTTCCTCGCTGGCTCCTTCCTGGAGAGCGGCGCCGCCGGTCCCGGAAGCCCCCTGAACCCCGGGCCGCTCCCTGGGGACCCCGAGCGCGGGGCGCGGCGTCCTAGCGGCCGGCGGTCACCGCTCCCCGCGCCCAGTCCCCCGGAGCGCGCCCCCCCTCGGCGCGCGGGCGGCCCCCTCCCACGAACCCCGGTGTCCCCCGCCCCCCGGAAAGCCCCCGCCTGGGAGTCCCTGAGATCAGGGTCCCAGCCACCCCAGCACCGTCCACCCCACCCCAACTGGCAGGTGGGGAAAGTTGACTGCGGGCGCTTGGGTCACCTTGGCCGTCACCGAGGGGCCTCGCTTGCGGGTGCCCGCGGACCCCGACGCGGCCGCGAGCGCGCCGAGCCCCAGGAGGAGCGCCAGGGCTGGCAGCAGCCGGGCAGCGGCGCCCATGGCGAGCGGCGGCGGCGGCGAGAGGGGCTCGGGGCGACCTCGGGCTCCGGGACGGTTGGCGGGGCTCCGCGTGGCCGCGCCTGCGCGCTCCAGGGCCGGAGGTGGGGTGGGGTGGGGACCCGGCCGCAGGGCAGGGCGGGGACCCGGGCGCGCTCCTCCCCAATTCGGGTCGGTGACGCGCACACAGCGGGCGCAGTCCCGTCGGGCCTCGGGTGCCTGGGTCGCTCGGGGGGCGGGGGCGGGGGCCGCCCCGGGCGAAGCGCGACCCCCGGGGATCCGCGCAGCGTGGGGGCCGCGGCCGCGTGGGCTCCCGTGACCCCTGGAGCGGCGACTCCCGGGCTCCGAGCAGCTGTTGAGGGCAGCGGACGAGTGTCCGCCGGTGACCCAAGCCGCCCCCTGTGCCGCCTCGCCGCCGCCGCCGGACCAGAGTGCCAACGGAACTTATAGGAGAACTTTGCGTCGCGGAATTTTGGGGCTCTGGAAAACCCTCTCGGAGACGACTCACGTTTGGGAAGAATTGTGCAATGCTGGATTCACAGTGTCTTGGCACCGGAAGAACGGTCGCCTTGATTTCCTATGCTGTTATCTTTTTCATTTGGGGTTGATTCCTGTCTACGGATAGATTCTATGACACAGGGCAATGCTTACCTACATGGGCCCAGAAGCAGGCTGGCTAAGATTTCTTTCCTGTGAAACCAACATAGATGAGAGGCAGCAAAGTCCACGTGGAAGAAACACACCAGCCTGTGTGATCACGAGGTCGATGGGATGGGTATCAGGCATCAAAGACCCAGAAGAAAAAAATCATACCATTGTGAATGAGGGAGAGTGCGGAGTGGGGACCAAAAGCCCATCTGTAGGCAACTGGACATCCCCTTACAGAAGGGCCACAAGGAAGGGTCAAGCCAGTCAGGGTGCAGTGTAGCAACGATGAAACATAGAATTTCCTCTCATTCTTAAATGCTTCTCCGACCCCCATCCCCACCCCCACTATCATGACCCCAACTTCTACCTTACAAATCTGACTAGACCAGAGCATGTACATAAGAACGGACAGAGCTGGAATCCAGGATAGATAAACCCCTCAGGACCAATAATGGGAGTAGTGACACCAGGAGGGTAGGGGGAAGGTGAACAAGAGAAAAGTGGGTGAAGAGAGAGTGGTCAGTGTAAGACATGAAAAAAATAATTTCTAAATTATCAAGAGTTCATGAGGGAGGGGGAAAATGAGCTGATACCAAGGGCTCAAGTAGAAAGAAAATGTTTTGAAATGATGGCAACATATGTACAAATGTGCTTGACATAATGTATGCATGTATGGATTATGATAAGAGCTGTATGAGCCCCCAATAAAACGATAAAAAGAAAAACGAAAAAGAAAACAACACAGACAACCCGACTTTTAAGTATGTAAGCCTGTCGGATGGAATTTTTACTAACTTAAGAACTATGTTTAGGAAAATCATTTGATGAAGCATGGAGATGCCATATATATATATATATATATATATATATATATATATACATACACATTTTGAAATGCATATATGAAAAAATGTAAAGCGACAGATAAATTTTCATATTTACTGTCAAGAAGTCTATAAATGCATTCTTTTCATTGTAAGAAATGGACCAAAACATTTACAGGCCCTATGGTAATGGAAGGAGTCTGTGTGACATACTGGTTATGTTTGGGGCTGCTAACCATGAGATCAACAGTTTGAAACCACCAGCCCCTCCCTAGAAGAAAGAGGAGGCGTTTTACTTGTGTAAAGAGTTGCAGTCTACCTTGGGCTATAAGGTCACTTATGAGTCAAAATCAACTCCCTAGCAGTGAGAGTTTTATGGTAATGGATTATGGATTTTTGTTTTCTTTGTATTTTTCTGATTTCCCAGATGTTCTACAATGGGCACGTAAGCATTTTACAGTGAGGGAGAGGAAAAAATTACCTTAAAACACATTGCTTTTTGAATTAGGACTTCAAAAGAACTTTTTGATTTTTGAGTAATAGCCTTTAAATTAACTAAAAACTAATAATAGTGTTTTCACAGTTACGGGAGGGGCTGGTGCCATGACTTTCAAGCCAAGAATTTCTCTGTGTAAGCAGATGGGATTCCTAGCTAAGTGTAGATCTAAAATTACATTGGAACCTTTTATTATAGATAAAAGGAGGAACCGCCCGCCATGTCTTAGGGGTGGGCAGAACATGTCTGAACTATTTTAGTGCAGTGAAGGATTTAATGGTTTTGGTCCTCACCCCACTCCCAATAAAGCAAGAGTTCCCCTAAAAAAAAACCCCAAAACCAAAACCCAAAACAAACAAAACACCACCATCAAGCCAAGGATCTCTTTCATAGTACTTATTCCACCGGGTGATTTTATACATGTGTCTTTATTCTTTGACTCATTACCCTAACTGCTTTTGTCTGTCTCCACTCAAGGGAGGTAAGCACCCTGGGGCAGGACGCATGTACTCTTCTTCAGATGCTGAAGATCTGGTGCAAGATCTCATCTATGCAGGTTCCTGAGGAAATATCTGTTAAGGGAATGAATCTGTCGCCCCACTTTTAAAGAATATTTATATTGAGAAGATTAGCACAAATAGAGAAAATGCATGAAATCTAAATGTGCACATGAATGAAATAGCACGAAGCAAGTATATGTAACTCCCTCCCTCCCACCACCAGTGGTCAGTTTGTCATAGTATTGTGGCTTCTGCATGACTGTGATGCTGGAAGCTGTGTCGCTAGCACTTCAAAGGCCGGCAGGGTCACCGAGTGTGAACAGATTCCAGCGGAGCGTCCAGAATGAGAAGAGACAATGAAGGACTCAGCTCCTCAGTTCAGAGGACTGAGCTGCTGAAAACCTTACGCACAACGTTGAATCACTGTCAGACAATGAAGGCCTAATCAACGGAAGCAGAACGTCGTTGGAGATGGTACTAGAGGGTGGGTCCCTCAGGTGGGAGCGCACTCAATGTCACGGAGTCGGAGCGGAGTCCACCATGGTACCGTGGGTGGTAAATGTGCTGGGAGTGGCGCGTTGCAGGTCTTCATGTGCTGATGAGTCATGACTCAGGGAGAGGAGAAACGGCTCCAGGCAGCTGCTCATGTTGGGAATGTGGTACGTGTGACGTATGAATGTAGGAACACTGGAAGCGGTCAAACTGAAATGGAATGCATAAAAATGGGTATCATAGGAATTAACAAGCATAAGTTGCCTGGCATTAGCCATTTTGAATCAGAAAATCATATGCTTTACTATTCTGGGAATAACACAACAGGAATGGTGTGGCATATTCATTGTCAAAATAACATTGCAAAATCATCCATGAACTAAAATGCTGCCCATGATAAGATTATATCTATCCATCCACCTACAAGGGAATCCAATCAATACACCTATCATTCGGATGTATGCATCAATCACAAAAGCTAATGCTAAAGAAACTCAAGAATCCTACCAAAAGGGTCAATAGGAAATTAATCAAACATGAAATCAAGATACATTGATAGTTATTGGTGATTTGAATGCAATAATTGGAAACAGGTAGAAATAGTAGTGAGGTAGTTAGTTTATTGTTCCAACCTGGCTGATAAACACATATGGGGTTAATTGAAGGGCGGAGAAATAAATGGCTCAGTGAGCCTCACCTTTCTAGTTCTCGGGTCTCTTGCTTTGTGATGATCTTACCAGGGTGCAGCTGCCTTAGCTAATTCCCTGCTTCAGCTGGAAAATCTCAGTTCCTGCAAGACATCCCCGAGGAGAAGCCACATGGACCTACCCTGATGAAGCCCTGGGTGGTGGAGCAGCTGTGTGGAGACCTCTTCCAACGCTGAGATGCTTACATGTTCACTGACTCTGCATTCCTCCTGCAGTCATCATCAGTGTGTGTGTTTTGTGAGATGGAGGGGGTCTTTATGGATTGGTGTCAGACATATGGGTTAATGTTGGACTTGTGGTCTTAGGCAGCACTGGGTTGGGATGTTTTCTTGATGTGCACTTACCCTTTCTATGCAACTCTCTCTTGCACATATGAGTTTCTGTGGAGTTGTTTCTCTAAAGTGCCGAGACTGACACAGCAGTTGGACAACATGGTCTTGAGAATAGAAAGGGAACTGAAGATCGCATGACAGGATTTTGCAAAGCCAACGACTAGTTCACAGCAAATACTTTTTTTCCAACAGCGCAAAAAGTGACAATACACGTGGACCTCCAGTTGGAATACACATAAATAAATTTGACTGTGTCTGTGGGAAGAGACAATGGAGAAGCTCAATATCAGCAGTTAAAACCAGACCAGGGGCTCACTGTACAACAGACCATCAATTACTCATCTGTAAGTTCAGGGGAAAGCTAAAGAAAATTCAAACAAGTTCATGAGAGCCAAAATAAAACCTGTCTATTCCACTTGACATTTAGAAATGTCAAGAACAGATTTCATACATTGAACACTAATAACAGAAGATCTGATGAGCTGTGGGAGGATATCATGATCATCATGCATGAAGAAAGAAAGAGGTCATGAAGAAAGCAGGAAAGGAAGAAAAGACCAAAGTGGATGTCAGAAGAGACTCTGAAAGTTGCTCTTAATCAGAGACTAAGTAGCTAAAGCAAATGAAGGAAATGGTGAAGTCAAAGAGCTGAATAGAACATTTCAAAGGGTAGTTTAAGAAGACAAAATTAATATTATAATAAAAGGTTCAAAGACCTAGAGTTAGACAGAAAGGAATACATGTTCAACATATTGTAAACTGAAAGAACTCAAGAAAAAATTCAAGCCTCAAGTTGCAATCTTTAAAAATTCTATGGAAAAATATTAAATGACACAAGAAGCATCAAAAAATGATGGAGAGAATACACAGTCATTGTACCAAAAATAACTAGTGCCTGACTATCAAAAGATATAGGGACTGGGGTTTTAAAGGCTTGAAGGCAAACAAGTGACCATCTAGCTCGGAAGCAAAAAGCCCACAGAGAAGAAGCACACCAGCCTATGCGATCACGAGGTGTTAAAGGGATCATGTAGCAGACACCAAAGAACAAAAACCATTATTGTCTGATCACCTTCCCCACATAAACGCTGAAGACAGATGTGTGCATAAGTAAGTGTGGTGAAGAAGGCTGATGGTGCCCGGCTATTGAGAGATATAGAGTCTGGGGTCTTAACGGCTAGAAAGTAAACTAGCGGCCATCTAGCCCAGAAGCAACAAAGCCCACATGGAAGCAACACACCAACATGTGTGATCATGAAGGGCCAAGGGGACCAGGTTTCAAGTACCAAAGACGGGGGTGAGGGGATCATATCATCATGAATGAAGGGAGCGTGTGATGGGGACCCAATGCCCATCTGTAGACAACTGGATATCCCTTGCAGAGGGGTAGTGGGGAGGAGATGAGTCACTCAGGGTTCAGTGTAGCAATAATGAAACTCACAACCTTCCTCTAGTTCTTAAACACTTCCTCCCCACAACTATCATGATCCCAATTCTACCTTGCAAACCTGGTTAGACCAGAGGATACACAGTGGTACAGATGGGAACTGGAAACACAGGGAATCTAGGACAGATGAAACCCTCAGGACCAGCGATGAGAGTAGTGATACCGGGAGGGAAGGGGGGGGTGTAGAAAGGGGAAACTGATCACAAGGATCTACATATAACCTCCTCCCTGGGAGTTGGGCAACAGAGGGGTGGGTGAAGGGAGATGGCAGGCAGCGTAAGATAAGATAAAGTAATAATTTATAGATTATCAGGGGTTCACGAGGGAGGGGAGATGGGGAGGGAAGGGAAAGGGGAAAAGGAAAATGAGGAAGAAAAAAAACCAAAATAAAACAAAAATACCATCCCTGTCTTTGCCAAAACACTGGGGAATTTGATATCAGGAGGAACAACAGCAAGAGATATTCTACGTTAAAAGCAAACAAACAAAACAAGCCTATGGGCTTCCTTCAGTTTCCAAGATTATCTTCTTTGGAAATGCTAAATGCTGTCACGACACTTTGACCTTGATTCTGGGACATGAGTAAACAGCTTTGGTGATGCTAAAAAATAAAATAATTAGTTGACATTTTACCATTTTAAGAGGTAGCATATGAGCAAGACCCAATGGTGTTCAAAGAAAACGTTGAAGCTGGCTTGAAAGCCATAGCCAAAACAGGGCTCTGGGAGTCGATGGGTCACCAATTGAAATGTTTCGGCAGCTGATGAAGCACTGAAAGCACTCACCTGTCTGTGCTAAGAAATTTGGAAGACAGCTACTTGGCCAATGTGTTAGTCTGGGTAAACTAGGGAAACAAATCCACAGACACTCATATGTATATAAGAGAGAGTTTTATAGAGAGGGTAAGTGTACATTAAGAAAGCATCCAACCCAGTGCTGTCCAAGTCCATACGTCCAACATTAGCCCCTATGCCTGATACCAGTCTACAAAGTCCTCCTCAACCTCACAAAACATACGCAATGATGCCAACTGCAGGAGGAAAGCTGAATCAGTGAGGTGTAAGCATCTCAGCGCTGGCAGGAGTCTCCACTCGACTGCTCTAGCACTCAGGGCTGCATCAGGGTAAGTCCATGTAGCTTTTCCTCAGTGATGTCTCAAAGGAAGTGAGCCTTGCTGGCTGAAGTGGGGAACTGGCTAGGGCAGCTGCACCCTAGCACCACCATCAAAGAGCAAGAGACCTGAGAAAGGAGAGGCTCACCTATCCATTTATCTCTCTACCCTTCAATTAACCCCACATGTGTTTATCAGCCAGGTTGGCACAATAAACCTTAACTATCTCAGCCAACTGCCTGCAAGAGCTCCATAGGTGCCCATTTCAAAGAAACGTGACACAGCAGAATGCTCAAAGTATAGAGCAATATCACTGCTATCACATGCAAGTACAATTTACTGAAGATCATCCAGCAAGGGTTGCGGCAGTACATTGACAGGGAGCTGCTTGAAGTTCGGGCAGAAGGGGATGCGGAACAAAGGATATCATTACTAAGATCAGATAAATCTTGGTTGAAAGCAGAGAATGCCAGAAAGATATTTACTTGTGTTTATTGACTATGCGAAGGCATTCGACTGTGTGGATCATAAACTATGGATAACCTTGGGAAGAATGGGAATTCCGGAACACTTCATTGTGCTCATGCAGAACATGTACGTGAATCAAGAGGCAGTCGTACAAACAGAACTAGGGAATACTGCAAGGCTTAAAATAAGGAAAGGTGTGCGACAGGGTTGTATCCTCTCACCATACCTTCTCAAGCTGTATGCTGAACATATCATCAGAGACACTGGATTATATGCAGAAGAATGTGGCATCGGGATTGGAAGATGGCTTGTTAACAACCTTTGATATGCAGAAGACATAACCTTGCTTGCTGAAAGTGAGGAGGACTTGAAACATTTGCTGACTGAGGAAGGATGGAAACCTTCCATACGGATGACCACTCAATATACAGGAAGACCAAAATCCTTACAACTGGATCAACTGGTACATCATGATAAATGGAGAAAAATATTAAAGTTGCCAAGGATTTTGATCACTACCATCCCATTTTGATTTCAGTTGATAAGTTTGCCAATGTTTGGTCAAGATTTTTCAGCTATATTCTTGAATGAGAACAAAATACATTTTTTACTTTCTTAGAAGATAGTGTTTTCCTTGATTTAAAAGGTGTGTCAATGTCTTGGTGGTTCCTTAACATGAATTGGCAAACATCAGCTATCTTTTCTGTTTTCTAGAAAAGTTTATACAAGACTGCCATTAATTTCCCCCATGACTACTTGCTAAAAGCCCCTAAGACAGGAATTGTCTTTATTATAAAGTTCTAAGTAAAGGATTCAAATTTTTAAATAGTGAAAAGATTACTCAAATTTTCTCTTTTGCCTATTTTCAGTTTGTGTAAGTTGCATTTCACCACCACCCCCACCCACCCACCCCACTGTAAGTAGCAAACTCTTAGGAACACGTGTACTTCATTTATACTTTTTAATTTAATTCTGTAAAGTTAATTAAAATATATTTCTACAAATCTGTAGGACCTATCATAATGCCTTCATTTTTATACTTGAATTTGTGTATTTATATTTTTTCTTGAACTACTTTATCAGGAGTAATTCATTTATTACTTTCTACAAAGCCCTAATCTGTGCTTTGAGTAATTCTAACACTACATGTTTGTCAGACTGTGGTGGCCTGTGTTTTGGTGTGATACTGAAAGCTATGTCAATGGTATTTCAAATAGCAGTGGGGCACCCAAAGTGAACAGATTTCAATAGATCTTCCAGACTATGAAGAAGGACGAGGCTGTCCACTTCAGAGTAATTAGCCAATGGAAACTCCACAGATAGCATTGAAACATAGTCAGATACTGGAAAGTTCATGAATAGAAGCAGAACATTGTCAGATAGTTCTAGAAGATGAGCCTCTCAGAGTAGACGGCACTCAAAATACGACTGAGGGAGAGCTGCCTTCTCGGAGTAGAGTCTACCATCCTGACACAGATGAAGGAAAACCTGGGGCATCTTCACTTGCTGATGGGGCACGACTAAAAATGATAAGAAACAGCTGAAAACATCAATTAATAATTGGAATTTGTGAAGGGAGACAGCAGAGGCTATGAAATATGAAGATACTTTATAACTTATCAAGGGTTCAAGAAGGAGGGAGGGTGGAGGAGGGAGGGAAAATGAGGAGCTGATATCTAGTAGAAAGAAAATTATTTGAAAATGATGATGGCAACATATGTACAAATGTGCTTGACACAATGGATATATAAGAGCTCCCAATAATAGTATTTAACAGAAAACTAATAATTGGAATTTGGAATATTCAACTTTCACATGTGCACGAAGCAATTGAAAATACCATGGCTTGAGTCAGGTGTGCCTTAGTCCTCAAAGTAACATCCTTGTTTTCAATGCTTTAAAGAAGACTTGTGCAGCAGATTGACCCAATGCAATGAGTGCATTGTTTGATCTCTTGCCTGTTACTTCCATGAGCAATGATTGTGGATCCAAGCAAGAGGAAATCCTTGACAACTTACATCTTTTCTCCACTTATCATGATGATGTTACTTACTGTTCCAATGGTGAGGATTTTCGTTTTCTTTACATTGAGTTGCCATCCATACTGAAGACCACAGTCCTTGCTCTTCATCAACAAGTGCTAAAAGTCCTCCTCACTTTTCAGCAAGCAAGTTTGTGTTATCTGCATATCCCGGGTTGCTAATAAGCCTTCCTCCAATCCTGACACCACACTCTTCTTCATATAACCCGGCTTCTCTGATGGCTTGCCTAGCATTCAAATTGAGTAAGTATAGTGAAAGCACGCAACCCTCTTGTACAACGTTCCTCATTTTAAACCTTGTAGTAGGCCCTTGTTCTGTTGGCACAACTTCCTCCTGGTCCATGTACAGGTTCCACATGAGCACAACGAAGGGTTCTGGAATCCCCATTCTTCTCAAGGCTGTCCATAGTTTGTTATGGTCCACACCGTTAAATGCCTGGCATAATCAATAAAGCAAAAGTAAACATCTTTCTTGAATTCATTGCTCTTATCCAAGATCCATCTGTCATCAACAATGATATCCCTTGTTCCATGTCTTCTTCTGAATCAGGCCTGAACCTCTGGGCTGAACCAATGGACCACTGCAACCATTGCTGAACTATCTTCAGCAAAATTTTACTTGCATGTGGTAGCAATGATATTTCATAATTGAGCATCCTGTTGAGTCACCTTTCATTGGAATGGGTACAAATATAGATCTCTTCGAGGCATTTGGCCAAGTAGTTGTTTTCCAAATTTCCTTGCATAGATGAATAAGTACTTCCAGTGCTCCACCAGCTTGTTGAAACATTTCAGTTGGTATTCCATCAATTCCTGGAGTCTTGTTTTTGGCTCCATATGACCCAGCAATACTTTTGCAGGGCATATACCACAATTAAATAAAAGATTGAAAACAATCTGATGTATGCTCTCCCGTGTCCACTGCAGCACAGTTAATGATAGCAAGAAGTTGGAAACAGACCAAATGCCCATCAGTAGAAGAATGGATAAAGAAACTCTGGTACACGCACAATGAAGTACTCTGCATCCCTAAAAACTAGCGATGAAACCATTAAACACCTCGTGATGTGCATGGACCTGGAAACCATTATGCTGAGTGAGGTTGGTCAAGCTCAAATGGACAAATATTGCATGAATCCACAACTATATGGATAAACACCAGAATGAAGATAAGCTTCTGCCCTCAGGACGTGTAATCTAATCCAGTCTCCTGAGCAGCAAGGTAGAAAACCTACCTAGTGCCCATAAACCACACATCACCCTCTTTGTGTGTACATCTTCCAAACAACTTCGACAATTTCTCAAAATGATGTGTCGGGGAAACGACCATTCAGTTGCTGCCACATAACATTGCGCTAAGTTCGTCCCAGATCAACAGACACTCCTATCAAAGTGGACCTTACGAGAAATTCAAGGCAAGTTGGGGAAGGAGTGGAGCATGTATGCCTCAGAGAAAGCGAAAATATTTTTGTTGGTGGGTGTGTTAGGCTGACTTAATTACAGAAACAAATTCATTGACATTCACATATGTGTAAGAGAGAGCTTTATATCAAAAGGTAATTTTGCATCAATAAAACATCCCAGGCCAGTCCAGACAAAATCATGATATTAGCCCCTAAGTCTGAGACTAGCCCATGAATTACTTTTCAGACTCACACAGCGCATACAATGATACCAAATGCAGGAAGATCACAGGTGGGTGGGTGGAAAGTCATGTGGATCCATTGGCAGTGGTTGTGTCTCCAGGGCTCTGGCTGCCATCAGTGTGACCCCATGTGGCTTGTCAACAGGAACCTGCAGCAGAGAGAGAGTGGCCTGCCACCTCTGATGGCCGAATCAAGACAGAGGAAGTTCCCAGAATCCCCATCAGAAGGCCAAGCCCACAAGGAGGGATTATCAGGCTGACTGACAGGCTCGACTCCAACCCTTCAGTCTTTTATCAAGTTGGCATGAGATTATGTAACTACCACAGTGGGTAAACTGGGTAGAGCAACCTCCCTCAGAAGAAAAAAAATGCTTATCAGTTCTTCTATAGAATCCAAGGGAGACTACACCTGATACTATGTTCCTGAATGGGCACTTTAGACCTAGACTAGCCAAAGCAAATGGAAGAAATAATGAAGTAAAAATGCTGAACAGAAAAATTTCAAAGGGCAGCTCAAGAAGACAAAGTATTAAAATCAAATGTGCAGAGACCTGGGACTCGAACAACAAAAGGGAAGATCATAAGAGCATGCTCAGCATAACTCAAACCGAATGAACTGAAGAAAAATTCAAGCCTTAGTTGCAATACTGAAGGTTTCTAAGGGCAAAATATTGAACGATGAAGGAAGCATTAAAGGATGATGGATGCCATGCACAGAACTACTATACTAAAATTAAGTGGTCCACATTCAACCATTTCAAGCATATGATCAAGAACCATAATATTGAAGGAAAAAGTCCAACCACATGGAAGGCATTAGTGAAATAACATTCAAGGCTTTGGTAGATTTTCAGTTGAAAGGTTCTAATAAATTTGTGCAGCACTGGAAACACTCACTAGTCTATGCCAAGAAATCTGAGCACAGCTACCTGATCAACCAACTGGAAGAGATCTACACCTGTCCCCATTACAAACAAAGGTGACCCAACAGAATTTAGGAATTATCAAATGCAAGTAAAATTCTGATGAAGATAATTTTAAAATGTTTACATCGCTCTAGCGCCAGACATTCAAGCTGGATATCATTGCTGACATCAGGTGTCTTGGCTGAATTCCAGTACACTTAATTCTGCTCATGTGGCACCTGTGTATAGACCATGCGATAGTTACTGGAACAGAACAAAGGAATCAGGGTGATTTAAAATCAGGAAAAGGGTGTGTGTCCGGTTATATATTTTAATCATACTTTTTCAATCTGTGCACTAAACAAATAATCTAAGAAATTGGGCTATCTCAGGACCAAGGGTGAGAGTGGCGATACTGGGAGGGAAGTTGGGGTAGAAAGGGGGAACTGATTTCGGGATCTACATATAACCTCCTCTCTGGGGGATGGGCAACAGGAAAGTGGGTGAAGGGAGATGCCAGGCAGTGTAAGATAAGATAAAATAATAATTTATAAATTATTAAGGGTTCATGAGGGAGCAGGGGGGGGGAGGGAAAAAAAGGAAAATGAGCTGATTCCAGGCCCCCAAGCACAAGGCGAATTTTGAGAATGATGAGGGCAACGAATGTATAAATGTGCTTTATACAATTGATGTATGTATGGATTGTGATAAGAGTTGTAGGAGCCCCAATAAAATTATTTAAAATGAAAAAATTAATTGGGTTATATGAAGAAGAATGGGGATCAGGATTGTATGAAGGCTTGTTAACAATCTATGTAACAATCTAATACGCAGAGGACACAGCTATGTTCACTGAAAGCAAGGACGACGTTAAACCCTTACTGATAAAGATCAAAGAACACAGCCTCTTGTATGGATTACACTTCATTGAAAAGAAAAAATATTCTCTTATACTTACCTGGCAGGGGAGATACCATGATCACGAAGGTGGTTTTCCCAGGGTGAGGCTCATCCATTGCCCTCTGGATGTGCTGACCCCTGCGATTTCCCCAAATGTGGGAAACTCAACTGCATAATTTGTGGTAATGAGGGACTGCGTTCGCTCTCTCCCCTATTAAAAGAGAAAAGAAAGAAAAGAAAAATAAAGAAAAGAAAAATATTCTCATACCTGGCTCAATAGACAACATTATGACAAATAGAGAAATATTGAAGTCCGGGTTGATAAAGGAGCCAGCCAGCGGAAGGGAGGAAGGCCCTTGGGGTAGATTTTTGTGTCAACTTGTCTGGGTCAGGACTCTCAGTGGTTTAGCAGTTAAGACCTAGTAATCCTCGGTGATGTGACCCAGCATAATATTTCCTCCTGAATGGGATGTGTTAAGACATCCAATCACTTGTAGGCATATTAGGAGAGATGCAACACCCTTCATCAGGTCACAGCCAGACTCAATTGAAAGGAAAATTCCCCCTCCCCCGCTTCCAATATTAAGTGGATACATGTAATAACTCATTTTACTTTTTTTCCTGGGTCTGGATCCTGCATCTGTCTCATTGACCTCTGGTTCTTTGAACTTATTATACAAACAGATATACATAGGTCCAACAAGATTAAAAAGGTAAAACTAAGACCATAATAGTAAGGGGAGGAAATATTAAAGAACTAGAGGAGAGTTATATGTTTCATCAGTGCTATTCCACACCCTGGGTATGTCATCACTTCTCTGTGGCCCCTTTCTGAGAGACCATACAATTATCCCACATGTAGATTTGGGACCTCCACTTTGTCCATGTGCCTTCACATCAATCTGATTGCTTGTTTTTTTAATTTCTGGTACCTATTCCCATCAACACCTCATGATCACAGAGGCTGGTGTACTTTTTCCATGTGGGCTTTGTTGTTTCATGCTAGATGGACACTCAGTTAACTTCAGGCCTTTAAGGGCCCAGATGCTATAGCTTTTAATAACCAGGCACCATCAGCTTTCTTCACCACATTTGCTTATGCACTCATTTCGTCTTTCAGTGATCAGGTCGGGAAGATGAATATTGTACATTGCCACAGTATTAGAACAAACCATTCTTGTACTGAGGTAAGGTATAAGTAGACGCCCAAAGTTATTGACTTCATTCTTAAAAGGTATTTTTGCCCAGTATAAAATTGTTTTCTTTCAAGAATATGAATATGTCATCCCTTTGAATTTTTGATTCCATTATTTTGGTAGAGAAATCATTTTCTTATCACATTTGTGGTCTCGTGAAAGTAATCTATTATCTTTATTTGCATGATTTTTAACACTTTTCCCTATTTATTTTGTAGCACTCTTATTAGCATTTTCTTAAGTTGGTATTTCTTTCTTTCTTTTTTGTCCTGAATTGGATTTGATGTCTTTTGTTAATTTCTATTAGTTGAGATTTTATGTCTTTTATTAATTTTGAAAAATCTGTTTGACTACTCAAACACAATCTTATTATTCTAATAAAATTCATTTGTACTCATTCCTGTAAAGTTTATTTTACATGCAAAAAATGTTTGAAGTGATATAATTGCAATGTAAAATTGTAAAATCAAAATTACACATAAACCCAGGTAGTGCATACATGACTTTTACAAAGAGGATTAGCCAATCTCTTGGCAGTTAATTTCTACAATATCAAAGTAAACAATTACAGAAAATTTGTTATAATATTTAACTAGTTTGCCACTTTTGTTCTGTTTTGATTCAAAATTTGTGTTTCAAGATTCCCCCTGAAGTATTCTTTAAATCCAGCTATCTATCTATCTATCTATCTATCTATCTATCTATCTATCTATCTATCTATCTATATATCTATGCCTTGAGTGTTGTGTTCTTGTAATCCTCTTTGTGACCCATGGGACATAGAGTGTCTATCTACATTTTCTGCCACTGTGCTTTAGTGGGAAAGGGCTAGCCCACTTTTAGTTCACGTTGCCATCTGGTGGGAGCCTATAAAGCTGCATGGATCTGAAACAGCCTCATCTCAACCAGCCCCAGCACCATAGTCCCATCAGGGCGTGTATGTCCCACTAATTAAAAATCTATATTTTTTAAAAAAATATTTTTTCATTTCATTCAAAATACCTTTCATTACAGAAATCACATGGTTTCAAAAAGTCAAAGCCAAAACTCATTCAAACTTGAAAGAGTTAAAGAACTAATGGGAAAAAAACCCTTCACTGTCAGGGAGTAAATGCCAACTCACAGGGACCCCATAGGACAAGGCAGAACTGTCGTGACTCTTAAAGGAGCAGAAAGCCCCATCTTCCTCCCAAAGAACAAACTCTACGGAGGAAATTGTTGCCAGAACCGGGAGGGTTGGGCAGGAAGTTGAGGAGGAAGAGAGTGGAAGTCAGGGGGGAAGCGAGGTGGAAAAGGGAAGTAAGAACTGCCACACTCTTTGAAGAGTGTGATTGTTGTCACCGAAATGTACAGGTCGGAATTGTTGAATCGTGTGATGGCTGTAGATGTGTGAACGACACTTTTAAAAAGCGAACTTTCACTCAGGAGCCCTAGTGGCATTGTCGTTGTGTGTCGGCATGCTGACTGCAAGGTCAGCAGTTTGAAACCACCTGCCCAGCTTGCAGGGAAAAGATGAGGCTTTCTATTTCCCAAATCACAGTCTCAGAAACCCACAGGGGCAGTTCTACCCTGTCCTGTAGTGTTACGATGAGTTGGAATAGGCTTGAGGCAGTGAGCTTGGTTTTTTGCTTTAGTGTTTCACACAAAAGATTCCCTTTCATTTCTTAGTCATTCATGAAGCAGAAAGCATAGTTTTACCATACTTTTTTTGCCCCTAGCATGTGAGGCAAGTTTTAGATTTTGCTGCTTATACAATTAATTTCGCTTTCAAATCTACATTTCAGTGTTTTCAACCCCTCCCCTTTTTTGGTCAACTTTGTTAAATTGCCTCCTCTTTCATATAACTAGAACTTTAATGAAGTCAAAGAATATCTTCCCCTGAAACTACAGTGGAATTCCTGCCACAAAATCCCTTGTTGAATTAAATTCACTTTTAACAAACAAATACCTAACATCTTTGTTATCACTAGCTGTTTGGGTGGTGAGTTTGGGCCTGGGCAATTTCTTTAAGTGTTGGGAAGAGGCACGAGGGATGGATCCTCAGGAGGTGTTAGAGGCCGCTGATCCAGAGCGAGTTCTGGGCTCTCCTGTCCTGTTTGTCATGGGCACAGCAGATCCCCATATATGCTCACATTCTCTCCTTCCTCAGAGCTCTGGCCAGACCTTGAATGACACAATCTTCAAGGGGTTACGACGTGTTCTTGTTTTAATTTACCAGCCTGGGTAAACTGAGAAACCGGTAGTTTAGTGGTTATGCATTGGGCTATAATCTGCAATCTAAGGGAGAAGGGGGAGGGAGGGTTCTACTCCTGTGAAGAGTCACCTTTTCGGAAACCCACAGGGGCAGTTCTAACCCACACCATAGGGTTACTACGAGCCAGCTTCGACTCAATGGCAGGGAATTTGGTTTGGGTTTTTGGACAAACTGACCAACCCCTTTGATGATAAGTGATATCCCTCTACCCACTCTTCTCCGGGCTCTTTCGCCAGGAGGTTCAAGCAAGATAGAGTTTTCATAACTATCTAAGTTAATTACAGTAAGCTGTCAAGAATGCCTCATCTAGGGAACAGGATGATCCAATTGGGCTTGAGCATAAGTGGTGAGTGATGAGAAACAGAGGAAAGTGAATTTGGTTATTGTAACATAAGCAAAATGCTAAGAAGATTAAACACTGATTATAGTCCAAAGTTTAAGGGTACGATGCTACCCCCTTGCCCCTGCACTGGTGTAAGTGATGGATGGGTCCACCTGGACACTCCAGGCAACTCCTCTCACTTTTCCTGTGGGGACACGCTGCTATTAAATTAATTTGTGCCTGGATGGCCTGTCCTATTCACTGCTATTTACTATTCACCAAGTCTGTCAACTTTTATACAGACGTAGAATAAATGTTTGTTCCTGAACATGCGCTGATAGATGTGTTTTATGTAACAGTTAGTTTGTTATGGAGTCTATTAACATGAAGCACTGAAACACACACACACACACACGACCCCAAAGAGATGTATAAGTATATGAAATACTCTCCGCAGAGATGGCTGAAATAAGAGGACCGAAGCCAAAGGACCATTTATGAAGTTATCGTGAACAGATTTCTTATTACAAACAGGGTTTGTGGGGCTGTGTGTGGTGTTTTAAAAGGTGAAATACAAATTGATCCCATTTATTGGTAGCAACTTCTCCTTGTGCTTGAAGGATCTCCACTATTGCAAGGGGCAGAGAACGCCCCCACTTTCACCCTCCTACATTCGCATTCCTAAGAAGAGTGGTGCTTTTTCTTCACAGTTGATAGTTCGGGGAAACTCAAATGGCCAATATTTTAAAGGGTGTCTACCTGGCTTTCCAGTGTTACTATTCTGAAAAAATGACCAATTCTGAGCCCAATTGCAGGTAGCCACAGTGGTTTACAGGGCAATTTTTTTTTCTTGATTGCAGCTTGGGAGATAATGAGTATCTTTAGAAACAAACATTACTTTCTCCTTTAAAAAAAATTGGCAAAGCAAAATAGTGGCCCCTGTCTCCTTGTTAAAGCATCACACTGATAAAGTCTGTGTACTACTGTTTTTCAAAGCTCCGGTACTTCTAAACATTGACATTCTTATCATGTTGCATTTGATGTTGGCTGCGGGCTCACGACGTCTGCACTGTTTTCTCCTTGACAATCTTTTCTGCCATCGACTGATAAGCCAGTGGCTGCTGAGATTTCTGGTCCTGAGCCTATGGCTCAGGGAAGGAAGCTAAGAGAACATATTTGAAATTGTTACAGAGAGCAATCTTTCTCTTGGTATTTTATCTGTTTGTTTGCTTCTGCGCTTTTGCCTACTTTAACTCAGACCTCCCGGGTAGTGAGCTTTTCTTTCTATCTGAACTTTCAGGTTGCAGTGGTCTGGGCATCTTAGAGTGGCAGTTTAATATGCTTTTCTGGGTGAAAAAGGAGGCTGACATTGTAAATCTAGGTCCTATTCACTGTCAGTGGGTTAATCCCAGGTCATAAAATTAGACTCAAATATAAGATCCACCGCAAATCACCATTTCTATGTCAATCTGTTCAAACAAGATAGTCCATTATTTTGGAAGGAAAAACAATTCTTAGTTGCTCTTTAAGCATGTGGTTCTTAGTGTGAGCCTATTGTAGCACGTTTCTTAGCACATTTTATTTATTATATTTCCTCTGTTTGTTTTTGCTTTTAATCTTTTTCTGAATAATTTTTCAAAGAAAATATTTGTACATGCACCCCCTAGTCATGGGCAGCTGAATTGTACAACCTGTGGTACAAACCAACTCCCATAAAGCATCCATCACAATTCCTGGATCATTAAACGAACTAGTGCCAGGGTTCAACAACAAGGTAGATAAATCTGCCAGTTTCTACCTCGGAGTTCCAATTCACTCCCTTCAAGCTACAATCCCTTGTGAAACTGACCAGTCAGGAGAAAAGAAACACAGAAAGTGAATGACATTTACCCAGGCCAGGCGTACAGACAGTGTCAGCAGAAACACACACCCAGGGAAGGGAGCTAGTCAATCAGTGGCGACAGAGAATGGGAAACCAGCCTGAGTTCTCCCCCTCTCCCCAGCACCAGTTAGTCGTATCTCACTCAGCAGCACCTGGGGTCCTGGAGAGCACCCCCCCCCGTCCCCATCTGTGGAAGGTCTGCAAGTGGCTGTCTGCTTTGGTGGCACGGTCATGCTGCATGGGTCAGCCCCATGACAGCCCATTGTGTGCTGCCGATAAGCTGTCTCAGCACAGAAGCAAGTCCCTTTGTGCCATCAGGACCATAACCACCCACATCCTACCTAAACCTGAGGTGCCTACACTGAGGTGATAACAAACAGGCACTACAAATGCATCAAAACAGTATTGCTGTTATTAGTGCTCTATTATGTTTTAAAAAGAGCCCAATCCCAGCTATTAGGACCCCCTAGAAGACTGCACTTCAGAGGACGGCACTGAAGCTACAGCTCAAAAAGAGGGGCACCTCTCATCAGAGCACACAGGAGCAAACGAAGAGGGAAGGAGAGAGTGGAACACATCCTGCCCACCAAGCCCTGAGGATGATATTCCTGCTCAGAGCAGCCAATGTACAGAGAGAACCATAAGGCCAGTCCCACCACGAGGCATGACATCCCTCACTCATATAGTACTACTGGGGAACACCATTGGAGACACAGTGCAGCAATTGTGCCTGATCTGATGCCACCACATCGGGGCAAAACGCTAAGGGCATGCAGTGAAGCAGCAAGGGGAGCAAAGCAATGAAGTCCCCGCGGAATCCTCAAAATGGGTTTTGGGGTCAAGGCGTGGCTCCCCATCAGACTTGACCAGCAAACACTTAAAAAGGTCAACACACAGACCTGGGACTATTTTAGGGGCATTTCTTTTGTTGTTTTGCTTTTTGTTTTCTTTTGTTGTTTTGCTTTGCTTTGTCTTGTTTTTGTGCTTATTATTGTCTCTGCGTGACTATCTAGAGAAGATAGGCAGGATAAACAATCCGGAGGAAAAAAACAACTAGACTGACAATTGGGGGTGAGGGGTATTCAGGAGAGCGGGAGGTGGGGGAAAGGAAGGGGTGTGCCAACAAACCCAGGGACAAGGGAAACACATATGATCTAAAACCAATGGTGAGGAGGGTGTAGGATGCCTGGTGAGGCTTGATCAAGGGCAATGTAGCCAAGAGGTATTACTGAAACCCAAATGAAGGTCTAACATGATAGTGGGGCAAGAGAAAAGTAAAAGGAAATAGAGGAAAGGACTAGGAGGCAAAGGACATTATGGAGGTCTAAATACAGGCATGTACATATGTAAATATAAATATAACAATAGGGAAATAGATCTATGTACATATATTTATATATTTAGTGTTATGGTAGTGGGCAGACATTGGGCATTTGCTCAAGTACTTCTTCAACACAAGAACACTTTGTTCTAATAACCCCACATTCTGTGATGCTCACCTTCCCAACACAGTTACTGAAGACAAAATGGGTGCATAAGCAAATGTGGCAAAGAAAGCTGATGGTGCCCAGCTATCAAAAGATATAGTGTTGGGGTCTTAAATTTTTGAAGATAAACAAGCAGCTTTCAGGGTGAGAAGCAACAAAACCAACTAGGTAGAAGCATACCAGTCTGTGTAATCATGAGGTTTCTATGGGATCAGGTATCAGGCATCAAAGACCCAAAACAAAAAAATCATATCAATGTGAATGAGGAGGAAGACAGAGTGGAAACCCAAAGCCCATCTGTAGACAATTGGACATCCCCTTAAAGAAAGGTCACAAGGAATTGATGAGCCAGTATAGCACTAATGAAGCATATAACTTTCCTCTAGTTATTTAAGGCCCCCCCCCACTATCATGACCCCAATTCTATCTTACAAATCCAGCCAGACTAGAGTATGTACACTGGTACAGACAAGAGCTGGAAACACAGGGAATCCAGGACAGAAAAACCCCTTGGGACCAATAATGAGAGTAGCAATATCAGGAGGGGAAGGAGTAGTTTGGGAGGAAAAGGGGGAACTGATCACAATGATTGACATATAACCTTCTCCCAGGGGGATGGACAACAGAAATGTGGGTGAAGGGGACAGTGGTTGGTGTAAGACATGAAAACATGAAAAAATAATATTTTATAAAGTGTCAAGGGTTTATGAAGGATAGAGGGGTGAAATGAGTTGATACCAAGGGCTCAAGTAGAAAGAAAATGTTTTGAAAATGATGATGGCAACATATGTACAAATGTGCTTGATACAATGGATGGATGTGTGGATTGTGATAAGAGCTGTAGGAGTCCCCAATAAAATTATTAAAAGCAAGAAAATAAAGATTGCCCAACTGAAAATAACCAGTGCCCGTCTATTTCAGTTCACTAATATCTAGCTCATAATATCTAGTATTCATGCATTCCATTTCCATTTTCATAACCTATAGCTTTCCTAAATTCATATGTGTACACTCCATGTTCTGTTTATTAATGAGTGCTTGCTGGCATTTCTTTTCATTTGGAATCATGCCCAATCAGCAAATGGAAGTTCAAAAGGCTTGACTAATGCCAAGTCGTTAAGGTCAACTCTGCTTTGAGGAGGCAGCTCTTACTCCGTGGTATTTTGAGCATCTTACAACTTGATGAGTTCATCTTCCAGCACCTTTCTGGGCCGTGTTCTGCTTTTATTCATAAGCTCTTTAGTGGCTAATTCCTCCGAAGTGGATAGCCTATTACTTCTTCAGAGTCTGTTCTTTGTCTGGAAGCTTCCGGAAGCCTGTTGACCACAAGTGACCCTGCTGGTATTTGGAACATCAATAGCACAGCTCCAGCATGCAGACCACCATAGTATGAGCGTGGTTAGGAGTTAGTAGTATTTTTAAGTATACAGAAGGAAGAATTTCTTAGTTATCCAGAGTTGCTATAGCAGAAATCCAATTAATGGATGATTTTTATCAAACAGAAAATTATTTTCCAACAGTTTAGGAGACTGTAAGTCCAGATGCAGGCCACCGATGCTAAATGAAGGTTTTCTGTCCCTTTTGGCTCTGGGAGAAGGTCCTAGTCTTTTCAGCTTGTCTCCTAGTTCCATGGATATCGTCACGTAACTTAGTCTCTATCCTTCCCCGTGTCTACATCCTTAGTCTGTTCCTTAATCTAGAGAAAAGATTGATATTATCAATAATTTTCCCTTTCTTGGATTCACAATCAATGCTCATGAAAGTGGCAGTCAAGAGATCAAAAGGCGAGTTACAGTGAGTAAAGCTGCTTCACAGACCTCGTTCGATTACTGACCAGCAGGGAAGTTACTTTGAGGACTAAGCAGCTGGTCCAAGGTCGTTTCCCTTGTTGCATATGCATGTGAAGTTTGGACATTGAACAGGAAAGACCGAGGAAGAATTAATGCCTTTGAGTTGTGCCTGAGAAGAAAATTGAAAGTGCAATAGATTGCCAAAAGGACAGATTTATTCCAAATACGTCTTGGAAGAAATATAGCCAGGTTGTTCCTTAGAGGCAAGGTGTCTAGAACTTGTTTCATGTACTTGGGGCATGTTGTCCGGAGAGAGCAGTCCCTGGAGAAGAACATCCCGCTCGTGCAAGCAGAGACAGGGAGAGAGGAAGGCCTTGGACGAGATGGATGGACACGGTGCTGCCACACGGGCTCCCGCGCAGGCACAGTAGTGAGGACTGGCCGGGCTTCCGTCCGTTGTGCAGGGGTCGCTGTGGCTTGGAGCCGACTCATGGCCCCGAACATCAACAGCAAGCCCTGCTACATCGTGTCAGAGGCTCCCTGAGAGCACACCCTAACGGCATCCTGCTCACCAGCATTACAGCGATAGTCTCTTTTCAAGGGGGACGAAAGCATTGGCTCTCACTCACGCCACAGAGTCTATTCAGATAGGACCCTGTAGGACAGAGTGGAATTGCCCCTGTGGGTTTCTGAGACTGAAGCTCTTGTTATGGGATAGAAAGCCTCTTGATTGCAAACTGCTGACCTGCTGATAGCAGTCTGATGGGTGGCCTCCCCCCGCCAGCGCTCCTAAGCATAGGCCTTGAAGATTTACAGCACACCTTTTGAGGGGGAGGTAGGGACACACTCAGTCCACAACAGATACCTAAGAGGAACCCTTCCACTTCAGGTGTTCGGGAGACATCAGTTGCCCGGCACTTTGAACATTTCTATTCCTCCCCGTGCCTGGAGAAGGACAGCATGCTTGGGAGAGTGGAGGGGCAGCAAAAAGAGGAACGCCCTCAACACGACGGGTCGACACAGTGGCTGCCGTGGCGGCTCGAGCAGAATGATGGTTTCCAGGGAGGGGCAGGACCGTGGCGTTTCCTTAGGTGATAGCCGGGATCGGCACCACACCTAACCGCCAGAGCAGCGTTCCAAAGTCGCCAATAAGCAGTCTCGCTGCAGACGTCTCTGCGCTATGCGGCTGTGTGAAAAGTTGGCCTCGTGACGAGACAAATGAGGGAGCGTCAAACACTTTGTGGACAAAGTCCACCAATCTTTTCGTTTCATTTTCCACCGACTTCTGGAAGCGTCCTCACACATGCTAGCTGCAAATCGCAGCTATTTCCTAGAGCCCCACAGTGTGGCTACGTGTGGGAACCCACTCGACGTCACCTAACCACAACAAACAAACAAACAAACACATTATAACAAAGACTTTGGTGGTCATGACCCACAGGTTGAGGACCACTGTTTTAGGGTGACTATGAGTCAGAACTGGCTCAATATCAGTGGGTTTGGGGTTGTTCAATAAAGTAACATTGGTTGATTGCTGTATTCGAGTGGATTACATGTCTCAAATATGTCAGATGCTTATCAATGGTCTAATTTTTGAAGCATCTCTGGGAAGACAAAAACCACAACCTAGAGGCTAACAGCTGAGGACATTAGCCATTTGTGCCCCCAAGGGTCTCCCACTCCGTCCCAAGGAGCCCTGAAGTCCCGTTCCACATCGTCCTCTCCTCTTTCTCATACTCGCTCTTTTACAACCATTCCTGAGCACTGGACCAAAAGAAGATTTCCCCCCGCCGCCAGCTGCACGGCCCAAGGGCACCTTGCGTTCAGCAACGGCAGGGTCAATTTTCTATCAAAAATAAGAAAGTATGGAGGTGAGGTCCAGTGTACTTGCGCTGAAGCAAGACAGGAGACACTGCGGAGCTGAAGCTAAGAGAGATGAGAGAATGTGGCTGGCAGCTGCAGACCCTGAGCTGGTCCGGGTTGTGCCCCGTGAGCAAGCCGGGGATTTGGAGCAGAACTCTTGTCTTCTCTCTCTCTCTCTTTAAAATCATTTTACTGGGGGTTCACACAACTCTTATCACAATACATACATATATCCATTGTGTCAAGCATATTTGTGTATGTGTTGCCATCATCATTTTCAAAACATTTTCATTCTATTTGAGCCCTTGGTATCAGCTTCTCTTTTTTCCCCCTCCGTGTCCCACCCTCCCTCACTCAAGAACCCTTGATAATTTATAAATTATTATTATTTTTTCATGTCTTATACTGACTAATGTCTCCCTTCACCCACTTTTCTGTTGTCCATTCCCCTGGGAGGGGGTTATAGGGCGATCATTGTGATCTTTTCTCCCTTTCTCCCTCCTGTTTTGGTTACTCTCAATATTGGTCCTGAGGGGTTTATCTGTCCTGGATTCCAAGTATTGCCAGCTCTTATCTGTACCCATGTACATGCTCTGGTCTAGCCAGATTTGTAAGGTAGAATTGGGGTCATGATAGTGGGGGGAGGGGAGGAAGCATTAAAGAACTAGAAGAAATTTGTATGTTTCATTGGTGCTAAACTGCACCCTGACTGGCTCGTCTCCTTCCCACACCCTTCTGTAAGGGGATGTCTAATGCCTTTGCCTGCAGATGGGCTTTGGGTCTCCACTCCACACTCCCCTTCATTCACAATGATATGATTATTTTTGTTTTGGGTCTTCTGGTGCCTGTTACTTGATTTTGTTGACACCTCATGATCACACAAATTGTATGCTTCTTCCACGTAGGCGTGTTGATTCTCTCCTAGATGGGAAATTGTTTATCTTTAAGCCTTTAAGAGCTTAGACTCTATATCTTTTGATAGCTTGGCACCCACCATCGCCTTTCTTCACATTTGCTTATGCACTTGCTTGGTCTTCAGCCATTATGTTGGGAAGGTGAGCATCATGAAATAACAGCTTAATAGAACAAGGTGTTCTTGCATTCAGGGAGTACTTGATTGGAGGCCCAATGTCCATCTGTTACCTTAATTCTAAACCTATAAATATATGTACATAGACCTATTTCCCCATCATCCTATATAAATATATTTGCATATGTACATGCCTGTATTTAGACCGCAATAACGCCCTTTGCCTCCTAGTTCTTTCCTCTATTTTCTTTTACTTTCCTCTTGTTCCACCATCATGTTCAGCCTTCATTTGGGTTTCAGTAATTCCTCTCAGTTACAGTGCTCTTGATCAAGCCCTACCAGGCCGCCTACAGCCTCCTCACCATTGATTTTAGATCGCTTACTGTTCTCTTGTCCCTGGTATTAACACCCACTTCCTTTCCCCACCTCCTCCAGATTGTTTACCCCTTTGATCTTACCTAGATAGACATTTAGAAATAACAAATTGCACAAAAACAAGACAGAGCAAAAGAAAATAACAACAAAACCAATGACAAAGAAAGAAAGATCTATAAATAGTTCAAGGTCTATTTGTTGACCTTTAGGAGTGTTTTCCAATGAGTCTGATGGGGTGCCAATCCCTGGCCCCAAAGTCTATTTTTGGTATTCCCTGAGGACTTCGTTGCTCTGTTCCCCTTGCTGTTCTGTTGCACGCCTTTAGTGTTTTGCCTTGGTGTGGTGAGATCAGATTGGGTGGAATTCCTCCACTGTATCTCCAGTGTTGTTCCCTGTAGGGCTATGGGTCAGTGAGGGATGTCCTGTCTCATAGTGGGGCCGGTCATATGGTAATCTGCGCATTGGCTGATCTGAGCAGGAATATCGTCCTCAGGGCTTGGTGGGCCAGGGTGTGCTCCACTCTCTCTTCCTCCCCCTTCATTTGCTCCTGTGTGCTCTGATCAGATATGTCCCTCTCCCTGAGCTGTAGCTTCTGTGCTGTCTTCTAAAGTGAATTCTTTTGTGGGGAGGAGGGCTGTCCACATAGTTGGGATTGGGGCCGGCCCCTGAGACCTCTCTACTGGTTTCCTGCTTCGTGCCAGGATGTTGCATTCACGTGTTGGAGCACTGGGTTAAAGTCTGGTCCCTCTTTGCCTGTGTTCTCTTTGCTGCGGATACTGAACTGGAGCTGAGTCAGTTTCCAAGGACATCCTCAGCCGATGGCAGCAAGGCAATCAAACTGCCCCCCCCCCCCGCATCCCCTTCCAACCCCACACATCAGAATTACAGCTTGGAGGTACCGGAAGATGGGTGGGGGGGGGGACTGAGAGCATGGATGACTATGTAGCCCCACTCAAGGGGAGTGAACAACAGAATCGTATGTGAAGGGAGATGGTGGATGACGTGAGATAAGACAAAAATAAATAAACAGACAAACAAGTAAATAAATGTTCCTGAGGGGTGGGGGAGGGATCTGACGTCAAGGGGAGCTGACATCAGGTCATGTGAGGGGATGGAAAGGGAGCTGATGTCAAGGCGTGCAAGAAGAAAGGAAATGTGTTGCAACTGACTGTGGTAGCAATTGTACGATACTGTTGAATGTGACTGAACTATGAAATGTTATGACGTCTGTAAGAGCTCCCAATAAAATGATAAAAACAAACAAAAACCCACAAAGATTGTTTTTTCAAAGGAAAAGTGTCAGGGAAAATAAAAGGAGCATTGAATCAAAGCATCTAAGCATTCAGCTCTAATGGAAAGGTTGGGGGTTTGAAGCTACTCCCCAGCGCTGAGAGAGAAAGACTGAGAACTGTGCTCCCGTAAAGATTACAGCCTAGAAAACCCTAGAGGGCAGCTCTGCTCTGTCGCATAGGAGAGTTCTGAGATGAAAATGGACTCAACGGCATCTAACAAAAACAAGCAAAAGCCTCACAGCAGAAATGGTATTAGTATTGGAATTAGAGGTGCTGAAAAGTTTTTGAATAAATCACCAATAGAGCCAAAAGACAAAGCGAGAAACCTTTCCTAACCGGAGCAGCATGACGAAGACACGCTTAGAAAAGCCTTTTCTATTTCATATCTATTAGAGGTTGTGCCCAGCCCACAAGGAAGCACACTGGGAGACAGGGAATGTAAACAGGAAGTCAGGCAAAGGCGGTTCACAGATGCCAGATGCTAACCAAAGCAGTCTCTAGATGGCAGCTGCCCGTAGTGCGGTCAGCAGTAACCGGACTCAAGAGAAGGACAGTGCGGTTCTCTGGGTGGGCTAGCTCAAAGCCAAATGGATCTGCATGTGTATGTGTTCAGATCCCTATGTACAGATATATGAGAGGCTTCAAAGGTTCATGGAAAAATGGAATTAAAAGATAATGGTTATTTCCACATGCTCTTTGAAACCCCCTTGCACATATGTATGTATGTACATGTGCGTTAATATTTATGTATTATATACATGTATATGCACATAATTATTCAATTTCTATCTTAGCTGATGAGTTTGCTCTGTGAGTAACATGTTTTTGAAAAATCTCTGGGAAAGTGTGAAAAAAAACTAATGATAAACTAAGCAAGTGAAAAGAAAAGTAATTATTAATGTCAAGGAAAACAAAGGGTGTACAATACAATAAATTACAATATACTTAACAAAAATGATGCTGTAACTCTCTAGGAAAATGGGGGAGGTGAAGAGGAATATTGATAGTACCTGAATCCTTAATTCAAATACTGAATCCTAATTCCCATAAAGAAAGTTAATCGAGAATATACATCAATAGTGGAATCAAAGATAGCTTAATTTCAGATTTAGTATTACTATACGGTACGCAGAAGGAAAGTGCCATAATGCTTGCAATTTATATTTTAAAGAATTTATCGAAAATTCACACACACACACACACTCACACACCCCTCACACATACATATACTGACACCGGCTGTGCACATATGTTGAGAGAGATAAAGCATATGCCGTTTAGCCAAATGTTCGCAATTGTTGAATCTAGGTTGGTTCTACTGTAATATTCTTTCAATTTATCTACTCTTGGAAAAAAATATTACAACCTGATTGTGAAAGTGATAGATAACCAAATTATGTTTAGAAAATGCCTGGATGCAACAGAGAAACTGAGCCTCGGGGAATGTGAGGGTTGACTTTTATTAGTTATTAGTTTACCTTCTAAACCAGTCGTTCTCAAACTGTGGGTCGCGACCCTTTGGGGCACGAGCGACCCTTTTACAGGGGTCGCCCGATGCATAACAGTAGGAAAATGACAGTTATGATGTAGCAATGAAAATAATTTTATGGTCGGGGGGAGGTAACCACAGATGAGGAACTATATTAAAGGGGTATGGCATTAGGAAGGTTTAGAACCACTGCTCTAAACCTGAGCATGTCCCACTTAGGTAAAAGTAAAAATTACCTTCAAATTTAAGAAAATCATTTTATTGAGGCCTCTTATAGCTCTTATCACAATCTATACATCCATCCATTTTGTCAAGCACGTGTGTACATTTGTTACCATCATCATTTTCTTTTTTCCCCCTATGTTTGAAACGAACTTGCAAGTTATTAAAGACTCCAAGTTCACTTCAGTTTTACTTTTCCTTCTTTTTGAGCCACTCAGACAAATATTTAGATCTGAGGGACAAGGCATCATCATTCTCAAAACATTTTTTTTCTACTTGAGCCTTTGATATCAGCTCACCTTAAAAACTTAAGAAAAGAGAGAAAAATGAAGGATTAATAGCCCAATTGCATTCTGTCATGAACTTGTTCTGTGGATGTTGGCAAGTCCTTAAACCCTGGAAATGGCTGAGTTCTCAACTATCATATGAACCTTCTCTGTTGGGTCAGAATCGCTGTTTCTCTCATCGAACAAAGGCTTATTTATTTTAGACGTCATCTTTCTTCCTTACTTTAGATTTTGGATGTCTAAGGGTCCAAAAATGTTTCCAGATTATCAGCTTCCCTTGCATAGAAAAGTAATTCTTAAAAAAAATTCTTCATCAGGACGACTTTAGCTACTTTGCCACAGAATTTTACACTGTACATGGATTTATTCTCTTCAGTAGTCACCAAGAAATCCTGGTCTTCCTAGTTCCCCGTCTTTAACATGGAAAAAATACGGAGTCTGTAGGACAAAAATAGCTCAATTATAGAATCATTTGGGGAATAATTTGGACTTACATAGTTAAACAAAAAATCTCCAAAGTCATATTCACCAAAATTGCATCCAAGAACAACGTTTTATTTAGCAACTAACTGAGATGAATAGCAGCCTCAGTAGCTCTCAGCAAAGGCTCTATTCATCAAATTTAAGGACATAGGCAAAGGAAATTGATTCATTTCTGGACCTGATTGAATTTCCACAGTTAGATGCATTGGAGGGAGACACGGCCGGTGTGCTCCAAGACTGTGGTCATTGCCTCTATTTAATCTCTCTCGTCTGGGACACCGCACCCTGGGCCCCCAAGTTCAGCCAGACTCCCCACATAGAAAAGGCTCATCTCCATCCCACCCTGAGAATTACCAATACAATCTCAATTTCTCTCTCTCGTTAAACAAATACCTATGACTTTTCCATGAAAGTTGCATGTGTGAAATAGGAGATGCATGAAGGACTAGCGTGGCTTGAAGAAAGAAGGGCTCAGGAGCTTTTCCTTTAGTTGGTGCTCGATGTGGGCTTGCTGAGTCCGTTCAAGTCTTCCTGTTATACTTGTTAAACGTTTGACAGTATTATGAGATGTATTTTCACCTTCCTCCCCACCATGCTGAGGGCTCCCACCATGCTGAGGGGTTTGCTTCGGAACCAGAAGTCTCCCCCTGTGGTGTGTTATCACCATGTCATCCACAGCCCTTTATAGTCACTCAGTTACTGGTCCAGGGTTTTAGCTCACCCTTAGACTATAAGCTCTCTGAAGGCTGGGATGGTGCCTGTGTCAATCGCTCCTCACTGAGTAAAGCACATAGTGGGTTTCTTGAAACGTGAGCTGTCAGAGGAACATTCACCAACCCTCACACCCAAGCTTGATCCTGGTTTTCGATTTTCTATTATTTTCTTTTTGCAATACCCAGGAGGCTTGTTTGGTGTTGGGATGCTAAGATGAGTAATGAAGATAAGTCATTAGGTTGAGTTTCCATGCTTCCTCTTGGATTCAAATGACCTGGGCTTGAGCCTGCGGTCGACCTCTTAGCTTTTGGACCCCTACCATTGACTTCAAGTCGCTGCATTTCAGTGTCTTCCCTTCTGAACAGGAGGTGATGGTAATAGCGCCATAGAAGACTTTTGTGGGAGTTCCATGAGAGGGATATAGCCTGTGTACATACATCAGTTTATGTGCATGCAAATCACAGAATCTGGCCTACTGAGAGTATGTAATGTCATTATGTCTTTTCTCTTTGCCGTCAAAGTTACCAACTTGTAGGATACTTTGAAGGTAGTATTAAGATTTTCCATGATGTTCACCTTTCAGACATGATTGTTGAAGACAAAGCAGGTGCATAAGCAAATGTGGTGAAGAAAACTGATGGTGCCCAGCTATCAAAAGATATAGCGTCTTGTGTCTTAAAGGCTTACAGATAAACAAACCATCTAGTTGAGAAGCAACAAAGCCCACCTGGAGGAAGCACTTCAACCTGCCTGATCACAAGGTGCCGATGGGATCAGGTATCAGGCATCAAAGAACAAAAAAATCATATCACTGTGAATGAAGGGGAGTGCAGAGTGGAGATCCAAAGCCCATCTGTAGGCAACTGAACATCCCCTGACAGAAGGGTTGTGGGGAGTAGACCAGCTTGTCAGGGTGCAGTATAGCACCGATGAAACATGCAACTTTCCTCTAGTTCTTTAATGCTTCTTCTCCCTCACTATCATGATCCCAATTCTACCTTATAAATCCGGCTACTCCAGAGGATTTACATTGGTACAGATAAGAACTGGAAATACAGGGAATCCAGGACAGATGAACCCCTCAGGACCAATAATGAGAGCAGCAATACCAGGAGGGGAAGCGGAAGGTGGGTAGAAAGGGGCAAACAATCACAAGGATCTGCATATAACCCCCTCCCTGGGGGATGGACAATAGAAAAGTGGGTGAAGGAAGATGTCAAACAGTGTAAAACATGACAAAAGAATAATAATTTATAAATTATCAAGGGTTCTTGAGAAGTGGGTGGCGCGGAAGGAGGGGAAAAAGGAGGAACTGATGCAAGGGGCTCAAGTAGAAAGCAAATGCTTTGAGAATGATGATGGCAACAAATGTACAAATGTGTTTGGCACAATGGATGGATGGAAGGATTGTGATAAAAGTTGTATGATCCCCAATAAAATTATTTTAAAAAGAAAAAAAAGAAGATTCCAGCAACTACTATAAAGCTTTAATGAACCAATTAAACTATAACAATATTTTCAGATTTTAAAAAAATGAAGCTGCAGATTACTTTTAATAATTCAAAAAGACTAATAGGATTCTTATATGTACTCATAATATTTACTAAAATGTTGCATTCTTTGGTAAAAGCTTAATATCTTTTTTTTTGCCCTAGTCATTTTCTTTTCTTTTTTAAACATTTTATTAGGGTCTCATACAACTCTTATCACAATCCATACATATACATACATCAATTGTATAAAGCACATCTGTACATTCTTTGCCTTAATCATTTTCAAAGCATTTGCTCTCCACTTAAGCCCTTTGCATCAGGTCCTCTTTTTTCCCCCTCCCTCCCACTCCCCACTCCCTCATGAGTCCTTGATAATTTATAGATTATTATTTTGTCATATCTTGCCCTGTCTGGCATCTCCCTTCACTCCCTTCTCTGTTGTCCATCCCCCAAGGAGGAGGTCACATGTAGATCCTTGTAATCAGTTCCCCCTTTCCAAACCACTCACCCTCTACTCTCCCAGTATCGCCCCTCACCCCTGGTTCTGAAGGTATCATCCACCCTGGATTTCCTGTGCCACCAGCTCCCATATGCACCAGTGTACAACCTCTGTCCTATCCAGACTTGCAAGGTAGAATTCGGATAATGGTAGTTGGGGGGCGGTAGGAAGCATCCAGGATCTGGGGGAAAGCTGTGTTCTTCATCAGTGCTACATCGCACCCTGACTGACTCATGTCCCCTAGACTCCTCTGTGAGGGGGTCTCTAGTGGCTGACAAATGGGCTTTGGGTCTCCACTCTGCACTTCCCCCTTCATTCACTATGGTAAGATTTTTTTTTGATGATGCCTTATCCCTGATCCCTTTGGCACCTCGTGATCGCACAGGCTGGTGTGAAAATCTTAATATCTTATGCTGTTCATCAGTCTTTCCTGTTACATATGAATGCCTTAGGCTAATTTAAGAATGAGGAAAGGGACTATTTGAATAGAGAACCTGGCATATAGAAACTTTCAAACATGGTGTTAATGGGGTGTCCTTGGCTCCTTGGAGGGACCTGGTAACACAGTGGTTAACCAAAACCACGGCTGCGTGAGCCCTGCAGCCATTCCGAAGGAGTGAGATGTGGCACGTGCTGCTGTACAGACCCAGTGCTGGCATGGAGCAGTTCCCCACGGGCCTGCGAGTCTGTCGCTGTAGCAGGTTGGTTACGTGGAACAATGAGAGGTCCTTGAGCATTAGAACCACCTGTCTGTTTGGAGCCCGGCCTCAGTCTCAGAGTAACGATAGGCTCATGGAACTTGGGGGGCTACAGTGTTTGCTTCAGGACACTGGATGTGTTCATGTGGTCTGTGTCTTGTAATAAAATTAATCTAGGATTCCCACACAAACCACCTCCTCCCACAAGACACCCACTTTCCCACTCGTATGAACTATTATAAATTCACCCCAAACTCATAACAGTTGCACTTGCCAAGAAGATTTTATTACTAATTAGTAAATACTACATAATGGCTAATTTTTACAACAGGCTTTCATTATTTGGAGGCCAGATTTCACAGTGGCATGGAATGACTATGCATTCTAATGAAAAAAATAGTTAGAATTAAGTTATTCACATTAAATGTGAAAGCCTATAAAACTCTCAACTCTCTTGCACTCTTAATAATTTCAAGAAATTATTAGTAACTTATTTTTGGAAGGCAGAGTAAGATATAAAACCAAGAAAAGAGTAACTATATGTCAATCTCATAATTATGCTATCAAAATACTAATTATTCCCCCAGATGTCAGTGGTGTACTACCAATTTCCATGGAGACAGCTTATGATTAAGGAGGAAAGTAAGAAGGTTTAAGAGAAAATGAAAGAAACAAAGAGGTAAAAGGAGAAATTAAGGAAAAGAGGGAGCAAGGGAGGGAGATAAATTTTATCATTTGATAGTATTTCCTAACTTTAATAGGAAGGTGATTTTCATTTTGTAATTTTTTAAGTCAAATTTCCCATTATCCTGATTTGAACCAACTTTAAATTTAGGGGAGGATTTTTTAAATTTTGTTTTGTTTTAAATAATAGGAACACACCATTAAGCTACTGCAATCACTACCGACGCCCACACTAAAGTCAGAAGCCCTGGTGGCATAGCATTTATGCATTGGGCTGCTAACCCCAAGAGCAGCAGTTGGAAACCACCAACCGTTCTGAAGGAGAAAGAGGAGGCTTTTCACTCCCATAAAGAGTTACAGTTAGAGTGACGGTCTCGGAAACTCACACAGGCAGTTCTACCGTCTCTATGAGGCAGAATTGAGTCTATGACTGCGCAAATTTAACCTAAAATATTTTTCTTTTTTTCATTTTCTCTCACAATTTTGTCATTACTCTGTTGAAAGTCTTCCCCAAGGAAAAGTTAGGGCCTAGAAGTAATTCTCTTCCGAATCCGGCCTGAACTTCCATCATAAGAAGATGTGGAACAAGGGAATCATTGCTGATGCCACATAGCTCTTGTCTGAAAGCAGAGAAGATCAGAAAGATGTTCACTTGTGTTTTGTTGACCATGCCAAGGCATTCGACTGTGTAGATCATAACAAACGATGGATAACCTTGAGAAGAATCGGACTACCAGAACATTTTATTGTGCTGATTCAGAACTTGCACATGGAGCAAGAGGCAGTTGTGCAAACAGAACAAGGGAATATTGCATGTCTTTAAATCAGGAAAGGTGTGCATCAGAGTTTGTGTTAGGCTGGGTTGACTAGAGAAACAAATCCAGAGACACTTATACATGTATAAGAAAGAGTTTTATATCAAAGAGTAATTATATATTAAGAAAATATCCCAGCTCAGCCTAGGCCAAGTCCATAAGGCCGATATTAGCTCATAAGTTGGATACTAGTTCATAAAGGCCTCTTCAGACTCACACAGTACTTACAGTAATGGAAAATGCAGGAAGATCTCAGGCCATTGGGTGTAAAGTCTTGTGGATCCTGTGATGATGGAAGCATCTCCCGGGCTCTTGCAGGTCTCAGCATGACTCCACGTGGCTTTTGCACAGGAAAGGGAAACAGAATGTGTGGTCTGCCTCCAGGGAGAAAGAAGAAGAGGCCACCCTCAGAGAGCCTTTTATTTCAGTGCCCTCCAATCAAGCTGTGACCTGATTGACAGGTCACCATGTTCCTACAGGAGCCAGGTTAGCATGAAAATACCTATCACAGAGTCACCTCAGCTCATCATGCTTGTTAAATTTGAGCAAATAATCATAGAAGCTGGGTTATATGAAGGAGAATGTGGCTTCAGGATTGGAGGAAGGCTTATCAACAACATGTTAGATGCATATGACACATGCTTGCTTGCTCTAAGTGAGGAGGGTTTGAAGCACTTGCTGATGAAGGTCAAGAATTGCAGTCTTCAGTATGTATCATGACTCAGTGTAAAGAAGACCAAAATCCTCACAACTGGACCAATAGGAAATATCATGCTAAAGAGAGAAAAGGTTGAAGTTGTCAAGGATTTTGTCTTGCTTGGATCCACAATCAATGCAAATGGGAGCCGCAGTCAGCGATCAAAAGATCTATTACAATAGGTAAGCCTGCTGCACGAGATCTCTGAAGAGTGTCGAAGAGCAGGAAGAGCAAGGATGTCACTCTGAGGACTAGGGTGTGCCTGACCCACGCCGTGGGGGTTCAGTCACCTCAGATGCATGTGGACGCTGGACAACGCATAAGGAAGACAGCGGAAGAAGTGATGCGTTTGAACTGTGGTGCTGGAGAGGAATGTTGAAAATACCACGCTTGATAAAAGAACAAATAAATCTGCCTTGGAAGCAGTGGCTCCAGAGTGCTCCTTCGAGACGAGGATGGCAAAACCTACAGATTTTGCACTTCTTGCCAGCAAAGACCGGGCCAGGGAAAAGGACGTCATGCTTGGTAAAGTGGAAGGCAGAGAAAAACAGGAAGATTCTCAACAAGTTGGATTGACACAGAGGTACAATGAGCTCCGGCATGGGGCCAGTTGTGAGGATGGCACGGGACCGTGCAGGGTTTTGTTGTGTTGTGCAGAGGGAAGCTATGGTCAGAATCGACTCGCTGGCACCTAACAATGACACGAGCAACCCTGTATCACCCGAGACTGCTGGCCAATGAAAAGACTCATTCTTATCTCCTCCCCCAAACACGTGTGACAGGTGTTTCATCTTCCTTTGTACGATCACGTCTGCAGCGGGACCTAATATATTAAACTACATTCTCAATAATGGTCTGTTTTATTTAGATGAAAAGCATCTATCGTGATAGCTTATAATCCCTAATTGATCAAAAATAGAAAGCTGTGTGTAAATGGGTACAAGAAAGTTCTCCGTTTTTTTATGGACTTTGCGTTTAAAGGAGAAGCCCTGCTGCCATAGTGGGTTGGGAGCTGGCCTGCTAAGTCCAAGGTCAGCAGTTCGATATCCCCAGCGACTCCTCAAAAGATGAGGCATTCTACTCCTGTGAAGATTTCCAGGCCCAGGGAACCCAGGGGGCATTCTACTCTGTCCTACAGGTTCTCCATCTTCAGCACTGGCTCAAAGGCGGTAAGGGAAAAGTACATGTAAGGAGCCCTGGTGGGGCTGTGGGTTGGGAATTACGCTGCCAATGTGAAGGTCGTCAGTTCAGACGCACCAGCCACTCCTCAGGAGAAAGGCGAGGCTGTCTGCGCCTGTCAAGATTTATCGTGTTGGAAACTCTACACCAGGTCACCACAGGCTGGAATCAACTCAGCGGCAGTCGGTTTGGGTTTTATTAGTTATTTTCATAGCTTTTGCCCAAATGACAATAATACTAAGCATTTGATATTGTATCAATTCATAGGCAAGGGGACATCCTTACTTATGAATTAGCTATAAAATCTTTCACAGATTTGATAACTTAGAATGCAAAGGGTGAGGCCATCTATTTGCCCATGATGCGGGTACCGTGGTTAGGCTGAGAGAGTGGCTCCGATGAGGAAGGAGGGGTATAGTAGGGGGAGTGGCAGGTTTGGAAACATGGTACTCTACTCATCTCTGACCTGTTGCTCTGATGACCGACAAGAAGGTGGCACCTGCTGTGGAGGGAAAGGTCAGGGTCGAGTGGAAAGGGCATGGAAGCAGAGGGAGGAAGCCAGACACTGTTTGCGCCTGGCCATCCCAGCTTCCTGGGCCAGAGGGCATCACTGGCCCACACAAATCTTGGTGATTTGCACGTTGATTGTCTTTCATGCAACTAGTTCCTTTTCGTCCATCTTGGTACTGGTTGTATAGCTGTGTGTGAAATGCCCATCGGATTCAGGAGTGCTGCGGCGAGCTTGGAAATGGAGTCTGTGCAGACTGGCGCCAGGGTTTTGAAGAGGAAGCAAGGTCCTTGTGGAGCCAGGCGAGGTGATGGCTCCCGAGAAATAAGGCCAGCAGGTCCCGGAGAGAAGAGGCCCTTCGGGGTAGGGGGTGTTAGGGGACCCTTCCTCTGGGAGCCCCTCCTACACCCCTCTCTGGGTATTCTTCAGAAGATTCATGTGGCGGGGGACACTCACTCCCAGCCTTCTTTCTCTCATAGTTCTTCCTTTCGCCTCTTACTGCTCCACCTGATAGCTGGCCCTAGCCCATCCGCTCCGGAGTAGGAGCCAATTAGCATAAACTAGAAACGCACTGTATACCACGGATTTTTTTCCTCCCAATGTCCAAATATATAGGAGGTTTGGAAGACTTTGGGCCTGGGAAAAATGTTGATGAAAGAGGGGCGCTTCCTTTTCATATCCAACCTGAAAAGAGAGGTTCTCCTGGGCTTGGTGGTAGGTGAAAAGAGCGTATGTGGGGGTGTCCCTGAGCAGAAGGAAACTCTGCCCTACTGCTGATGCAGAGAGACCTTGTGGAGAGAATGGTGGTGTGGGGTGTACGAAGCTGACTGAAATATCCTGCTTTAATCTCCCTAACCTGTGGCTATACTACTTCAAAAGTAAAGTGAATTTTACACCTGGAATTAAAGGTCTTGATATCGAGAAATTATTCTGGATCCTTGGGGCAGGTCCTTGGGAGAAAGAAGTTGGAAGGCAGAATCAGGGAGGGAAATGTGGAGTTGTTACTCTGCTGGTTTGAAAATGGGGAAGGAGCCATAGGCCAGGGAACCAGGCAGTGGTGAGAAAGTAGCAACAGATTCTTCCCTTGGAGCCCTCCCGTGGAACTAACCCTGCTCCAACCTTGACTGCAGCCCAGGGAGAATGATGGCGGCCTTTGACCTCCAGAACTACAAGGCAATAAATGTGTGTTGTCTTACGCTAACTTTGTAGCAACAGTAGAAAATTAATGCAGCACATTTGGAGGCAACAAAGACCAGGACAGGGCCCGCCGGGGGTAATGTGTCAGAGAGGCACTGAAAAAGAACCACACACACACAGGGACAAAGGAGGACTCAGCAATCGCCCATGTGACCTGGTGATAGAGAACCCAGATAATGCCTGCATCTGGTTTCTCTGGAATGACAGTCCGAGCCCCTGCCTTTCCCAGGGAAGGACAGAAGTTCCCACCAAGTGAAAGGACATTTGTCACCCAGGCTAAGCAGGCACTTGGTGTGAGCTGCTGCTGGGGACCCTAAGGATCCCGTGTGCCGCAGCAGGGAGCACCACCCCATCCTCCCTGTCCTGGCTGTGTGGAAACCCAGAGTGCCAATCCCTCTCATTCAGAACTTGCTCCTGTGCAAAGTAGGCGAGATAAAATCTTCAACCTCGCCTCTAAGGAGCACTCTGGCTCTTCTTCTTCTTTCAAGACAGATTTGTTCAGTTTTCTAGCCATTCCTGGCATAGTCAAGAATCACCAACATTATCATCAAAGGCATCTGTCCGTCTTCAACCTTCCTTATCATTGTCCAGTCTTGGCATACATAGACGGTGATTGCAAATGGTGCGGGTTGGGCCAGGTGCACTTTTACCCACGGGGTGAAATCTTGGCTCTTTCATGTTGTACAGAGGCCTCTTGCGCCGAACTGTCCCGAGACAACGTGTCATTTGGCTCCTTGACCGCCGCTTCCGTGGGCGTTGATTGTGGATCCAGCTATTAGAAAACTGCAGCCTCTTCTCCATTTCTCCGGATGTTGCTTAGAGTCCAGTTGTGAGGACGTTTGCTTTCTTTCCATTGAGGTATAATCTTCACTGAAGGCTCTCATCTTGCATCTTCATCAGTAAGTACTTCAAATCCTTTTTTATTAAACACACTTGTGTCCACTTTGATTTTGACAAGCAGTATCACCAGAAGTATGTATATGTATCAAAAAATTAATATCACAACTTAACATGAAAGATCCATAGTTTAGAGTGTCTGACCCAGAGAACAAGACCAACATTCATGGTTCTTTTCTTTTTCCCAAGCATTTTATTGGCAAGTAATTTGCATATCATATAGTTCAATCATTAAGTCTTATCACGGAGAATTGTGCAATCACCCCCACATCAACTTTAGGACTTTCCCCCTCCCCCATGGTCAACTTGCCTTGAAGATGATTTATGCAATCACAATCCATTCTAGTGCTCCCTCCCCGCTTTCGTCATCATGAGTTACTCCCCAAATTCCCTTTCCCTCCCTAACTTCCTCTCCCCTCCCCTCCTGTATTCTCTATATCCCCTTGTATCCATAATTATCATTATGCATCCACTCCTCCTCTGCATCTCAGCTGGGAAACTGGACAGAAAACAAAGTCTCACTAAGGTGGTAAGGGTATAAACGTAATAGTGTACAGACAAAAATACAAATAATGTGTAAGACAGAAAAGACCCCTAACAATAATAAAAAAGCCGGGGAAGAAATTTCTGCCGTGGAACCAGTAAGAGATACTTGTACCCAGAACAAATTCAGGCCATGTGTCCATAAGGAGGTCAACTGGCCAAGTATTGAGTTCCATGCAGCATAATCAAGACTACTATGATCTCTGCCTGCCAATATGGTTGCACGCGACTCTTGCATGAGGCCCAAAAGGAACTGCCAGTGGCTCAGTCTGACCAGATACTCTGTGGATGGGTTTTGGGCTCCCACTGTCCCCCACAGCCCTCCACCAATTGGGTGCTCATAATTTTTGCTCTGCAGCTTTTCTCTTCGCCATATTTGAATTTTGTAATTGTCATCTTCGGATCCCACAAGCTGGTGTGTGTCTTCTGTGTGAACTATGTTAATTCCTTGCTTAGATGGCTGCTTCTTTGAATACAAGTCTTTAAGACCCAGACACTATTCCGATTGATAGCTGGGCACCATCTGGTTTCTTGACCACACTCTGCTGTAGCACCCTTGTGTTCAGTGATCATTTCATCAGGGTGAGTATCGATGAGTGGGGCCATGATGTAAGAAATATTTGTTCTTAAGTTGAGTTGAGGCTAGGATTTAGTGTGAGCCCAAAACCCATTCCTGAATCTATGCCTTTATTTTGTTTGTTTATTTTAATTAATTTGCTGTAATTTGGGAGCCAATGCATATGTCATATTATTCCATAGTTCAATCATGTCAAACCTAACTGTACAACTTCTTGCATACTCGTACATGTTTTCCAAAGCAAAGTTGTCCTTCCTGGAATTCTTGGTATCATCTCCCTCTTGTCTCCCCCACCTCTCAATAACCCATTTCTCCCAAACCTTCCTTATATTTTCTTTCCCTGTGGGCTCAACATCCCTGGGTTTCATTTTCTGAAAAATAATCAAACGATTAACACAGCCTCAAGGGGGCTCAGCCCGATGGCGACGTACCTCTGAGATACATTCTAATGGGATTGAGCATAAGCAGGCTAAAACGGGATGGTCATCACAGCGTTGCTGGAACAGTGCAGCATACCGGGCCTGGATGTACCAAGACCTTGTTTGTTCGCCAACCAACAGTACACTCTTCTTGGTACAGCGGTCTTCTTCTACCTCAGACACTGTGTTTTCCAGGTTGAGTCCTCTCAAATCCTCTTTGATTTCAGCAAGCAAGGTTGTGTCATCTTCTTAGCACAGGTTGTTCATAAGTCTTTCTGCAATCCTGATGCCACATTCTTCTTCATACAATCAAACTTCCTAGATTATCTGCTCAGCATACACATTGAATGCATGTGGAGAGAGAATGCAACCTCAAACACACATGTTTCTTAATTGTAAGCTATGCAGTATCCTCTTATCATTCATATTACATGAAAGTAAATTTTTGCTGACAGTAATTGAAAAAATGATTGTAGCAGTACATCAATAGAGAACTGCCAGAAGTTCCAGCCTGATTCAGAAATGACGTAAATGAGAGACACCATTGCTGATGGTAGATGGATCTTGATTGAAAACACAGCCCACCGGGCTTCCTCTTTATTCCAGGGTTGTGGGAGCTGGAAAATCCAAAATCTGTAAGTCAGATGGCAGGCTACTGGCTCAAACCAGTAGTCAGAGAATGACAAGGGGGATGCAAAATCAGAACGACCATGGATGACTGTATGGACGGCAGGCCACACTTTCCAGGACAGTCCCCTTTCACGGACTGGTGGCTCACATCAGCTGGAGGATGATTACACAGTATCTGCAAACCACTGAGGACCATGGCCTGGCCAAGCTGACACCTAACCTTAATCATCACACATACCAATTGCATTTCCTTCTACACAGCAATAAGCATGATCTGCAGTGAAAGCCAGCCGTATGTAAATTGTCAAGTCTGTAAAGACACATAGTGAATGCATGAATAAAACTTCAACCATCCAAGGAGAAGCACTGCAGAGCCCCGCATCCTCTAGCTGGGGCTCAGCTTTTGTTAAGTTTGTTCTTCAGAAAGGTTACGTTCAAGTCCAAAGCCCCATACTCAGGAATGTGACCTTGTTTGTAAATAGTGTCTTTGAATTTTGATCAATTAATACAAGATCAGACCAGAACAAGGTGTGTCCTAAAGAGAGAAGTGATGCCTTACAAAAGAGGCGACTAGACAGGAAAGCAGAGTAGAGAATAGACAGCCATATGACGAGAGGGTGGAAGATGCCGCTGCAAGCCAAGGAAAGCTGGGGATTGTCAGAAGCTAGAAATAAGACAGGTTCTTCCCCAGAGGAATGGCTGTGATTTGAACTTCTAGCCTCCACAACTGCGAGATACACATTTCTGTTGTTTAAAGCCACCTATCTTGTGAGATTCTACTTCCGAAGCCCAGGGAACAAATGGGGTATGCAATGTAAGCTTTTTTTTGTCTCTGTTGTGTTCATGAGAATTTTTTTTCATTCAGGTGCCATATAACACATTGTCCAGGTGGGACAGTTTTTGAAAGTGAAATTATATTAGGATAATATTTTAAACTAGAACAATCTGGGGAAAACTGAGATCCATAGTCTTTCTACCTACAGCAAATCTGCAACCTGATTTGTGAATTTGGTGTGGAACTTTTTGCAAGTTTTGGGGGGCAATATTTGGATGGTGAGCATTCAACAGTTTCTCATTCTTGTTTTTCAGATAAGAGAAACCAAGACTCAAAGAGGTTAAACAACTTTTGCTTCTGGTGGCCTCGTAGAGTGGGATTCAATCAAGATTTGTGTGTTTGTGGCTGTGGTTTTTGTAAATTATTTCAAAGACCCTGGACTTGGACCTCTTATCTGAGACTCAAGAGGGCTTGTCCCAACCTTACAGCAGGCAAGAGAGAGGCATAGGGTAGCGACACCTTTGAAGGACGCTGTCAGATACTTCTGTGCCATGTACAATGCAGGCACTGTTCCTCTTCATCTTGGCATTCCTTACATCTTGCCAAGTGCCTGGCACCGAGGTCGTACTCAGCCGCACGTTGTTCAATGAAGGAACACTGTGAGAAAGAGGCAACTTTCATCTCCTCTGCCCCTTGGGTGTGCTGATTCACTCTAGAATGCTCTCCTCTTCTGTGTGAACTGCCGCACGGAATTACACATTTGTTCCTGTTACTGCCTTGGTAACCTCTCCTAGGACCTCTGACCCTGTGCTAGCATGCCATCCATCCCTTCCTCTAGCTACTCGTGGGATTTTTGTAGACCTTGTAACAAGGAGAGTGCAAGCTGCCTGTCAAGTGTCAGCTGAAATGTCTGGATCCCGGGCACGGATTCAGAGGCAGAAGCACTTCATAAATGTGTACTGGAGCCCCTGACACATACCAGGTGAGTCTATTGCTTGGATCCAATACAGGTTGGGCACATTGCGCTGCTCTCTTATAAAACTGCTTTATTTTTGTCTACTAAGAAAACACATTAGCTAAGCTCATGCTCCATGAAAACTCTGTGCGCAGTTCATGACCCAGTCCTAGGATCAAGCACCCCAACTACCAGTTGAGGTTGAGTTGGCTCAGACGTATGGCAACCCCATGTGCATCAGTGTAGAACTGGGTCCTTTAGGGTTTTCAGCGACTGGTTGTTTGGACACAGGTTTCCAGGCCTTTCTTATGAGCTACTTGTGAGTGGACTCAAACCCCCAACCTCTTGGTAAGCAGGGGAGAGTGCACCACCTGGTCCACGATACAGATCATTGGCACCGGCACACCTCAATCTGAGCTTTCCACACTCACAACTCTGGGGGTCACACATTTTGAATAACAAAAATTGAAATAATTTTTTAACGGGAACATCTCACATTTTAATTCCTCAGAGAAATGATCTCTGAGATCATTTTCTCCATCGAAAACACTCTCTTAACTTTAGTGGATCTCTGATGTACAGAAGCACGAAGGGGTATTCTTTCTTCAAATCTCTTGCCTTTTGTGCACCAATACTTTAAAAAGTGATGGTAGAGGGATAGCCTGGATGCTACGTAAAACCTGGATGACATTTCAATGCAGACTGAAGTGACGATGACTCATGTTAGCCTCTAACAAGTCCTTCGAGTTCTTCCTCCATTTATTTTCCTCAGTGTTACAACAATGTTACAACACAGCATCAATGTGGCCAAATCCGAACTCACTGCCATCGAGTCGATGCTGACTCAAAGCAAACCTATAGGACAAAGTAGAACTGCCCCTGTGAGTTTCTGAGACTAACTCTTCATGGGAGTAGAAAGCCTCATCTTTCTCCCATCAAAGTGACAGGAATTCCTTCTGCCCATTATTCATTTCAATCCCCTCCGTGGTCCAGTGTTATAGCTCTCTGAGAGACTCCATTTGGATTGAAATTCCGGATAATGATGATTTTTTTTGGTCAATGGAAACATGTAACTCTCTACCGAGTTATACAAAGAGTTGATCACATTATTGTTGAGTCTTTTGAATACAGCTGCTTGCTCAATCTAGTTGGATCATTTCTTCACACCTTTTTGATCTTATCTTCCTTGGTAAAAATGCAGTCACTTATAGTAGGAAAATCCCATTTCCAAACGCAAATACATCCACAGCTATAGGAGTTGGTGTTTAATTCATAAGAGAGGCACTGGGGGTTACACCAGGAAATGAAACCGGCAGAGATGCTGGCTCTTCAGCAGCTTGCGTTCCAGTAAGGAAACAGTGGCGTTAAACAAGATAAATTAGACAACCTCTATATGAAATGATACACCCACGGAGAAAAATGAAGCAAGGGAGGACGTCTTCAGAGACGGACTCCTGGAGAAGGGGACATTTTTGTAAAGCTTCGATAGAAAAGAGCAGGGGTGAGGCATGAGAATAAGAGGGAAAATTATGCCAGACAGAAGAAATAGCAAGTCGGAACCAAGGCTGTGTGGGGAACATGGCCTCCTTATTTTGAGGACTAGTGAAGAGGCAAGTTGATTCCAGTTTGGATGGCAAGGATGAGAAGAGACGGAGATGCGGTCTCTCAAATACGTCAACAGTAATTCACGTAGCGTCTCTTATGGACTTTGCATGTCCACTGCTGATGGTTAGTTTTATGTCAACTTTGCTAGGCTATAACAACCCAATGCCACTGAGTCGCTTCTGACTCTTCGTGACCCTTTGTAGGGTTTCGGAAGCTGTCACTCTTTACAGGAGCACATGACCTCATCTTTCATCCTTGAAGTGGCTGGTGGATTTTAACTACTGACCTTGTAGCAGTTCGATTCTTACCAGACACTGTCACCAGGGCTCCATGTATATACACACAAATATGTGTGCATGCGAGTAAATGGACATGTGTTCACATATATAATAAATCACCTAGGACCTCCAAACAACAAACCAACAAACAAACTCAGTACCACTGAGTTGATTCCCACTCATATTGTGGGTTTCTTTATGGGAGTGAAAAGCCTCATCTTTGTTCTGTGAAGTAGCTGGTGGTTTCAAACTGTTGATGTTGTGTTAAGCAGCTCAACACGTCACCATTGTGCCAACAAGTGTTGCTGTTGCTGTTAGATGCCATCGAGTTGGTTCCAACCCATGGCAACCCTATGCACAGCATGACCAACCCCCACCTGGCCCTGTGCCATCCTCACAATTATTTCTGTGCTTGCGTCCATGGCAGCCATAGTGACAACCCACCTGATTGAAGGCCTTCCTCTTACTTGCTGCTCCTGACTTTTAGCAAGCATGATGTCTTTCTCCAGAGACTGGTCCTTCCTGACAACATGTCCAAAGTATGTACACCTTGTCATCCTTGCCTCTAAGGAGCACTAGGGCTGTACTTCTTCCAAGAGAGAGATGTTTGTCCTTTTGGTTGTCCATAGTACTTTGACTATTCTTCACCAGCACCACAATTTAAATGCATCGATTCTTCCTCCGCCTTCCTTATTCAATATCCAACTTTCACATGCATATTGGCAATTGAGAACATGATGACTTGGATCAGGTGCACCGTAGCCCTCAAAGTAACATCCTTGCTTTTCAATATTCTAAAGAGGTCTTGTAAAAAAAAAATTTTGTTTTAAGAAAAAGAGTCTTGGTCAGGAGATTTACCTAATGAAACACATATTTGGATCTCTTAACTGCTGCTTGCATGAGCATTGATTGTGGATCTGACAAGACAAAATCCTGGACAACTTTAACCTTGTCTCCATTTATCATGATGTCACGTACTGATCCAGTTGTGAGGAGTCTGGTCTTCTTTCCATTGCATTACAATTCATGCTGAAGGCTGCAATCCTTGATCTTCAACAGCAAGTGCTTCGAGTCATCCTCACTTTCAGCGAGCAAGGTTGTGGCATCTTCATGGCCTGGATTTTTAATAAGACTTCCTCCAATCCTGATGCCACACCCATCTTCACATAATCCACCTTCCCTGAAGATTTGCTCAGTAAGATAGTTAAGGTTTATTGTGCCAACTTGGGTGATGAACGCATGTGGGATTAACGCAAGGGCCGAGAGATAAATGGCTCGGCGAGCCGCCCCTGCCTTGTCTCTTGCTCTCTGATGGTCGGATCAGTGTGCAGTTGCCTTAGCCAGTTCTTTGCCTCAGTTGGCAAGACTTACTTCCTGTGAGATATCCCTGAGGAGAAGCTACATGGACTTACCCTGATGCAGCCCTGGGTGCTGGAGCAGCCGTGTGGAGACCCCTGCCAGCGCTGAGATGTTTACATATTCCTTGATTGGACTTTCCTCCTGTAGTCGGTGTCATTGTATGTGTTTTTTAAGATTGAGGAGGACTTTGTAGATCAGTGTTGTACATATGGGCTAATGTCGGGCGTATGGACTTGGACAGCATTGGGTTGAATGCTCTTAATGTACACTTACCCTTTATATAAAACTCTCTCATAAAATATGATATGAGTGTCTATGAATTCTGTTTCTCTTGTCTACCCAGACTAACACATTCAGCATACATATTGAACACGATTATGTTAAAATGATGTAACCATAATGAACACTTTTCCTGATTAAAATCATGCCGTATTCCCTCATTCTGCTTGCACAACTGCTCTTGATCCATGTGCAGGTTTTGCACGAAAATAATGAAGTGTTTCAGAATTTGCTATCTTCTCAAGGTTATCCATAGTTTGTTATGATCCACACAATCGAATTTCTTTGCATAGTCAATAAAACACAAGGAAACATCTTTCTGGAATTCTCTGCCTTCAGCCAGGATCCAACTGATGTCAGCAATGATATCTCTTGTTCCATGTTCTTCTGAATCTGGCCTAAACCTCTGGCAGGTCTCTATCAATGTACTGCTGCAACCGTTGCTGGATCATCCTCAGCAAAATTTTACTTGCATGTGATATCAATGATATTATTCTATAATTTGAGCAGTCCATTAGGTTACCTTTCTTTGGAAAGGGTACAAATATTAATCTCTCCTAAGCAGTTGGCCCAAGAGCTGTCTTTCAAATTTCCTGATATAGACGAGTGAGTGCTTCCAATGCTTCATCAGCTATTGTAACATTGCCATTGGCATTCCATCAATTCCTGGGGACTTGTTTTTGGCTAGTGCTTTCAGTGCATCTTGAACTTCTTCCTGAATCTGTCTTTGCTGTCTGTTCTTAGTCTGGAAGCTCTGCTGAAACCTGTTCACTTTGAGTGATCCTGCTAGCATTTGAAATACCAGTAACATAGCTTCCAGCATCATGGCAACACACAAGCCACCACAGTGTGACAAGTTGACCACAGGTTGCCACAAATCAGAATTGCTTACAAAAATGTCTTAGACATAATCAAATTCCTTGACAGATTGGTTTTCTATTGGGTTTGAGGAATTAGGACCATAGTCTTGTGGGACAAATGAGTCAACAGGCATATATTTACTTCATAGTTATATTTTGTAGTCTAGTTTGGTAACTAATTTCTGGCACCTTAAAATCTTATAAGAGATCATTTAAGTTAATACTATTGGTATATATTATTCTTGATCAATAGAGAAAGGAGAAAACCAAACACTCAAAGAAGATATTAATCTACAGGAGTAATTGGTTATGTAAACCATGGCTTCATGTACCCTGAGATCAGAACTAGATATTTCTGGCCATCACTAATGACTATTCTAACCAAAGCCACAATAGATGAACCCTAATTTGTTAGGATAAGAATGTGAAACAGAATATCAAAATCCTAAATAAATACCAAACAACAAACTTTAAAATAGACTTCCTAGACTGGTTAAGACAGGAGCTCTTCTCAAAACTATTACTCTGAGATAATATTTAACACTTGAAACAAAAATTAACTCCCAAGATCACCTTACAGCTGAGTAATTGGTTGGCACCCAAAATAATGGATATTGCCCACAAGTACTATGCTCCTTTTAAAAATCATCTTTAAGAGACTAAATGGTCAACAAGTATTTTAAAACAAAAATGAGAATGTAAATGGGCAGGGAAATTAGATTAATAGAAATAGAACTAGAGCGAAAATGCAAAAATGTTAATGCATTGTGAGGAATGTAACTGTCATTGAACAATGTGTTTAGAAATTATTGAATAGGACCCGAAACTGTTGTGTGAATCTTCACCAAGAACCACAACAAGATATGGTTATTTATTTATTTTAAATATTTAAAAAATCATTTTATTGGGGGCTTGAGCAACTCTTATCACCGTCCATCCATCCATCCATCCATCCATGTGTCAAGCACATTTGTACATTTGTTGTCTTCATCATTTTCAAAACCTTTTCTTTCTACTTGAGCCCTTGGTATCAGCTCCTCATTTTTGCCCTCCCTCTTTGCCTCCCCCCCACCATGAACCCTAAATAATTTATAAATTATTATTATTTGTCATGTCTTACATTGTCCAATGTCTCCCTTCATCCACTTTTCTATTGTCCGTCCTCCAGGGAGGGAGTTACTTGTAGATCCTTGTAATTGGTTCCCCTTTTCTACCCCACCTTCCTTCTACCCTCCCAGTCTTGCCACTCTCACCACTGGTCCTGAAGGGATCATCTTTCCTGGATTCCTATGTTTCCAGTTCCTTTCTGTACCAGTGTATATCCTCTGGTCTAGCCAGATGTGTAGGTAGATTTGGGATCATGATAGTCAGGTGGATTCAGCCGGGGGAGGGGTCGCAGATAGGAAGCAATTAAGGACTAGAGGAAAGCTGTATGTTTCATCGTTGCTACACTGTCCCTTGACTGGCTTGTCTCCTCCCTGCGGCCCTTCTGTAAGGGGATGTCCAGTAGCCTACAGATGGGCTTTGGGTCCCGACTCCCCACTACCCCTCATTCACAATGATATGATTTTTGGTTCCTTGATGCCTGCTACCTGGTCCCTTCGAAATCTATGATCACACAGGCTGGTGTGCTTCTTCCATGTGGGCTTGTTGCTTCTCAGTTAGATGGCCACTTGTTTACCTCCAAGCCTTTAAGACCCTAGACGCTATATCTTTTTTGGTGTTGTTTATGCACCCATTTGTCTTCAGCCATTGTACCAGGAAGGTGAGCATCATGGAATGCCAGTTTAATAAAACAAAGTGTTCTTGCATTGAGGGAGTACTTGAGTGGAGGCCCAATGTCCATCTGCTACTTTAATGCTAAACCTATAAATATAGACACATAAATCTATTTCCCCATCAGCATATATAAATATATTTACATATGCGCATGCCTGTATTTAGACCTCTATAAATACCATTTGCCTCCTAGTTCTTTCCTCTATTTCCTTTTACTTTTCTCTTGTCCCACTATCATGCTCAGCCTTCATTTGGGTTTGAGGTAATTCCTCTTGGTTACATTGCCCTTGATCAAGCCCTACCAGGTCTCTTACACCTCGCCACTGATTTTGGATCACTTGTTGTTCCCTTGTCCCTGGGTTTGCTGACACCACTTCCTTTCCCCCACCTCTCTTCTCCCATGTCCCCCCGGAACCATTGGTCCAATTTTTCCCCTCCAGATTCTTTATCCAGCCTATATTATCTAGAAAGACCAGCAGAGATAATAATACGTACAAAAACAAGACAGAACAAAACAAGGCAACAAAAGAAAGCAAAACAACAAACCAATGCCAAAAAAAGAAAAGCCTGTAAATAGTTCAAGGTCTGTTTGTTGACCTTTAGGACTGTTTTCTGGTTGAGTCTGATGAGGTGTCATGCCCTGGCCCCAAAGTCTATTTTTGGTATTCCCTGGGGACTTCCTTGCTCTGCTACCCTTGGTGTTCTGTTGCACACCCTTAGTGTTTTGCCTTGGTGTGGTGTGGTCATATTGGGCACAGTTCCCACTGTGTCTCCAATGTTGTCCCCTGTAGGGCTATGGGTCAGTGAGGGATATTGTTTCTCATAGTGGGGCCAGCCATATGGTCCTCTCTGTGAATTGACTGCTCTGAGTAGGAATATCATTCTGAAGACTTGATGGGCCAGGATGTGCTCCACACTCTCTTCCAACCTTCATTTGCTCCTCTGTGCTCTAATCAGACATGGCCCTCTCCAGAGCTGCAGCTTCAGTGCTGTCCTCTGAAGTAAATTCTTCTTGGAGGAGTAATAGCTGTCCACGTAGTTGGGTTTGGGGCTGGCCCCTCAGACCTCTCCACTGGTTCCATGCTCCCTTCCAGTATGCTGCATTCACATCTTAGAGCACCGGGTTGAAGTCTGGTCCCTCTTTCCCTGTAGAGACATAAAACATACTCTTATCTTGGGTGGGTTTGTACCCTTTGCCCCTGCTACACATTTCTTTTTTTTTCCACCTCGTTTTAAGTTGGCTACTGTATATATCCCTGGATTTGATCTAGCCCCTGCCACACAACCTGGACCTCACCCCAGGAATTTTGTATAAAACAGCTTTTTGACTATGCCCCTTTTCTATATATATATATATATATATATATATATATATATATATATATATATATATATATATATATATATATATGTTTACCTCTGCAGACTCATGTTGTACTTATCATTTTGTGCTTGGCCAACTTCACTTAGCATAATTTCCTCCAGTTCTTCCTATGCGGTGATGTGCGTCATATGTTCATCACTGCTTTTTAGCGATGCATAGTATTCCATTGTATGTATGTACCACAGTCTTTTAATCCATTCTTCTGTTGATGGAAATTTGGGTTGTTTCCAACTCCTTGCGATTGTGAACTGTGCCGTGATGAACACTGGAGCACAGATGTCTGGCTGTGATTTATTTCTTGTCTCTTCTGGGTATATGCTCAGTAAGGTGAATGCTGGGTCTTATGGTAGTTCAATTTTCATCTTTTTTTGAAATACCACCAAATCGATTTCCAAAGTGGCTGTACATACATACCTACAGGTCCACCAGCAGTGGATGAGAGTTCCTATCTCATCACAGCCCCTCCAACACTTTTTTCTTCCTGACTTTTTGAATTAGGCTACCTTTGAGGGTGTTAGGTGGTATCTTGTTTTAATTTGTATTTTCTTATGGCTAATGATCAGGAACATTTTCTCATATGTTTATTGGACATTCGGATATCTGCCCTTGTGAAACTTCTGTTCAGGTTCTTTGCCCAATTCCTCAGTGCGCAATTAGGTTTTTTTTATTTTTGGAAGCTAGCATAGTATTGTAGATTTTAGGAATAAGGCCTTTGTCTTATGTGTCATTGCTAAAGATGCATTCCCAGTTGTGGCCTCTCTTATTACTCTCTTGGTGAATTCTTTTGATGTACACAGGTGTTTTATCTTCACTATATCTCACTTGTCAATTTGTGACTTATCTGTATTTGTGTCCTTCCCTATTTCTGATAGTCTATGTATTCCCTGCGTCAAAGTTCTCAGGTTGGTCCCAATTCCCTCATTGATGGTCTTAATAGTTGGGGTTTTACCTCAAGATCAGTGATCCATTTTAAGTTTATTCTTGTGCATGGAGTGAGATAAGGGTTTTGCTTCATTTTTCTGCAGGTAGGTATCTATTTTTTCCAGCACCACTTGTTGAAGAGGGCATCTGCTTCCCATTTGATTATTTTGGGGCCCTTATCAAAGGTCAGTTGTCTGTATGCTATTTTATTTTGGGGTTTTTAGTTATTTTCCATTGGTCTGGGTATCTGTCATTATACCAATATCACGTGGGGTTGACCACGTGCTAAAGTCAGATAAAGCAAGCCCTCCCACTTTGTCCTTCTTGATGTATTCTCTGCTAATTCTGGGCTTCTTCCCTCTCTAGTTGGTAATCAGTTTTTCCATTTCTTTGAAGAAAGATAAGGGTAATTGTATTAGGATTGCATTAAGCTTGTATAGTGCCTTGGGCAGAACTGACATCTTTACTATTTTGAGTTTTCCAATCCATGAGCAAGGGCTATCCTTCCATTTGTGGAGGTTACTCTTGGTTTCTTGTAATAGTGTTCTGTAGTTTCCCCTCATATAAATCCTTTGTTCTTTTGGTCAGGTATATCCCGAGATATTTCAATTTGTGTTTGGCTATTGTGTAGGGTACCACCTTTTTTATCTCCTCTTCTGTAGTCTTATCTGATGTGTATAGCAGTCCAATGGACTTTTGTTTGTTGATCTTGTATCCTGCCACTCTGTCAAACACCTCTATTGCTTCCAGTGCTTCCCTTATGGACCTTCTGGGATTTTCCATATACAAAATCATATCATCTGCAAATAACGATAGTTTTACCTCTTCCTTCCCCAGGCAATACAGTTGATGTCTTTTCTTTGTCTTGTGGTGTTAGCTAAAACCTCCAGTACTATAGTAAATAAGTGTGGGGACAAGGGGCATCCTTGTCTGGTCCCCTTTTTCAGTGGGATTCTGTTTGTCTTTTCTCCATTGTCTACCACATTGTCTGTTGGTTTTTCCTATGTTGCTTGTATTGTCTTTAGGAATTTTCCTTCCATTCCTATGTTCTTGAGTGTTTTAAGCAGGAATTGGTGTTGGATGTAATCGAATGCTTTTCCGTATCTATCGATATTATCATGTAGTTCTTATAGTTTTCCATGTCAATGTGGTGAATGATACTAATGGTCTTTCATATGTTGGACCATCCCTGGATCCCTGGTATGAATCCCACTTGGTCATGGTGAATTATTTGTTTTATAAACTTTTGTATTCTATTTGCTAGAATTTTGTTAAGGATTTTTGCATCAATGTTCATTAAGGATATTGGTATGTAGTCCTTGATTCTTGTGGAATCTTTGCCCGGTTTTGGTATCAGAGTTATACTAGCTTTGTAGAATGAGTTCTGGTGTTTTCTGTCTTTTTCTACATTCTGGAAGAGTTTGTGTAGGATTGGTGTCAGTTCTTTCCTGAATGCTTGGTAGAATTCTCTTGTGAAGCCATCTGGTCCAGGGGAATTTTTTGTTGGTAATCCCTTGATAACCTGGTCTATTTCTGCTATTGCTATGGATCTGTTGAGATTCTTGTCGTCCATCGAGGATAGTCTAGGGAGGTATGGTTTTCCAAAAATTTGTCCATGTCTTCCAAGTTATTGAATTCATTGGAGTACAGTACATCATAGTACTGTGTAATTAACCTTTGGATTTCATTAGGGTCTGTTTTAATGTCCCCTCTTTCATTCCTCATCCTTGCTATTGAAATTTGTTCCCTCCTTTCTTTGGTTAGGTTTTCCATTGGTTTGTCTGTTCTGTTTATCCTTTCAAAGATTCAACTTTAAGCAGCATTAATTTTTCTCATAGTTCTTTTTATTTTCCCTCTCCTGAACCTCAGCCCTGATTGTTATTATTTCTTTTATTTTGCTGTTAATAGGATTGTCCTGTTGACACTGCTCTAGCTGTAAATTTTGTGCCAGCATATCAATTATCAGTCTCTCTTCCCTTTTCATGTGTGCATGCATTGCTATGAAACTTCCTCTGATGACTGCCTTTGCTGTGTCCCATAAGCCTTGGTACATTGTGTTCTCATTCTCGTTGGTTTCTAGAAATTTCCTAATTTCATCTCTGATCTGGGCCAGTTATGCACTCCTTCTTGCAATAGAGGGTTATTCATTCTCCAATTGTTTGTTATAGTTTTCTTCATCTTCCTTTTGTTGATTTCCAGACTTTTGGGACAATGGTCAGAGAGAGGTCTGTATGATATCAATGCACTTAAATTTATGTAGATTCACCGTATGCCCCAGTGTGTGTTCTATCTTCGAATACGTGCCATGTGGCCTTGAAAAAGATGCGAATTTTTTTGTATTTGGTGAAAAGCTCTGTAAATATCTATCAGATCAAATTGTCTAATTGTAGTGTTTATATCTCTAGTCTCCTTGTTGAGTTTCTTTTCCTGTGATCTATCTTTCTCAGATAGCAGTGTATTGAAGTCACTTACTATAATTGTTGAGGTTGTGATTTCTTTTTTCATCTTCTGGAGTGTTTGGCTGACGTATTCAGCAGATCTCTCATTTGAGGAATATATGTTTTAAATGCTTAGTGGTTTTTTGGTCTACTTTTCCCTTGAGCATTATATTGTGTCCCTCCTTATCTCTTTTTCTGGTTTGCACTTTGAAGTCAATTTTATCCGAGATTTGGATTGTAACCATGCTTTTTTTAAATTGCCATTTGCTTGGTATACCTTTTTTCAGGCTTTTATTCTTAGCCTATTTTTGTCTGTAGTCTTGAGATATGTCTCCTGTAAGCAGTAGATTGATGGGCTGTGTTTTGTAAGCCAGTCTGCTACCCCCCGTTTTAATGCCTGAGTTCAATCCATTGATATTCAGGGTTATTATCTCCATCTGTGGACTCTGTGATATCATCCTATGCCTTTTGTGTTGGGTGTTTTCCTACCTCCCTTTCTTATCAGTGTGTAATGTGGTGTGTGTGTGTGTGTGTGTGTGTGTGTGTTTCATTCTTGACTGCTTCCACCCTTAAGCCAATGCTATCTTGGGGGCTGTTTTCTCTTTGTTGCCCTCTGGGTGGGGTTGTTCTATGTAGAGGTCTCATTTATGCTTGGTGAATGGTGTTCTTCTGCCTATACTGTGTTGGAAAGGATCTTTTGTAGGGCTGAGTTTTTTCTAATGTATTCTTTGAGTGTTTCCTTGTCTTCTCCATCTATCTTGCTAAATAATTTGGCTGGGTAGAGTATTCTTGGGTTTGCGTTATTTTCCTTCAATTTTTGGAATATGTCACTCCAATCTCTCTCTTCTTCATTGTGTCTGCTGATATGGCCGAGCATATTCTTATTTGGGAACCTTTATATATGATTGCTTATTTTTCCCTAGCTTCTCTCACGATGTTCTCCTTTTCCTCAAAGTTGGAAAGTTAAACTCTTATGTGCCTTGGTGACTTCTTCTTGGTATTTAGTCTAGCTGGTGTTCTTTCAACTTCCAGAATGTTTGCCTGGTTTTCACTCATTTAAGTTTCGGAAATTTTTCTCCAAGCATTCTCTCACAATTGTTGCAGATGACTTCTTTGTTGTGTCTTCCTTGGTAATTCAATTAGTCTGATATTATTTCTCTTCATAGCATCAGACATAGCTCTCAGGTTTTCTTCAGCTTCTCTGATGATCTTATTAGATTTTTGTTCATGTTTGTTAAATTCTTCTTCGCTGTCCTCTAGGGCAGTGGTGCAGTTCTCGGCCTCCTCCAGTCGATTGGTGAAATCTGAGTCTGCTACTGTTTTTTTTTTATCTCCTTCTTAAGCTCTTGTATTTCCCTTTGATGTATGGCTTTTATCTCCTCTATCAGTTCATTCTTTTTCTGTATTGTATCCCTCATATCCTGTATGACTCCAAGCAGCATTCTGAAAATTTCTTTGTGTGGCAGCTCAATATCTGCTTGTTCTACGCACATTGTTAGGTTCAAGACATCTTCCATTGCCTTTGTTTCTTCTGGTTGTTTTTGTTGAGGTAGTTTGGGCTGATTCCTGGTTGCGTTGTGCTGTTTTAGAGGAGCTAGGTGCCATTTTCCAGGCAGTTGAAGAGCACTGTCTCCCTCTGGGAGACTTGTAGGAATGCTTCTTCAAACTGCCTGCAGCTAATTTCACTATGGAATTGGCCTACCACTTTATCCTCCTCTGGTTTCACTCTTTCTCTAGTCAACCAGTATTCTGTTATTTGGGGGCGGGGGGGGGGTGGGATTGGATGGTCCTCTCAGGGGATGCTGATTAGGTTGTTGTCGACCCATGAGGATGGTGCTGTATCAGGTGATCTCACAAAAAGCTGTGTTTGGCCCACAGCAGCTTGGGCCACCACAGAGGGCATGCGGGGGTTTCCACTACAATGGGAGTATTACAGAAAGCAGGTGGGTTGCCCACTTTGGGCTAGAACACCATGAATGGTGGGTCAGATTGCCCTGGTCTGATAGATCACTGTGGAGGTTGGGCAAAGGTTCCCGAAGCAGTGTGGAACATTGGCAAGTGTTGGCCGAGCTGCCTTAGACTATGTGAGGAACTGTAGCAGGCAGAAGAAAGTTCCCACAGTCATGTGGGACAACAGAGGATGAACAGGAGCTCCTGCAGCCAAGCATGCAGGATTTCCCCCAAGTGTTAAGCACTGCAGAGTGCAGGTAGGTGGAATGTCCTCAGGAAGAAGCTAGGCAGGTTATCCCCTGGTGGAATTTAGGCAGGCTTTCCCCAGCCTTAGGTTATGCGGCAGAGGGTGGAATGCTCCCAGTTGGGTGGAGGGCAGGCATAAATGCCCTAGGCTAAGGGGAGTTATCTGGATGTCGGCAGTAGTGTGTGAGAGAGAAAAGGGAAGAGAAAAGAAATTAATAAAAACCTAAGACCACTGACTGTGGGGGAATAGAGAAAAGTGAGGGAAACAAAAGTAACAATAAATCTGAGCCTGGTCCCTCACTGTGGGGCTAGAGGTGTTTAATCCCTGCCCCGAGGTGGTGGCAAGCTGTGGCTGTGTTGAGATAAAGCCCCTGTGCCTGCTCCAAATGGTCCCGGCTCCAACTGAGACAGTGGCAGGGCTAAGGTTAAACCCTAGCAGGCCTCCACTGTGGTAAGCCAAAACGACCCAAACTTTCAAAACCTAGTGGATCTGTGCCTACTTATCATTACGATGCTCCTCTTGTGATCCAGCAGTGTGGAATTTCCACCTTCCCAGAAGTCCTCCAAGGTATTATTTTTAAAGAAACAGAGCAGCAGCACAAGACTCGAGAAGGGGCCACTGCCTTATGATTCCCTCAACAATTGGCATCTTTCTCTCTTCCCTTCACTTCTGTGGTATGATGAGGTGATGTAATTTCTCTTCTCCATCCCCCAAAGAACTTGAAGTTATTGACCCAGCAACTGTACTGCCAAGGCTGTGTCCCAAAGAGGTCAACCAACTGCCCCCAGCAGACTGTTGTAGACTACATTTTAGACAAGGCTACCTAATAATGTAAAAATGGTTTTCATCCCCCTGGCTCCTATTCCTGTCTAAACTACCTGTGTGTTAGGATCACATGAAACGCTTGTATATTACACCCACGAGTAAAGAAACCCGTGAAAAGGAGGTCATGGAAGTGACAGGCACAGTGAAGGTCCCCCAAAGCCATAATTTAATTTTCCAAAGCCTTATCCTTGTGTTCCTTTAGAGAAACGAGTTAAGTGCTTTATTCTTTGCTATCATCTCTTTTCCTATTAGACTTTCATTCTCTTTGTCTCTCGCATTCTCTGTTCCACCCCAATATTATAATACTCACCCTGGGAAGACTTACATTCAGAGTGTGAGATTTACATGACTGATTACACATATTTGCTCATTTCAATGAAAACATCTGGACGTTGACCCTATTTAGTAAGTGAAATTTTCTCACAGTTGTAGGCACTAGTGTAGTTTATAGTGTACCATTTCCTAACTCTGTATTCCCTGTGGAATTCATGAAAGCCATGTGGTTCAAAATTAATTTGATTGCTCTCTCAGATTATCTGCAGCTTTGTTAAGGCCTGCCAACTTTCTAGTTCTTTCCTCTGTGTTGATTAGATCACATAATGTTTTATACTTAGATTTCTCAACCCTGTGATTACACTCAATGGAGCTCATTTAGAATGTGTAGGCACAGCTCCTGTGTGAGATATGCAAGCATTCTGCCAGTCTGCAGACGTGCACCTGTGTTTCCTATTAAAGAGAAAAGGGACTTCATGCTTCTTACTAGTGTTTACAAGGTCTTAATGGGAATTATGAGACCATAGGGAAGACTTGTAAGAGATAATGGTAATGTAGTAATTTTATCTTCCCATTCCATTTGATGGGAGGAATCTCTTAATTTTCCCTCCTCCGTTGGAAGGACTGCTGATGTAGTTTAACAAGTCCAGAGGGCTGCGTGAGGGTCCTGAGACCTTCTTTTCAGGAAGGATTTGGGAGCATGTGCAAGTACTAATGGGGGAATCATTCAATTTGTGACTGGCATCATGAAAGAACGTGAACGCTATATTTAAACAAGGCACCAGGAAGCACTCCATTGAAGAGAGCGGGGAGATAGGCTCAGACTCTGTACGTTGGCTGTCCCCGTTCTCTAGCCCTGTTGTGGTCTGAAAACATCATGGACCCCCTGCCCACTTCGATACTTTAGTTTTTGTCTCTGACAAGGCTCCACACTGGGTCTAGAACAATTAGTTCATTCACTTATACATTCATTTATGTGTACCCTCTCTCGTTCATTCACCCACTCACTGACTAATTCGGAGTTATTCAATAAATGTTTGATAAAAGACGTCATGTGCCTAGTAGTGCAAACAAGAAGTGTGTAGTGCATTTTCTTTTTATTAGGAAAATTCCTGTATGTAAAACCTTAGGGAGTGAGTGAAGTCTTACTCGGACACACCTAGGACCACCATGGGTTGGAATGGACTCAAGGGCAACAGGGTTTGGTTTGGTTTTTGGAGTGAGATGTTGGAGGACTTGTTGGCATATGGGTAAACTTGAGTCAGAAAGGCCTTGTCAGTGAGAGTACGCTTTGTGTGTATGTAATACCTTATTTAAAAAGCAAAATATATTGGCTCACATAACTAAACTTGGGGAAAGTTAAGGGTGTAGCTCAGGGCAAAGGAAGATTTTATTTATAACTCTAGTAGTCTGATGTAACATCGGAGGCAGTCACTTTCGCATGTTCTTTGATTAATGAGCAGGTAATTCACAGGCTTGACAATGTGTATCTTCCTTAAATTTTAGCAGCACTTCTGTTTCCAACGAGAACAAATTGACCATGTAGTTAAAATACTGCAATAGAATGAGCACTTATAGAACTCACGTATTCCAAACCAATATCAAACCACACAGTTACCACAGAGTCAATTAGGGATGTGTTTCAAAGTCCAATTGCACTACATAGGATTTTCAGTGGTGGTGAGCAGAGTGCCAGGTCTTTCCTTGGCGGCACCTCTAAGTGGATGCGAACCACTAGCAGCCGGAATCTCTAACCATTTGTCCCACCCTGGGGCTCTTCTTCATCAAAACATTTGCCATTTTAATGCTGTAAATAGTTACACATTAACTAGCTCTCGGAATTCCTGAGAACTTTACAAGTGGCTGTCCCAACCCTGCTCCAGCACATTGTTAAATACTCATTTTTATTTTTAAAAAGGGGGGTACAGGTACCAGACGGCGTCCCTGAATGTAGATTTGAAACAATCCACATGACCATCCATAAATGACTGCTTAAATTAATGATTATAACCATGAAATTATAAAACATTTTGAGAAAGCTCTTTATTGATCTATATATTAAATAGTCTCTAAGGTATCATGTTAAATTAAAAAATAGAGAGTACATAGCACTTATATTTAATAATGGAGGCAATATTGGAGGCAAGGAGGCATGATCCCTGGAATAGAATTTAAGAAGTCAGAATCTCTGATTTCTGTAGGGATAGAGGAATGGGTGGCTGAAGTAAGAGAAAAGGGAAAAATTTTACTCGCTATGCAATGTTTTCTTTTTAAAACTGAGCCATGTGAGTCTGTTATTTGTCAACAAATTTAAACATGTTTTAAATGAAGTGTTCAAAAATGAAATAAAATTATGTTTCACTTCTTTGGAAAGATAAAGGAAGAAAATGCAGCGAGAAATTAGTACAAAATTTTTTTGGAGGGGATAAAGAAGTAACACTAGTTAGCAATTTGGAGAAATTAATTGACAGAAAAAATATAGAACATAAAAGTGATTGAGCATTGAAATGCTCTACCAGACACTGCTGTGAAATTTCTGTTCTTATTCTTCTAAGACAAAAGTCCAAAATGCTTTCTTTTTGCTTTTACTTTATTTGCTAACTTTAAAAAACAGTTTTATTGGCATATAATTCACAAACCGTGCAATTCAATAGTTCAATCATATAAGGAAGAGTTGTACAATCACCACCATGATCAATTTTAGAACATTTTCCTTCATTCTTGTACTCATTGTTGTTAGCTTTCCATTTCCCCCACAATCTCCTCTGCCATCCCCCGAAGATTGTGTGTGCCAACCACAACCTGGTTGCTGTCTGTATAGCTTCACCTATCCTGGATTTCATAGACAGAAAACATTTTAGAAGTAAGACAACACAAAAAAAGCTAACAAAAACAACTGTAAAACAGGAAAACATCAATTGAAAAGAAACCTGAAAATATTAAAAATGATCACAAATGAGGGGGGAAGCAGGGAGGTGAGGGAAGGTGAGGAGCTGATGTTAGGGACTCAGGTGGAGAGCAAATGTTTGGGGAATGATGATGGCAACAGATGTGCAGGTGTGCTTGACACAATGGATGTGTGTATGGATTGTGATCAGAGTTGTACGAGCCCCCAATGGAGTTATTTGGGGCGGGGGATGTATTCTAAAGGGAGAGCAAATGATCAGGTGTTAAATGTTAACCTAACCGCATCTGCAAGAATCCACTTTCCGATGCAGTCTGCATGGTAACAAGGCTATTCACGCCCCTGCTCTATGATCAGCCTGGATTCACCAGAGGATTAACCCACATGCATTTCCCCTCCACTTTGTTTTTAACTGAAGAAACTTTAAAATGAGTCAAAAGGGAAATCAAATGACAAGAGATTACATTTTAACCTAACTATCTATTGTGAAGTAGGTGAAAGCATACGGATTGGGCCAGTTTGCCATTCAACAGTTTATATACATTTTGTTTCAGCTCCTTGGTCGCAATTCCCATACTGTCCCATCACTTATCTTACTTCCTTCTTGTTTCCTGTTTTCCTTCCTCCTTCCTTCCTAGCCCTTCAGAACGCTGTCCTTGGGTACAGGCTGCCTTTTGTTACCTCCCATGGGCGATTATTAAAAGGTGCCTCCCTAGTATTCCTGTTCCCCTTAAAGACCTGCCTGTTGCTTGGCTGAAAAATGACCCTTGCGGTGTGTGCATTTAGAGACCTGGAGAGTGACTGAGGACCGTAGCCTCATCAGTACGCTTGCCTCTTGTGTGATTTTGAGTTTTACTCCACGTATTTTTGCTCCCACTCTATCCAGGACGTTCTTGCGTGAACCCTTTCAGAGCAGTTCATCATTGTATCAAGGTACCATCTAGTTCTGGTCTCGGGACCATTCTGGCTGGTGTTTGAGTGGCCCATTAGTACATTGGGCTGGTTGTTGACCATGAGCCTTCAGTTTTCTTCCCTCGTCTTCCTCTGGACAGGAAGAGACCATAGGTGCACTTCAGATGAAAGGCTGACATCTTCACCGAAGCAAATCGCCAGGTCTTGACACCCTTGGAGCAGCTGTTAGGGACAGACCACCAGCCTTACAGTAAGCAGCTGAATTCTTAACCACTCAGATATCGGGGCTCCTCTGTCAAGATTGCAGCCCGGGAAAACCTAATGTTCTACTCTATCACATGGGGTGGTTACAAGCCCACTCAGTGGTGCTAACAACAAATGCTGTAGATGACCAGTGCGGTGCTATCGGGAGTAGTAGTGAGGTTATCCTAGAGCAGTAATATCAGCACGTGTATGATTGGTTTTGACATTTTTAGGGGTGCCTCTAAATAGAATTTCTAAAGATATTTTAGAGAGTGAAGTTGGAGGCCTAAAAATACCGCCTCACTGATTTTCACCCCGCTCCTCCCTCTTTCTTGAACCCCTTCAGGATGGCTTCACAGCTCAGTGGTGTCTTTTCCACTTCTTCACGTGCTGGGTGTTTTGCTTTGGTTTAATGTGTGTTTTATTTTGGACAGTTACTATTACTTTTAAATCCACTAGTCCTTTTTCTGTAACATCTAAACTCCTTTAAATTCCATTCAGTGTTTTCTGTTTATTTGGTTTGTTTGTTTTTTTCAATCTCAGACATCATAGCTTTCATTTATAGATATTTGGTTTGGTGCTTGAAATATTTTTAATTTTCTCTGCTTAACATGTTCACCCATTCCTCCAGCATTTCATAGATATTGAATGTAGTTAAGTAAACATTTTTAATATATTTTTATAATTACTGAGTTGTGAGATGTTTTCTTTTCATTGATTTTTTTCCTTCTCGTTATAGATTGCATTCTCCTGCTTCTTCATATACTTCACAATCTTTGATTGATGGCAGACATTATGATTTTATCTTGGTGGGTGCTGTTGTCTTCCTATGGCTAGAAATTTTTCTGAACTTTGTTTTGGGGTACTGTGGTGAAGTGAAATTACTCAGTGCATAGCTCTTTTACCTGCGGAGTTTTTAACTGCCACTAAATGACGCTGGGAAAGTATGCAAACAAGGTGAGTTCTTCCCGTTTAAAATACCCATGCTGAGCATGCTCTCCTTGTGTGGAGCCCTGATGTTGCAGTGGTTTTGCATTGGGCGGTGATTCCCAAGGTCAGAAGTTCTAAGCCACAGGAGAGAGTCACAGTCTCAGACACCCAAAGAGGGCAGTTTTACCCGGTTCTGTAGGGTCGCTATGAATCAGAATTGACTCGGGGGCAGTAAACTGGGTTTGCGTAGGTTCTTCCTTTTTAATTTTCTAATCCCCAGTCTTTGCACCTTGCATTATGTTTTACTTTGTCTTCTCGGGCTCCCCTTTGAAACTTTCTGCTCAATATCACCGCATGGGAAGAACGGAGGAAATTATGCTAAGCTAAGTGAGCCAAGCACAAAAGGACAAGTACAACATGAGTCCACTGAGGTAAGCTTAAAAAATGGGGCATAGCGGATAAGCTGCTTTGCACATGCATTTCTAGGGTGAGGTCCTGGTACTATGGCAGGGACCAAACCCAATCCAGGAATACATACGGCAGCCAACTAAATAGGAGAAGTAAAGAAAGAGGGAAAAAAAGACCTGGGCAATGGAGGAGCAGGGAACTAACCCACTCAAGGAGAGAGTATTGTTTCTATCTCCACAGGAAAAGAGGGAGAGAGACCAGGCTTCAACCCGGCGTGTCAAGATGTGAGTACAACATACTAGCATGTGGCAGGGAACCAATAGAGAGGTCTGCAGAGCTGGCCCCAATACCATCTGTGTGGACCTCTCCCCATTTCCAGCAGAAGGCACTTCAGAGGACAGCACTGAAGCTACAGCTTGGGGAGAGAGGCACGTCTGACTGATTAGAGCACACAGGAGAAACGAAGAAGGATGGAGTGGGAGGGAAACCTATCCTGGTCCACCAAGCCCTGAGAATGATATTTCTGCTCAGAGCAGACAATGCACAGAGAGAACCATAGGCCCCACCAGGAGACACGGCAGCATCCCTCACTGAACCATAGCACTATGGGGGACAACACTGGAAACACAGTGAGGGAGTGGTGCCCATTCTGTCGCACCACACTGGGGAAACACTAAGGCCATGCAACAGAGCAGCAAGAGGAGCAAAGCGATGAAGTCCCTAGGGAATACCAAAAATAGACTTTGGGGACAGAGCGTGGCACTCCATCAGACTCAACTGGAAAATACTCCTAAAAGTCAAAAACAGACCTGGGACTATTCATAGGGTTTTCCTTTTTGTCGTTGGCTTTCTTTTTGTTGTTGTTATTTTGTTTTTGGTTTTTGTTGTTTTGCTTAGCTTTGTCTGGGTTTTGCGCTTATTAATGTCTCTGCATGTCTATCTAGATAAGATAGGTGGGATAAACAATGCAGAGAAGAAAACAACAGGACCAACGGTTCTGGGGGGGACAAGGGAGAAGAGGAGATGGGAGAAAGGAAGGGTGGGAGGGGGGTCAACCAGCCCAGTGACAAGGGAACTAAAATCAATGGAGAGAAGGGCGTAGGAGGCCTAGTGGGGCTTGATCAAGGGGAATGTAACAGCGAGGAATTACTGAACCCGAATGAAGGAGGAACATGACGGTGGGACCAGAGGAAAGCAAAAGGAGGTAGAGGACAGAACTAGGAAGTAAAGGACATTTATAGAGGTCCAAATATAGACATTCTCTGTTCTTTGATGCCAGCGTTTCTTCTGACATCCGCTTTGAGCTTTCCTCTCTTTCTTGTCTTTTCGATGCCCGTTTGCTTTCTCCATGTATAATCTTCATAATGCCACCCCACAGCTCATCGGGTTTCTGTCATTAGTGTTCAATGTGTAAAATTCAGGTGGATGTCCTGCTGAAGTTGCAGTTAGCAGCCCAACTTGTAACCCACTAGACCACCAGCATTCCTGTTGGGTCAAAATAGGCAACTCGTATTAACCAGGAAAACAACGCTTTCTTCTCTACCACTCAGATCCCATGCACACATGTCACAGGCTATCAGTGTGGGAACGTTCACAGCAGTGCTTTCTTCTTCTTTTTCCCTTTCAGTCTTGAGCAGTATCGGTATTTGTTTCTAGCACAGAGGAGAACAATCATCATGATAATAACAATAATGAATAGCCATGGGGAAATTGTGGAGGAAGGAGAAAGCAAGATGTATAGCAGAATTCACAGCAAGTATTTACAAATTGCAGACATGTGTCATGATAAAATGCATGTATTAAGTCATCCTCATGAATTCATTCCATACCCTTTCATTTCAATGATTTGACTGACAGGTAAAGGTCTTCTGTCTGCCTCTACCCATTTTCCTAAGACACCTATATATTCAAGTATTTTTTTAGCTCAGGGAAAGTTTTGTTATTCATATCTTTAGATGCTTTTGTTGTGTTGTTCCATATGTGCTGACCTCATTTATTCTATACATTTTTGTCTCTATTTGCCATCCATATGGATAAATATTCTGTAATTATTCCTATATTTTTGCAGATTTTTCTCTTTTATTTTGTGAAATTTCCTCAACCTATGTGCACATACCCTAAACCTCCTGTCATTCTGTTTATGGTTGTCACATCCGTGGGGTTGTTAGTTTTTAATCTGTTCAGCAATCCTTTCTCTTATTTTTTTCTTTACATCATTTTCTAAATGTTCTTTCCTAGATAGTCCTCTTTCTACTGGGCTCTAGACATTTCTCTTCCTAATACTTTCTTTTCTTTCGTCACTGGATGAATTTACCAAAAAACTAATCACCATGGGGCCTGTTCCAACACTTGGTGACCCCAAATGTAAAAATAATCCCTGCCATCCAGTCAGCACCAAGTCACAGCGACCCTCTAAGACGGGTAGAACTGCCCCTGTGGGTTTCTGAAGCTGTAATTGTTTATGGGGGTGGAAAGCCCCATCTTTCCCCTGAGGAGAGGTTAGTGGTTTCAAACTGTGGACCTTGCTGATTGCAGTCCAACTTGTAACCACGTGTTAGAGTAAAATTGTGTTCCATAGGATTTACTTTCTTTACTTTTTGTTTTATAAATCATTTTATTGGGGGGGGGGGCTCTTGCAGCTTATAACAATCCATACATCACTTGTATCAAGCACATTTGTACATATGTTACCATCATCATTTTCAAAACATTTTCTTTCTATGTATCAGCCACTCTCCGTCTCCCCACCCTCATGAATCCTTGATAAATGATTATTATTTTCATATCTTACACCATCCGCTGTCTCATTTCACCCATGTTTCTGTTGTTCATCTCCCTGGGTGGCAGGAAAGGGGGTTATACATCTATCATTGCGATCGGTTCCCCCTTTCTCCCCCCATCTTCTCCTACCCTCATGGTATCACTTCTCCCAGTACTGTTCCTGAGAGGGTTATCTGTCCTGGGTTCCTGTGTGTCCAGAGCTCTTATCTGTACCAGGGTACATGCTCCAATCTAGCAGGGCTTGTAAGGTAGAATTGGGGTCATGACAGTGGGGGGTGAGGAAGCATTAAAGGACTAGAGGAAGGTTGTGTGCTTGCTTGGTGCTATACTGCACCCCGACTGGCTTGTCCCTTCCTCGTGACCCTTCTGTAAGTGGATGTCTAACTGACTACCGATGGGCTTTGGGTCTCCATTCTGACTGCCTTCATTCACTTCAATATGATTGTTTCTTTTGGGTCTTCTGATGCCTGATACCTGATCCTGTCGACACCTCGTGATCACACCGGCTGGTGTGCTTCTTCAATTTGGGCTTTGTTGCTTCCCAGCTAGATGCCTGCTTGTTTATTTTCAAGCCTTTAGGACCCCAGGTGCTATATCTTTTATTAGCCAGGTATCATCAGCTTTCTTCGCCACATTTACTTAGGCACCATTTTGTTGGAAGGTGAGCATCACGGAATGTCAGGTTATTAAAACAAAGTGTTCTTGCATTGAGGGAGTATTTGAGTAGCGGCCCAGTGTCCACCTGCTAGGCCTCTATCCCTATCATTATATAAAAATATATTTACAAACGTATGTTCCTGTATTTATACTCTATAAATGTCTTTTTTCCTCCTAGTTCTTTACTCTATTTCCTTTGACTTTTACCTTGTCCCACTATCATGTCCGACATTCATTCAGCTCTCAGTAATACCCCTCAGCTACATTGCACTTGATCAAACCCCAGCAGGCATTCTATGCCCTCATTGCCATCGATTTTAGATCTCTTGCTGTACACTTTTCCCTGTGTTTGTTGGCTCCCCACTCCCTTTCCACTACCTCCTCCTCTCCTATTGCCCCATCCCCACCCACAGAACCAATGGTTTTGGTGTTTTCTCCTCGGAATTGTTTATCCTCC